>NW_027397077.1:35682056-35774215 GCF_003265705.2 Callorhinus ursinus | reverse complement strand
TGCTTTAGGTACACTTCCACCTGTGTCTTAGAAGATTCCACTTACAGTGAACTATAAACTAGCAACTTCTGAGTTTAGACACGGCTAAATAAACACAAAAGGTCATGTGAAATTTAGTAATGGGAAGCTCATTAAAATGGTGTGGGGAGGCCAGCAGGGGGAGATCTCACACCCTACCACTCCTTGTCAATTGGAGAGCCAACAGGAAAAGATGAATTCGACCTTACACAGACTTGACCTTGCTGCTGGATACTACTCTACTGCTCCAGCCAGAGAAAGACACACTTTCCTCATCCCCCTTGGCAACAGCTCTGCCAATGAGAAGCTACCACACTGTGAACTCCAGTTTACTCCAATGGACTTTTAGTTCATAACAGTCTTCCCAACTTACCCCTTTTCCTCCATAAAAAAGCATGCCTTTTCTTCCCCTGCTCCTCCCACCCCTGCAACTTGCAGGGTTTTGCCACAGCTTATTGTCCCAGATTGCAATTTTCTTTTATTACCAAACAAACCCATCTTTTGCTGGTAAAATACCTTGGCATTGTCTATTTTTAAGATTAACAGTAAGATGGGGCACCTGGGTGGCTCAGTTAGTTCGGCAACTGCCTTCAGCTCAGGTCATGATCCTGGAGTCTCGGGATTAAGTCCCACATTGGGCTCCCTGCTCTGCGGGGAGTCTGCTTCTCCCTCTGACACTCCCCGCTCTCATGCTCTCTCTCTCATTCTAATAAATAAAATCTTAAAAAAAAAAAGATTAACAGTAAGAAGGTGATATTCTTTGCTTTTAAGTTTCCTGCAGTAAAATAGGACATCATCCTGTAGTTCACCCAGCTTTCAGGGTAGTACCATCTGTGAAAAGAGATAACAATGCTCCACTAGCCACTTTGGCCGCAGTGACAGAATCCTAGATTTACAACTTAAGAATGATTCTGCATTCTTTATGGGATACGCTGTCAAAATAAAGCCATCCTTTACAGGGACATGTATTTTGCTTTCAGTCATAGAGCAGAGTTCCCCTATCAGTCTATCCACAAGTTTCCATAAGAGTCTATTTTCTAATTAATTTGGAATCGCTAATTTAAAAATGGCTAGGTCCAGGGGACCTGGGCGGCTCAGCCGGTTAAGCGTCTGCCTTCGGCTCAGGTCATGATCCCAGGGTCCTGGGATCGAGCTCTGCATCGGGCTCCCTGCTCTGCGAGCAGCCTGCTTCTCCCTCTCCTGCTCCCCCTGCTTGTGTTCCCTCTCTCACTGTCTCTCTCTCTGTCAAATAAATAAATAAAATCTTTAAAATAAAAAATAAAATAAAAATGGCTAAGTCCAAAGCATGTTACGAAAGGGTAGGTGACATTTCCTGGGAAGTCTATAAATCTTGAGCCTCAGATCATAGTGTTAATAAAAAGAAACAACAAGCCCACAATGGAGTTACTTATGCTAAGCCCTACATCAGCAAACCAAGACTTAATACCTAACATAACTGTAGTTTTAGTCTCACCCAGGAATGTGACCTTTAACCAGTCAATCTAGAATTACCTGATCAGCACTAATTAAGTAATTTGCCTAATAAACCTCTGCCTTCCCTCAAAGGAAGGTGCCCTTGCCTGAAATAATGTACTCTTTGCTGGAGTATCTTTCTTGTCCTGCTCCCTTGTGCCAAGAGAAGCCTTCCATTGTGTATAGTTCCTCATAGTTACTTTCTATCTATTAAAATGGAATGCTGCCTAATTCATGAACCATTAAATAAAGCCAAGAGGATCTTCAAACTTACTCAGTTGAATTTTGTTTTTTAATAATAGCTTTCAATTATCCAATACATTTAGGGGTTTAAAAGTTAATACCTCTTTGTCAAGGGACTCAATATCTGTGCACATGTGTATGTATGTGTGCATGAGAGATACTGTGATTTATAATAAAAAATATATATATATGTTTGGATACTGTGATTTATAATAAGGAATATGTATTTGGTCTTTATCCCTATTTCTGGCATAGAGCTCCTAAAATGCTTGGAATTTCCTAAATAATGAGAGCAACAAAAGCATCTTTTGTTATACTAATCAGGTGATTTTTGGAAGTCTCCTAAGGATGGAGGCTGGCTACTAGTAGAGCCACCCATGTGATTAAAAGCCTGGAACTTTCAGATACCTCTGGGATGGGGAGAGGAGCTGAAGGTTGAGTTCTCTCACCAATGACCAAAGACTTAATCAATCATGTCTATATAATAAAGCCTCCATAAAACCTCAAAGAACAAGGTTCAGAGAGCTTCTGGATGGTGAACACGTGGAGTTGCTGAGAAGCTCCCTGTCCTTTCCCCAAACTTTGCCCTATGCATCTCTTTCATCTGGCTATTTCTGAGTTATATCCTTTTATTTAAAAAAAAAAAGGTGATCTAGTCAGTAAAATGTTTCTCTGTGTTCTATGAGCTACTCTAGCAAATTAACCAAACTTGAGAAGGAGGTTGTGTGAACCTCTGATTGATAGCCAGTTGGTCAGAAGTACCAAGAAACAACTCAGAATTGTGATTGGCTTCTGAAGTGGGGTGGGGAAACAGTTTTGTAGGACAGAACCCTCCTACCTGTGGAATGACATTATCTCCAAGTAGATAGTGTCAGTGAATTAAATTCTGGTATCTGAGAATTGCTTAACAGTGTGGGACAGACCTCCCCCTGCCACCACATTAGAACTGGTACCAGAACGCTTTTAGTGTGCATTCAAATAATATGATATCCTAGTCATTTACTTTAGGGATAAATATAAAAAGCCAGTTCGTTAATACAGTAAATTTGGGAGAAATTATATTTGGGTAAAAATCTTGGTATCTAAATAGTTTCTGATGTAAGAAATGCCCCGAAAAACAGGAAAAATGTTGGCTGCCATTTGGACATAGTCAAATATTAATAATTCTAGGTACCCTAGTTCAAATAGAAGATAATATAAAAATAATTTACATTAGGATTGGCATTTATTTAATATAAATAACGTACTTAGTTATTCTGGGATTCTTTGCCTTTTTGAACTCAAAAAAAACCTAAGAAGAAAGAGAAATCGCTACCTGCCATGTGAAATTAATAGTGGAGTTTCTACTTAATAGATAATCTACTCATAGATAAACAGGAGGCAATTTCATACATTATTTAGCACATCAGGATATTTGAATATAGGCTCTTAAAAGATCTAATATGTGCCCAGTTCAAAGGCAAAACTTAAACCACAGTGGGCCTAAATTAGTATATTTTTTAGGGAGAAAACAGAAGTATGCCATTAATTTTCTTTATGATTATAAGATGTTTCTAAGTCCATTTAATTTAAAACACTAATAATTTCATCAAAGGGAAAAAAAGCAAATAGTGCACATTAAGAGTTATTTAAATATGTAATTGAACATCCATCTAAATAGAATTTGGATTTCTGCAATTGTAGCAGGTCAATTAGAGAGTTAAACTCAAATAATGGTGCATATGATGTAGTTTCCTAAATACTGTAGGCTATAAAATGTATTATTTTAATATACTGTGAGTTCTGAAGTTTTAAAGGTTTATTAACATTTATGTTATTCACTGTGAACTAAAGTAACAGACCAATTACTTATATGGAACAAAGTCCTTAAAATGATTCATGTTCAGAGTGACTGCTTGAAGACAGCACTAAAAAAAACACAATATTGTAATGCTCTGACATTAATACTTCTTTAGGCATGTTGCTGGTAACATCTCAGAGCTTCACCTCATTAGACTTCAACCTCATGTAATGAATCTTGTTTTATTTCCAAGTCATCTTTCCTGTGTAGTATACAACTATTAAGTTGGGCGCTGTTCCTTCCTCTGTTTTTATTTTACACTATTACTTGATTCTGAATTAGGATCATTTAGTAGTGGAGCTTCCTTGTGGAAATTGTAATCTTTTTCCTCAGCCTACTTGGTGGCAATGAGGGAAATAAATTGTCAACTTTCTGAAGAGCAGAGCTTAACCTCCAAGCGCAGGCTTGCCAAATCTTAGCCTCTGTGGAAGCTGGGTCAGTGAAAGAGTGGCCTCATAAGCGTTCAATACTTTCCCTCATTTTGCAGAGTCCCAGGTCACTGTCCTTTGTAGCAATCAGCTCCCAACTGTCTCTCAATTATTTGAAAATGAATTTTTACTTATAAGGTAGTATAGCATCCAGATTAGGGCTTAGGTTTAGACCCAAACCAACGTGGGTTCCAATTCACCAAGAACTACATGTGTGCTCCTGGGTAAGTTCCTGAACATCTTAGCCTCAGTTTTATTATCTATAAAATGGGAATGAAAATGGTACTAACCTCACAAGATTATTGTGAGGGTCAAATGTGACAGTGCATGTAAAGCTCCTACCACCATGCCTGCCATATATTAAGTATTCAATAAATGTATATGTAGTCCAATAAGTGTGAATAATTAATGATTTATTTCAAATTTTACTTTAGGGCCCCTTATCACAAATCACAACTGTGTATTTTTTTTTTACTATAAATGTCTGTGGCATTATGTGCTTGGTTTGAAGGTTAGCAAATACAAATGAATTTAAATGATATAGGCTGTCAATACCTTTGCCAAAACAACAGTCATAAAATGAATTCAAAACCAAAAGAAAATGGATGTTGGATTACTCCCCTTTCTTATTAGCTGGTCACTACTCCTCCCCCACTGAGTAGTTAACCATATTTTCTACGGGTATTTGGGCAAATCTGATCTAGAGGATCCAGATCCAGATTGCTGCTGCAGCCCTGACCACATCTTGGCAAGACTTCCCAGGTTTGGAGGGTTACAGAGAGGCTAAGAAACCTGCACCCTCAGCTCAGAGGAGGAGGCAGAAAAGGTCAAGATTAGCTGAAAGAGGGGAGCCTGGG
The DNA here is from genome assembly GCF_003265705.2 of Callorhinus ursinus. Taxonomy (NCBI): domain Eukaryota; kingdom Metazoa; phylum Chordata; class Mammalia; order Carnivora; family Otariidae; genus Callorhinus; species Callorhinus ursinus. Next base: position 35,769,356 of record NW_027397077.1, on the reverse strand, counting down.
TGGCTCAGTCGTTAAGCGTCTGCCTTCGGCTCAGATCATGATCCCAGGGTCCTGGGATCAAGCCCTGCATCAGGCTCCCTGCTCCGCGGGAAGCCTGCTTCTCCCTCTCCCACCCCCCTGCTTGTGTTCCTGCTCTCACTATCTCTCTGTCAAATAAATAAATAAAAATCTTTAAAAAAAAAAGATTAGCTGAAAGATCCTTTTTGGGGTGAGTGCCTAGGACACAAACACCATTCTCTGAGCTCTTTGCCAACCCCAGTCACATGGGTGGGCATAGGTGATTGCCAAATGTTCTACTTTATTGCCACATGCCTATGGTTGATTGGATCTGAACTGGATCGATAACAACCATGCCTTTGGGAATTTCTAACTGGGGCTGACAGAGTTCAGTGTCTTCCTTAGTCACCTGGATTAAAGAAATGGAGACTCAGACAGTAGGGAGCAGCCCTCAGCTGCCTTATAAATAGGAAAGCAAAGTAAACTCTCCAGAGAGGGAAGAATGAAAAGGAGTAAAAGCGAGATGATGTGCAGGGAATCTGAAAGAATGTTGGCCTTTGCTCCCAAGGTGTCTAGTTCTACCTGCTGCCTCTTGTACTTCATTCTTGGTTTAGAAGAGCAGCCTACATTTTTATAATAATCACCCCCCTCTTTTTTCCCCCTAAACCCATTTAAGTAAGCTTCTGTTTGATCTGACTAAAGTAAACCTGAACAAAACAATTGTGTTCACCACTGTCCTCTCACTCACTAATTCAGAAGGTTGACTAGTTCTTTAAGGGATTTTTGTCTTTCCAGTCCCGGTAAGAATAAAGTACATTGTATGCTCCACATAAAAAATGCAATGGTTGTTCTTTCAAAATAGAACAAAAAAATCATGAATATATCTCTTCAGGGTGTGTGTGTGTGTGAGAGAGAGTGTGTGTGTGTGTGTGTGTGTGTGTGGTGTGTGTGTGTGTGTGTTAGCCACAGTAGGGAAGGGCATAAAAAAATACAAAATACGTTTGTTTCCAGTATTTTGTAAATTTTGGGAAAATACACTGTGAAAAAAATACTATAGGTAACATACACATTCACAGGTTTTTTTTCAATATGCAATCACACTTATTGCAGTTGACTCTCACAATGGCCCTGGGAAGGAGGCCAGTGAGACCATGAAGCATGAGAAAGCAAATGACTAGTCCAAGATCACATATCAAGTAATTCATCTGTCTTGGATATGAATGCAGGATATATGAGTTAAAAGCCTTAATATTTCTTCCTTTTTATTGCTGTTTTATTTATTTATTCATTTATTTATTTGTTCCCCAAAATGTGTTCCATATAGTCTCATGGAATATTCCATAGTCCAATAACTTTGGGAACTGCTAAATACTCAATCCCTCTTTTAGAGATTTACAATGTACACTTATAGATAGTCTGTAAAGAAATGTACTCAACTTCACTGAACCCAGGATTTGACCAACATATTTTCCAAGGAATCATTTTAAAGCATTATTAAACTCATGCTGCCAAAAGAGCTATTAATAAATTGAAGAGTGGATGGTCAGGTTGATTAAAAATTAAGAAATGTTGAACTACAATGCATTGCCTATTTTGCCATCTGTAACTGCTATTTCTTTTGAATATAATATTTTCTTACTGTTAAAAAATACTAAAATACATTAAAATATAAAGAGATAAAAATCAGCTTAAGTCCTATGGCCCAGGGAGAACCACTGACAACATTTCATTGATTACACTATCATATATCTCTATCCATATCTATATGCAATTGCAAATGGTTTTGCATAAATCAGATCTCATCATGTGATGATTCATCATGACTATCCCCACTTTCCTCTCTTTCTCTAACTCTACCTGCAGTCAACACTGCCCCCATCCCAGATGACCAATGCTGAAAATGTGGTGTGCAGCTCTCCATGATTAGATAGACGAACAAGATATACATACATATATGTATATTTTTTCTCATTTTACAATATAATGTGAAAATTCCTTCAAGTGAACTGGTATAGAAAATAAAAAAGAAAACACTTGGTTTCTATAATTAAATAATCTGGGGAAAGATACAGCTTCAGGCATGGCTGCCTACAGAGGCTCAAACAATATCTCCATCTTTCCTTTCTCCTAGAATGATTATTTTCTTAGATAGATTCTTCCCTTGAGGGGGACAAAAAGTAGCCTTTGGCAACCCCAGGGCTACTTCCCTACTGATTTACTTTTATCAGCCAGAAGGGAGCATTTTTATCCTAATAACCCCTACACTTTCACTCTTTCACTCTGGTTGAGTTGATTTAGGTCATCTGCTTTTCTCCAAGAAATCCCCAGGGTTAGGGCAATGCAAATCCCCAAAGAGTTTAGCCCTTTGAACTAAGCATTCAGCCTTTTCAGACCTGATGAAATGAAGATGGTAAATCCCCAGGTAAAACCTGAGAGGAGCCAAGCTAGTAATAAGGTAAATGTACCCTGGGTTACCACAAATAATCAAGGTCTTACAAACATGCTAAAATATGGAAACCAAAAATCTGAAAACATAATATTCCACTAAACATAGCATGGTTATATTTTTTCATTCTTGGAGAGGTAACTTGAGCATGGAACATTAGTACCAAATGAAACTACTTACCAAAATGTATCCTGGATATCTTGGTCAGTCATCATGTGGCTGCAAGGAACAAAAGTTATTTCAGCTGGTTTAAGGTGGAGAGGACTTTATCACAAGTCTACAGTAGAAACTTAGAGAACCTGATGGTGAGAACTATAGCAAGCATAGCTGGGTCTCATACAAGAAATTGCAGTTTCTCAAGAACGTTATTGAGGATTTTAGAGTCTTCTATTATTATATTTCTCTGCACATCTGTATCACTCTCTTCTCTGCAGATAAATTTATTCCATATTCGAGAAATAAGGATGTTCATTCTCTTGCTGATAAAACTGAGGTATCTATCCCTTTTCTTTTTTAGTTAACATATAATGTATTATTTGTTTCAGGGGTACAGGTCTATGACTCATCAGTCTTACACAATTCACAGCGCTCACCATGGCACATACCCTCGCCAACATCTGTGTTTCGTGACTTGTTAATTTTAGCCATTCTGACTGGTGATATCTCATTGTGGTTTTGATTTGTATTTCCCCCAAGGCCGAAGGATGTTGAGTGCTTCTTCATGTGTCTGTTGGCCATTTGGATGTCTTCTTTGCAGAAATGTCTGTTCAGGTCTTCTGCCCATTTCTTGATTGGATTATTTGTCCTTTGGGTGTTGAGTTTGATAAGTTCTTTATAGATTTTGTATACTAGCCCTTTATCTCCTATGTCTGTCATTTGCGGATATCTTTTCCTTTTTCTGTAACTTGCCACTGGAATGTTATTTATTCAGGTTCTGATACCTCTTCCCAAAAGTGTCTTGCTAGTAGTTTTGAAACAGAAAAATGCTGACTCCGGCCCCATCTCCATGTGACCTTTTGTTTGGAATATAGCCCTCTATTTCTTCTTTTTATTTGTTTCTGTCACGGTTTCTGTGCATTAGGTAAAACAGCTGCCTCTCCCAGTCTTGAAGGTGAGGCCTTCATAGATGAATCTTCACATTTGAACCTGCCCTGGCTTTTGGCTGTCTCTCAAACCTTTGTGATTGTCCAAGCAGTCTATTTTACTTTTTCGTGACACCCCGTACTTGAGCGAGTGACAAGAGGATCAGGAGCCAGAGCCTCAGGCAGCAGCTTTATGCAGATATAGTCCTGTGGGACTGCAAGCATAAGCCTCACTGGTCACCGTGCCAGGCGACCTACAAGGTGTCCCTTGCATGGCTGTTGGAAATGTTGGGGCTCCAGACCAGTGTATGAGCTCCTTTCTGGGAGATCCTGGCCAGCGGCAGTGAGGGAGGGAGAGAAGGCAAAGATGGCGTCCTCCAGCCGTTCCCTGAAAGTCCGCAGGCACTTAGATGTGTGCTAAACCTGAAGCCTGCCCCTCAGGCTGAAACTCCAGGACAAGCACTGGGCCTGCTTCACGGAGACACTGAAGGTGTGCTTCAGTCCGCTGTCCGTGCAGTGCGCGGGGGGGTGGGAGCCTGCCAGGAACTGTGTCTGATCGTGACAGTCCCCGGGCTCGGCAGGCAAGCCCCTCGAAGAGCTCCTGGCGTTCTGGAACGAGGCAGCTGGGGGAGAGCACGTAGGAAACGCCCGCCCTCCAGGCTCTGGAAAGGTTTACTGTCCAGAGAAAGCCCCACTGGCCACCAGAGCCAGCAATGTAGAGGTGTCCTCTGGCAGCAGCTGCAAAAACCCAGGCACCAGCTCCTCTCCGGGAGACACATGCTCAGGCACGAAGCAGAGGGAGACGCCAAGCCAGCCCCTACCGGTCTGCGGCCCCTGAGAGCAGCCCAGCGGACTCCCAAACGTGTGTCCAATCAGAAGCCTGCCCCTCAGACTGACGCTCTGAGACAAGCAACGAAGCTTCTCCCACGCGAAGTTGGGCACGCTTCTTCAGCCGCTCCCACTGGGCCAGGTGAGTTGGAACGCTTAAGAGCGTCCCTTGTGCTGCTGCAGTCTTGTGGGTCTCGTGGTCGCAGCCCTGTTGGTTTTCAAAGCTAGATGTTTGGGGGGGCTCATCTCCCAGGTGCAGGTCATAATAGTTGGGGGTGTCTGACATGGGATTCAAACCCTTCATTCCTTAGGGCAAAACTCTGGGTTTTGCGTTCTTTCTGGACTACTGCACCAAGAGTGGAGTTCGTGGTGAACTTGTGCCCCACCCACTTTGTTGTGAGCCTCCTCTTTCTGCTGGATGCATAAGGATCCCTCAGCCGGTTTGTTGTTTTGTTTTGTTTTAGAGGGAGTTGTTCCAAGCTGCAGTTTCCATGTTATCATGGGAGGAGATGAGTTCAGGATCCTCTTGCATTTTCATCTTAAACAGGAACCTCATCTCCAGGTAATCTTATAACTCCAGATTGGGACCATCTGAGTAACTTAAAGTCTGTTTCTTAATTCCAAATTCTTGGACTGGGATATCCTGTGTCAAGTATGCATTCCTGGTACAATCAGCTGCAGCTGAAGGGGGTTAGTTTGCATGTTATCCAAGAGATGTCTGAGAAGATGTGGCTGAGGAAGAAATACTGGGCATCTAGCTGCAGGGGTTGGAAAAAATAGTTCTCAGACTTGATCTTGAGGCACTGTGGTTAAGCTTGCTGGTGCTGAAGGCAGACTACCTAAATTTGAGTCATAGGTCCATAACCTAGTAGCTATGTGATTGGGAGATTTTTAAAATCTCATGTGCAAATGGGAATAATGATAATACCTACTTCATAGGGTTGCTCTGAACAACAAAGAAGCTAATTAAGCTAAAACTCTTAGATTCATGGTTGGCACACAGTAAGCACTAAATAAATATTAGCTGTTATTAAAATAGTAGGTCTGTAAGATCTGTGTCCAAACTGACAATTTCAGACAAGGACTCAGTGAGTGCATTGAATGAATTGTACAGCAAGGAGTACTGCAAATAGATTATCCATGATCTCGGGTCTTAGTAATCAAAAGTACAGGGACTGAAGACTAAAATTCTCCTTGAGGGCAAAGCTCCCTGGCCCCCATGTTTATGAACCCCTGGTTAACCTAGCAGCTACTACACATTGCACTAGGGAGATCTGCTTCAGCCTCCAATGGACTGGTTCTGTTTAAAACTCCTTGTTAAACTGCTGAGACTATTCTTGATCAACTTTATATGGAGTGAAAACCTGTCCACTGAAGTGGTGGGTGGGTGAAGGCCAACATGGCGTATCCTCATTAAGGCAGGGAGTGAAAGGCAAGAACGCCAATTATAGCAGCCTGCAGCCCCTGTGCAGATGCTGCCATCAGGGGCTACCAGCCATTCTTGCCTCAGGGTACCAGATAATAACTTCAGAATAGGAACCTGGACAGCCAGCCAGGCTCAGCTTCTACTCCACAGAACATGGACATGAAAGGCAATACCTTCCAGAACAACAAAAATGTCCTGAAAGCAGCAGGGAGATGGAGTATTTAATAGGTATGTTCTCCTGGTAGGCGGGTGTCAAGGAAGATGGTCTCTGGTTGCTCATTAAATGTTACCAAGACATTGAGACAGAGACGGCACAAGGGGCTGCAGAAAAACTCAAACACTGTTTCACAGCCAGGATGAGTGGACAGGTTTCGTTAGAATAAACTTGGCTATCTCATGAGAGGTTCTGTCTTCTGAAGGCACCACAGGTGTGGGATGAAATTACAGAGAAAGTCAAGAAGAGTTTAACAAGTTCACAGATATTCTTAATACAGGTAAAAGTTAGGAAAAGTCAGGCTCCACTTTCACTGGCTCTGTGGTCCTGCCTCCCCCAGGACATTGGTTATAACCTTAATAATTATAGGGTACTTTGGAAAAGACTTTTCAGGACTTGTGTTTCAATGCAGGACTCTTTTGAAAATCAACCCACATAGACGAGGTCAACCTGATCCTGTAAATAAAATGGAAAGCACAGTGCCTGGAATACAGTAAACATTCAAAACTCTGGCCACTTTTTTCTTTCCCTGTTTTGTGTAACTTGCCATCTGGAGTAAGAGTTCCTCATTTATTTCTTTATATTTATTTGACATACATGTATATAGTGTAACTATGTGCCAGGCAACCTTCTTAGCACTTTATATATAATACTGCATTTAATCCTTACAATAGATCTATAGGGTAGGGTCAGTTATAAACACTGCTTTACAAATAGAGAAACTGAAAATCAACTGGGTAAATTTAAAGTTCTAATTGGCTTTATTAAATGGTTCTTGAACTGGCAGCATCCCATCTAGCAAAGAGAGGGATGCTCTGAGTTGCGCAAAATGGAAGGTTTTTGTAAGAAGGGGGTGGGGCAAGAAAGTTATTAGCTAAAGTAAAGAGAATTGTTTCAGGCAGGATCACCTTCCCTTTGTGGGGGGGAACAGGAAGTCTTATTAAACAGACTAACTCATCTTCCTTTGGAGAATGGAGAAGGCGCATGTGACAGATAACCTCACTGATGCTGATCAGAAAATTCCTGACTGACTGGTTAAGACTACATTTCTGGGGGAGGTTGAAATTACAATTAGATTAGACATTAAGCCTGGTTTACTAACTTGGGGACTTAATTTAAGTGATGCCATTTTGTACCTGTGGTTTTCTTTTCTTTTTAATACTAGTAGACGGTGAAGCCAGAATTCGAAGCTAAAAATGTATGTTTTTGGTCATTAATAGTGGTCTCTGTTCTTTGAGGACAGAGAGGAAATATATTTATCTCTGTTTTATTTGGCCTCAGGTAGTTCCTCACCCCTAGGAGGCATTCAGTATCTGCTTACTGAACGTTGGAAGAGCAAGCAATACACCTTCCTAAGACCCTGGTACATACCTTTCCCATGTGCACCAAAAGGATTCAGATTCTCACTTAAGAACTTAGAAGAAAAATAACTTAATGGAAAGAAGTAGCTGCTTGCCTGTTTGCTATACCACTTCAGATGGAGACGAGACAGCAAGTGCAATCATAAAAATGTAGAGTTTTAATTCCATTTTCCAAGCACAGAACCAAAATTCAGAAGCTCTATATTGAATCATCTTATCCAATTCCCAGGCTGCTTCCACTTCTCTGTTTGAATCCCTGCTTCTGCCACAGTGGGACAAAAGACATCTTCTGTTAGGATGCTCTTTTTTTATGAGTCTTTTTGTTGCAAGGGGGGGTGAGTCCATCTTCAGGTACAGCTGGATTGCAGACTTTAATGGTCTTGTTGGTATTTGGTTACTCTTCCCTGTCTTCCATCTGCCTTTTTCAATTCTGGTGCTGCATTCTAAGATTCCCCCTTCAACGTAGTCAAACAGCTACATTAGCATGAGATTTTATGCTTCCTCATTTTTATAGCCCATGGGAAAGACAGACTTTCTCAGGAATTCTACACAGTTTTGTTATAATGCATAGGTTTGGGTTGGGTTATATGCCATCTATGAAAAAAATCAATAACCACTTTGGATCATGGGAATCAAGTTAACAATCACTTTGAATCAAGGGACTCTGATGTACTGATTGATTTGGGTCAGGGCTAAGTGCTCTACTGCAATAGATTAGTGGCTTTGCAAACAAGTGCTTCACAGTATTGACACAACAGTTGTTCCTGCAGATGCAAACAACCTCCTTAATAGCTTCCACATTTTTTTCTCGTCCACCCTCCCACTTTTCCACCTTCAAGGTTTGTCTTTCTAAGGACATTTTCATTTGGCTTTAAACTTGCCCTTATTGGAAAATCTAATGGCCATGGGCAGGATCCTGAGACATATAAGAGTGGGAACAGAGTTTTGTCATCTTAAAAGAATTATCAGCCAAGGTTTATTCCCTGAACTACTTATAAGCATCTTTTCTCTCTCTCTTCCCAAAATGCCAAAATGAATCAATTGCTTACAGACAGATAAATACATCTCCCTAGTTGTTAGATTCAAAGATGAGGTTTTTGATGCATTTCCTATTCCCACAGAAGAAGGAAGTCATATAAGGGGACTCCTTGTACTGTCAGGTTGGGAATAAATAAGAAGCTACCATTACACTTTAAAAATAATTTCTACAAGCAAATTTGAGTAGAAACAATGTTATTTGTGAGAATTTATAAGAGTTAAAGTAATAATACAATGAACACTTTTACCTAGCTCTCACCTAAGAAGATACACTAACATTACTTTTGAAGGTACCTGTGTGTTCCTCTTTTATCCTATCTCAGGTTCCCATGATTTTCATTAAATTTTACCAAACAGCATTCCCCTAAACAACTTACTGATCAGTTTTGCAGATTTCAAATCTACTTAATAAAATCTTAACAATTATATTTTATTGTGACTTGCTTTTTCACTCATTGTATTTCCAAGAATCATCCACATTATTATACATAGCTATAGTTCATTTCACTGATATATGATATTCAACTGAATGACTAGTCCTCAATTTATCCAATCTATTCTTGATAGATATTTGTACCATTTTCATTATTTGGCATTTATTAACATTTTCACACGTGTCCTGATAGAAGAGTGGAATCATTTCTTTAGGGATTATCCTAGGGGCTATTTTGCTGGATCATAGGGCTTGCCCATCTTCAAATTTACTACATAATGCCAAGTTGTGTGACAAATTGATCAAAACAATAGACACTTCCACAAACAATGTGTCTGTGTTTGAGTAGATCCACACTCATGCCGACATTGATGTTGAAGTACTTTTCTTTTAATTCCTTTTTTATTTTGGAACAATTTTAGATTTACAGAAAACTTGTGAAGAGAGTATAGTATACCCCCATACCAAGTTTTTTCCATTAACTTTAGTATACTACATTATTATAGTTAATGAACCAGTAATATTGAAACATTGTCATTAATGAAAGTCTATACTGTATTCAGATTTTCTTAGTGGTTTCCTAATGTCCTATTACAGTTCCAGGATATCATTGAAGATACCATATTATATTTAGTCCTTGTGTCTCCTTAGACTCTTCTTGGTTGTGACAGTTAATCAGACTTTCTTTGTTTTTTATGATCTTGACAGTTTGGGAGAGTACTGGTCAGGTATTTTGTAGACTATCTCTCCATTGGGATTTGTCTGATGTTTGTTCTCATGATTACACTGGGACTAGGTATTCTTGGGAAGAAGACCACAGAGGTAGAGTGCCATTCTCATCGCATGACAGCAACACATATGCGACCAACATGACTTATCACTGCTGGTGTTGACCTTGATCACCTGGCCTAGGTAGTGTTTGTCAGATTTCTTAACTGTAAAGTTACTCTTTTTCCCCTTCTTCCATAATTGTACTATTTGAAAGGACATCACTGTGTGCAGCACCACACAGTTAAGGAGAGGAGAGATATACTCCAGCTCCCTGAGGGTGGCATATCTATAAAAATTATTTGGAATTTTTCTACATGGGAGATTATACTATTCTATTTATTCAAATATTTACATGATTGATGTAAATTCATCTATATTTATATTATAGTTTGGTTATAATTCAGTACTATTTTATTTATTGTGCTGCTCAAACTGCTCTAACTTTGGCTATTGGTAGTTCTTTGAAAGACTTTTTAATTTTGTCAGGATGAGTGAGTGACATATGGTATCTCCTTAGGGTTTCAATTTACATTTTTGTAACCCTCTACTCTGAGAATCACACTTGCTAATTTTTCTATTGGATTGTAGGTGTTTTCTTCTCATTTGTTTCTATTTCTTTCTTTTATGCTAAATAATTATTTTTAGTTATATATGTTGGAGATATTAGATAGTGTCTCCCAATTTGGGGCTTCTCTTTTATTTATGGACATTTTTGACATGCTGAAATTCTTAGTTCTAATATAAATAAATGTTGATATTTTTCTTTATGGTTTGCAGCATTGAAAGATTAGTTAAAAATCTCTTCTGTTCCTGGGGCACCTGGGTGGCTCAGTTGGTTAAGCATCCAACTCTCAGTTTCAGCACAGGTCCTGATCTCAGGAGCCTGAGATTGAGCCCCAAGTCAGGCTCTGCACTCAGTGAGGAGTCTGCCTTAGATTCTCTCCCTCCCTCTGCCCCTCTCCCTGCTCACACACCCTCTCTCTCTCAAATAAATAAATAAATACAATCTTTTAAAAAAAAATCTCTTCACTTCCTGAGATCATAAAGATATTCTCCAAAATATTCTTTTGTAGATTGCCTTTCACCTAAATGAAATTGATATGTGTACATAGTGTGAGGTAGGGGTCCGATTTCTATTTTTTCCATGTAGATAATTAATTATCTCAGCACCATTTATTGAAAGTAAATTATTTTGCCAATGATCTAAGAATATTTCAATAGTGTTTTAAATTGAGTTTCCACAATTGTGTGGATCCTTGTCTAGAATCAATATTTTATTCCATTCTTCAACTTTCTCTCCCTCTTAGAATGTCACATGTACTTAATTACTAAAGCTGTATATATCTATCTACTTTATTTTTTTTTTATTTAGTAAGGAAAGTTATTCAAACATGTCATCTTCAGGACTAACTTGGACATTCTTTGCCATTTGCTTTACATAAAAATTCTAGTATCTTTTTGTCAATTTCCACAAAGATCAAACCAAAACATAGCAAAAGAGTTGATGGAATTTAATCTATAGATCAAGTTGGAGACAATCTCTGTACAATATTGAGTTCTTTGCAATATTCTAATCCATGTATGTGGCATATCCCTCCATTAAAGTATTGTTAGTGTCTTTCAATGAGTTTTTAGGATTTTTTCCATAACAACATTGTCTTTTTTTAAAAAAAGAATCTCTGTACAGCTAACATCTATTAAGACCACCTGGTCCATAGAATAGACTAAATATGTATTTGATAAAAGGAAGAAAATAAGAAATAGAGGGAAGGAAGAAAGATAAGCAGGGACCGTGTCTTCTAGGGCCTTGAAAGCCAATGTTAAATTCTGTCCAGGAGATGGGAAATCAGTAAAGAGTTTTAGGGAAATTAAAAAAAAAATCAAATATATCTGGCAGTCTCAAGAAAAATGAATTAGGGAGGAACAAGAATGAAGGTAGTAAGATCAGTTGAAAGGAACTGCACTGCTCAGATGAACCATTTGTAGAAAGTCTGCAGTGTCAAGCAAGGTTGGAAAGAGATATTTATGTATTTGGCATGGAGAAAATAAAGGAGTGACTTATTGAGAAAGCAAACAATTTTAGGAATATTCTATATAAGAATGCACTATAATTTATATCTGAAAAAGTTAGAGCAATTTAAAATTATTCTTTTAGAGGTTTCAGTTCTACTCTGGAACTTCAAGAACTTGGTCAATCATTCATAAGGTATAACAACTTGAGAGTTTAAGTTCCTATGTGTATGTCATTTTATCCAAACTGGTTATTTCTTCATTTTATAGGACTTATTTCCTCATTTTTATATGACTTAATTTGATTTAGATCACTGAAGTGCCACCTAATAACAAAGGGTTATGATTATATCTTTTCAGGTATAAGAATAACCTTGGTATTGAAACAGAACTGGCCTGATAGACACTAGATGAGTTTAAAGTTGCAAATTTGGAGGATATTCTCACTTTCTTTGGATAGGAGATATGGATAAAACAGATGGAAATTACTAGATGAGGAGAGATTGGTGAGAATGGAGAGAGAAAAAATAGTATTCTACATGTAGACTCCTATCATTAATTTAATCAAGATTTCCATAATATTTTCCACTCATGGCTCAACTAACATCCTATGTGCCATAAGGTAGCAGCATAGTTAGACCATTACATGAATCCTACTGTTGGACAAATCCAATGCCTGACTCATCTTTGAGCTCCCAGTGTCCAGAATGGGGCTTTGCACATAATAAGTGCGTAATACAGCATGGAGCACTGGGTGTTATATTCAAACAATGAATCATGGAACACTACACCAAAAACTAATGATGTAATGTATGGTGACTAACATAATAAAATAAAATTAATTTAAAAAAAATAAGTGCCCAATACAGCTGATGTTTCAAAGGGAATAGTTCTATCATTTTACTTGAAAGAGCCAGTGATTTGTAGGCACATGCTTATTGTCCCCCTGGAGGTACTCCAGCCCTGCAAATGACCATTTTTGCTGGGTTCCTGGGATCCCCATTAGGTACCAAAAGGGTTCTTATTTGATCTACTCAGAAATAGCTTCATAAGAAGGCATCAAAATTAGGTCATGTTGGTATTGAAAAGTATCAGGAAATGGAGGCAGATTTAAATGTTTGTACTATTTATATGAATATCAAAATCATTTTGTCAAAAGATCAAGAAACAAAGTATCAGTTGGTCTCTTCTCTTTTAGAATTAGCCTTTCATAAATAATTCTTCTGTTTGTGGCTGGTTAGTTGAAGCCAAGAGCTGACTTCTCTGAGACAAATTTCAGTTTTTCGCCCTCTTAAAATGAGGTATTTGAGAAGCAATACCACTTACAATTCAAATCAGGCCAAAGAGGCACAATTAGCATTTTTTCCAAGATTTAGTTATGAATGTTTTCAAACATACAAAGTTGTTTATTGGCAAAGTTGAAAGAATTTCACAATAAACATAAAAATACCTGCCGCCTACATTCTATCACTAATATTTCACTAAACTTGTTTTGTTGTATATCTATCCATTGATCCATATCTCTATCCATGTGTAAGTCCTTCTCATGTTTAAGCATTTCAGACTCATTGCAAACATCATTAGGCTTTCCTCAAATATCTCAGCATGCCTACCATTTACTAAAAAATTGTAAGACACTGCACTGACCACCTCATGGATTATGTATAATGAGACAGTAGTAGTTCTCCAAAGGGTGGGCTGCTGTGCAAATGACATATAGCCATTACCAGAACCTGAGCCAGGATTTTCTGATTTTCTGTCTTCTTTGCTAACACCAAACCTTGCCATCAAGATTGGGAGTGCTCAACTTGTTGCATAGATCATAATTAGTATTGTGTATTATAAGATAGAGAAGTTATTTAAATAGAGAAGCTTTCATGTAAGATATGTAACTTGGCTGGATCATGAGCTACAAGTAGAATTTCAATACTGATGCATCTAGCACAGGGCTCTGCCCAAAGGAAATACTTTAATGAATTTTCAAATCTATTTTAATATTTGTACACATCCTTCACTCATTCAGTACTTATCTAACATGATTAACCTGAATTAGTGTAAACATCTTTTACTCCCCAGAGCCCTTGCTCTGTGCTTCTTTCTCTGATGCTCAAAGTTTATACAGTATAAAATAAAAAATAAGAACCTACTTTTTCCCCACATTAGTAATGTGCTTCCATTCTCTGCTTCTCATGCTGACATTTTAATTATTGTATATACATCTTACAGAGTATAATGTGCATAATCTGGTAACTGTCCTTCCTGCCCTATTTAGGAGTTGTGGTTTTTAAGTAAAGGAAAAAGAATAAGTATTAGGGCAGGAATTTAACTAGTCACTTCAAAAATCAATATCTATGCAGCAGAGGCTGGGTAAACAGTTTTTTGGCTAGTGTGTTGAACACCTTTTAAGTGATAATATGTGTATCTGTGCCTCGTCTGCTACCATTATGATTAATAATTTTGCTTTCAGTTTCAAAGAGGAAAATCTAATAATCTGGTAATAGATCCATCCAGAAAGTGCCAGGTTAACTGATTTTCCCAACTATTGGCCAATACATTGATATTGTAGTAAGTCTTAGTTTCTTCAACATATATGAGACGAACTATATGTAAAGTCACTGATGCTATTTTTTACCTATGATTGGCTACTCAGCACCTAACAATGGTCCTGGTACATTCTATAAATATGTTTAATATGTACATCTTACACTATTATTTACTCTAACTGCAAAATCATTTTGAAATATATGAATATAATGGTGTACTTTAATATTACTATAGACTATAATAACATGAAATCAAAACCTACAAGAGTATACAGAATAGGTAGTTACTTTCCTAGGGTTGCTGTAATAAACTGCCACAAACTTGATGGCTAAAAAAACAGAAATTCATTCTCTCACAGTTCCAGAGGCTAAAAGTCTGAAATCTAGGTGTTGGCAGGACTCCACTCCTTTCTGGGACTCTGGGGGAGAATTCTGCCTTGCATCCACCAGCTTTTGGTGGCTCCAGACATTCCTTGTGGATGTATTACTCTGATTTCTGTCTCTGTCTTTACCTGGACCGCTCCTCTGTATCTCTGTGCCCTTCTCTTGTCTGTCTCAAATCTCCCTCAGCTTTTCTTTTATAAGGAAACTTGTCTTTGGATTTAGGGCCCACTCAGATAATAAACCTCATCTTGACCTTCTTAATTCCACCTGCAAAGACCCCTTTTCTAAGGAAGCTCACATTCACAGATTGTATGGGTTAGGACATGGACATAACTTTCTGAGGGCCACATTGAACCCACTACTCATTCAGTATTTTGTTATACATTCATAGTACTTTACTGTGGAATAATGCAAATCAAGAGAATAGTGCGCAGCAAAGATTTTATTTATTTATTTATTTATTTAAATATTTTTTTTATTATGTTATGTTAGTCACCCTACAGTACATCACTAGTTTTTGATGTAGTGTTCCATGATTTCATTGTTTGTGCATAACACCCAGTGCTCCACGCAGAACGTGCCCTCTTTAATACCCATCACCAGGCTAACCCACCCCCTCCATCCCTCTCCCCTCTAGAACCCTCAGTTTGTTTCTCAGAGTCCGTTGTCTCTCATGGTTCCTCTCCCCCTCCTTTCCTTGCTTCTCCTAATGTCCTCCATGCTATTCCTTATGGTCCACAAATAAGTGAAACCATATGATAATTGACTTTTTCTCCTCCAGTTCCATCCGTGCTGATGCAAAAGTCGGGTATTCATCCTTTCTGATGGCTGAATAATATCCCATTGTGTGTACGGACCAGATCTTCTTTATCCATTCATCTGTTGAAGGGCATCTTGGCTCTTTCCACAGTTTGACTATTGCGGACATTGCTGCTATGAACATTGGGGTGCATATGGCCCTTCTTTTTACTACATCTGTATCTTTGGGGTAAATACCTAGTAGTGCAATTGCTGGGTCATAGGGTAGCTCTATTTTTAACTTTTTGAGGAACCTCCACACTGTTTTCCAAAGTGGCTGTACCAACTTTCATTCCCACCAACAGTGTAAGAGGGTTCCCCTTTCTCCACAACCTCTCCAACATTTGTTGTTTCTTGTCTTGTCAATTTCTGCCATTCTAACTGGTATAAGGTGGTATCTCAATGTGGTTTTGATTTGAATTTCCCTGATGGCTACTGATGTTGAACATTTTTTCATGTGTCTGTTAGGCATTCATATGTCTTCTTTGGAGAAGTGTCTGTTCATGTCTTCTGCCCATTTTTTGACTTGACTATTTATTTTTTGGGTGTTGAATCTGAGAAGTTCTTTATAGATCTTGGATACCAGCCTTTTATCTGTAGGGTCATTTGAAAATATCTTCTCCCATTCCATGGGTTGTCTCTCTGTTTTGTTGACTGTTTCCTTTGTGCAGCAAAGACTTTAAATGAACATACCGTATTTAAGGAACTGCTGAGAAGTATAGCCGATGTATTTTTAACTGAGACTGCAATTTCCCTTTGTTAATATCTTTGCTCTGTATAATGTATCTGGAACTCAAATCATCTGAAAAATGTAGTAAACTATTGGTGTAAAGAAAATTTCATTATTTACCACCAACAAAATTAAGTTAAAACTACTATAGATCTTAAAGCTGCAATTGTAATTACAGAAACAACTTATTAGAACATCTCCTCTATGAAGGTGGGAATCACTGAGCAACTCTTCAAAATTTCTATAACCAAGGTTGTTGGCCACTAAACTGCAATCAGTACATTTATGAGACACAAGAGTTAACATAAAAACTATGCATCTAATAGCTTTATTGATACTTTTCCCTCCTCTAAGTGAGAACATCAAGTGAAATATATGGATTGAACATTTTTTTCAGTAATTTAATGACAACTGAATTTGGCACATATTAAAGGGATGTATGTAACCAATAGCTTGAATTAAGATTAATATTCTTTCATGTTTTTCTTCTTTCATTCCCTGAGCAACCTCTAAGTTAATGACTCCATAGAAACCTAACACAATTATTTGTGTGGCAAGACTGAAAGCTATTCTGGACCAAAGGTATGATATGAATTATATTTGCTTTTGTGTCGGGGGGGAATCATTCTTTCTGAGCTGTGCAATAGCAGATGACTGTGCTTTCATTTTATTTAGTGGACACTGCCCCCAGATTGGAGCTGTAGGTTGACTGATTATTTTCGTTTTTCTATGCCATTCTGAACTCGTATCTGTTTTCTGATCCTCCATAGATATTTTAGAAGGATGGTAGTCAAATGCCATCAAACTGAAAGCTGAATTTGGCAGGGCTTTGATATGTGAAGATAGGGGTAAGGTAAGGTCTTTTAGAAGCAGTAAATAGTGTAAAACAAGACAGAGAAGCCAAAGATATGTCCAAGAGGCCTGGGTGAGGAGATCACAGGTAGAGGAAGACCCATTGGTTGCTTCACTACAGGATACAAAGGGAAATGAATGGGACATGGGAAGGGAGGAGGAGGAGTGTGCAGTGGGGTGGGGGAATGGTGACAAAGATTGCTGAAAACATCCAGATTGAATGTTCACCATCAGGCACCACATGGTTGAAACAAATGTCCACTTCTCTCTACTTTTTAGGGTGTTCTACAGTTATTTTGTCCAAATGGAGCTCTAGCATTTCATTGTCTCAGGTGTGAGGAAATACAGTCTACAGGTCATAGAATTAGTTTACCCATTTGAAAGATATTTGTTGAGTATCTACGATGCCTACCAGGAAAACAAACAAACAAACAAACAAACTATATATACCTCTACTTCCCTTTCCCATCCATTCCTCACAGGATAGCCAAGAATGAACCAGATAGTGGTATTATCATGTATAAGGGACCCACAGAAAGTCAGAAGGATCTTCTGATCCTGGTTCAGCCTCAAGCTGTGTTATGTCAAAGAGTTGAATTGGATGAGATACAGTTTTAATTTTGGACTGGCCTGTTCTTTTTAAATCCTAAAAATGAGGCCATTTTGTAAATATACGAAAGTTTCCAGAGGAGCTATGTGATTTACTCAGGGCGTGGTGGTACCAAACAACATGTGCTAGAAGGCACTTTTTAAAAAATATGGACAGAGATGGGTGCCTGGGTGGCTCAGTTGGTTAAGCGACTGCCTTCGGCTCAAGTCATGATCCTGGAGTCCCAGGATCAAGTCCCACATCGGGCTCCCTGCTCAGCAGGGAGTCTGCTTCTCCCTCTGACCCTCCTCCCTCTCATGCTCTCTATCTCTCATTCTCTCTCTCTCAAATAAATAAATGAAACCTTTAAAAAAAATATGGACAGAGAAAAATGAAGGGGCTATCTGTTTGCATCCTACTGAGTCCAGCCCTCTCTTATATTGATTACAGGTTTGCAATTATAGAAATGAGAGCTATGAAGGAAATGAGCATAGTCCCTCAAAGCAATAACAAAAGACCTTGAGTTAGACTAGAGGTAAGGCAAGGCATTATTGAAGAAGTGATTCTATACCTGAGATGAAAAGAGTAAGTAGAATTTACTAGTGAAAGGGAAGAATAGGGAAACTGGATAAAAGAGAAGGGCCATATGGTGGCATCAGCATATGCAAAGAATTGGTAAGAAGTGGAAGCTTGGTATCATCAAGTAACAGGATCACCAGTGCAGCAAGATGTTAGAAAATAAGGGGGAAAGTGGCAAGACATGAGGCTTTGGAGTAGCCAAAGGTTACCTCCTACCTCTGTCTTTAAGCCTTCAATAAGAATATCATTGTCTAGGGAGTGTGCACAGTTGGATGCACATTCATTCCCTCCAGTGGGTGGTGGGATAGGACAAACTGGAAGAACAGTACTATTCATGCTATGCAACTTGTCAAATATACATTTTCCTTCCTTGGAGCCTTTATTATAACACATCGTATTTCTTTTAACTTCATTTACCTTAATCTGTCTGGTATTATTGTTTCTGGTATCCTTGTTTAATCCTCTTCATTAGATTGTAAGCTCCTAGCCTAGTACTCTTATAATAAATATTTGCTGAGCTCAAAGAAAAAGCATTGCAAATACCATGCTTATCCATGGATTAGCAGCAGATCACCAGGCCCATGGGGCCCTGGTGTTATTTCAAATTGCAGTGAAAATGTGTGAAATGTATTTCTGGCCCTTGGAGTTTCTTTCCTTTTCATGGATCAGCATTTTTCATAGTTCTTATTTTTGTTTTCTTTTATTTTTTTTTATTTTATTGTGTTATGTTAATCACCATACATTAATTACATCATTAGTTTTTGATGTAGTGTTCCATGATTTCATTGTTTGCATATAACACCCAGTGCTCCATGCAGTACGTGCCCTCTTTAATACCCATCACCAGGCTAACCCACCCCCTCCATCCCTCTCCCCTCTAGAACCATCAGTTTTTTTCTCAGAGCCCGTAGTCTCTCGTGGTTCATCTCCCCCTCTGATTCCCCCCCTTCATTTTTCCCTTCCTACTATCTTCTTCTTTTTTTCAACATATATTATTTGTTTCAGAGATACAGGTCTGTGATTCAACAGTCTTACACAATTCACAGTGCTCTTTTATATTTTTTAAAAAATATTTATTTATTTATTTGAAGCTGGGGGAAGGAGAGGGAGAGAGAGAATCTCAAGCAGACTCTGCACTGAGTGCAGAGCCCCACTTGGGGCTTGATCTCATGACTCTGAGATCACGACCTGAACCAAAACCAAGAGTCAGATGCTTAACCAACTGAACCACCTAGGCAATCCTGTTTTCTTTTGTATTTTACGACATTATTTCATATATTCAACATCCCAGACCTTATATCCATTCATTCATTCATGCATTCATTATTCATGCATGCATTCATATATATCACAGTTGGCACTAGAAAGTATTTAAGTCAGCATTTGTGAGAATAAATTAATAACCCTCCCATCAATATGAGCATATTACTCAAAGTTTCTGGATCTCAGTATCCTGATAGGGCTGAAGATAGATACCGTGATGTTTAAATGAGATCAACATAACATAACATCTGTAATATGAACTCGTGAATCCATGTCACCAACCATTATTCTTTCTGTAATGTTATAATGATGATAATTGGGGTGGGGTGGTATGGGAATGCCTTTACCAGTTACAGAATTGATATATTTTCCATGTAGTTTAATTACATTTGGTACTGATTTAGTTAACCCATCATTATAGTGAGTGTGACATTTCCGGTATTCTGAATCCCATGATTACTTAAGTAAAACCATGAATAACAATAATTGCTACCATTTACTGAGTGGCTACTAAATGCTGAATTGTGGGCAGTACTTTATATACATTAATTTATTGCATACATCAACCTTGAAAGACAGGTATTATTAATCCCATTATAATTGGGAAAGGTAAGGCTTAGATAGCCATCCGCCAAAGGCACCTTGCTTATAAACTATGGAACCTATGTCTGGCTTCATTATGAAAAACTGGAAGCATGATTTCTTATGACTCCTTTATTCCGTGTCAGGAAGCTGTCTTCATGTCAAATTCCATGAGATCTACTCCTCCTCCAGTATCAGTGTACAACTTATTCTAGCACTTTCATATTAGTATCTTCTGTTTACTATTTTTTCTGACATTCTTCCTTAAAGACAAGGAGGATAGGATTTGTGTACATACCCTCTTTTGTTTAGAATAGGTTCAAACACACTGAATCAATGAGTAAATGGATGAGTGAGTCAGTGACTGAATGATAAAGAATGGCTAACAGCCACATACACATTCATAGACATATTTGAATGCTACCTTGAAATGCAAATCTAGTTGTTCTAATGACTTAGAAATTGTTACAATGGTAGGATTAGAAAGCAGGGAGCTATACTCCTGGACTAAACTTCGAGAAGACCTAGGTCTAGTGCTAGATGAATAAAAAGTCATAAATAGTTGTAATTATAGATAAATGTTTCAGCACCTTGGTTTTCTCATCTCTAAACTAAAACTATAGGACTAAATTACTCTGAAATATCTTCTTGTTTTAACATTTTATGACTTTGAATTTGAAGCAGTTTTTCTTTCCTTCCTGTGTGTACAGAACACTCTACCTCCCCGCCTACCATGCAGATAGGTGGGAGACATGTGACTAATTCTGGTGAGCCATGGGTGAAAGTATAAGGAAACCTGTTCATTCTTCTTCTGCCTTAGCAATAAGAAGCAATACAGAGGAGATGGCAGAGGAAATAAGATGGAAGCTTAGGGAGAGCTTCCCTGGAGAGAATTTCCATTAGAAAAAAAAGGGGGGGGTGCCTGGGTGGCTCAGTTGGTTAAGCATCTGACTCTTGCTTTCAGCTCAGGCCATGATCTCAGGATTGTGAGATCAAACCCCATGAAGGGCTCCATGGTGGGCATGGAGCCTGCTTAAGATTCTCTCTCCCTCTCCCTCTGCCCCCACTTCTCTCTCAAAAAAAAGAAAGAAAAAAAAAAGACATCCTCCAAGGCTTGATAACCACATTAAGTCAAGAAGCATGGAGGTGAGAAAGCAAAGAAATTTAAGACTTAAGAAAATTTGAGAACAAATCCTAAGTGTGGTTATTGGCACATACTGGGAAGTAGATTATGATTTAAAAAAAAAAAAAGGCCTGTGACTTAACATGAAACTTAAAATGGCCCTTGGTCTACCAATTCTAGTGGGATGAGAAAGCTGTGTAGCCCCTAAATAGAGCATATGCCCCATGGCAACTTTAAATGTGGCCAAGAAGGATAATGGAAAGAAAGAGCCTCCAAGAGGATGAAGCCAGGGAACATGAATAACAGCAGCCTTGACAGCCACGTGTTGAGAAGGTGGAATCACAAGATGGGAGCAGATGTGAACTTCTTAGATGATAGGGATGACCCACAGAAGCTGACCCCAAAGCAGACCTGCGTAAGCCAGAAATACCTTTCTTTGTCGTAAGCCACTGAGTTTTGGGAGTTGGTGTGTTAACCCGGCATAGACGAACTTAATCTGAATATTACAGATCTATCTTCCATTTCTTTAACACAGAGTAGCTTATATCTTACGAACCATACATTTGGCCCCTTATTTTGTGCAACACAAAATTTATAGCTGGTTCTTGATGACCAACAGATTCCCAGATAAAAGTCATTCCTGTTAAGGTAAAGCATACTAGGGCATGGGCCATCTCTAAGAGTTAAGGTCTAAAAAGTCTTTCTAAAACATCTTGCGAGTATTCAGGGAACAAAATACTGGAAGAAACTGGTCATTTTCCTGATTTTAAAACATTACTTTTTAGTGCCATAAACATGAAATACCATATTCATGATACAGTAAGTTACTTTAATAAGCCAGATCCTTCTACTGCATGTATGACATGAAGACATTGTGAGAACAATGTGAAACCAATATTGGAGCTATTGAAATGCAGTCCGCCTTTTGGTGGGCATCCAGGTTTGTCACTCAGCAGTGATTAAAAGCTTAGGAGCTGCAGAGCTGTACGTGGCAATACTTTGAAGGTGTCAAGATGAGACTCCACTGGAGACCAAGTCCACTCACATACAAGGGGCCCCTGAGAGTTTATTTTAGAACTGTGTTTCTGATCTTGCCGACACTAACACACTTTCTTTCCCCAAAGCAAGACCCCTTTTCCATTTATCACAAGGACCAAATTCATTGTCTTGTATCCTTTAGTAATTAGGGATGTACGCATATTTACTCCCATTTAATAAGTGAGGAAATAAATGAGCATCAAAACATCCAAGATGTCAGGCCTTTCTCCAAAAGGGTCTCCAAAGCTTCGTATATGGAACTGCCACAAACAGCAATATGAAGGGAGACCAGAGAACTGCAAGAAAAAAGGAAAAAAATTTCTCTATTCAGCCAGCATCTTTTCTCCACAAAAATTGAGTCCTCTATCCTTGCTTCCTGGATGAGAATAAGGCTTCTTAAAATTAACTGGAATACAACAGGCACAGAAGGGCCTTAGTGGCTTGAGACTGAAGTAATTGAATTCATGGTTAGGTACTACCCTTTCAGAGTTTGAAATCAGCCTCCAAAAGAGCTTGAAAACATACATTTCCAAAACAACCTATTCAAAGAAGCCATAAAGAACATAAAAAATAAGCTAAAGGCATTTGCTACTTCAAAACAATCATCTCCTTTTAATTCACTCTGGGTTTTAAATATTGTGCTAATCCTGGATATGCTATCTTAAAAAAAATTAGAAGTGCCTGCCTACCTCCCAAAATTATTTGAATGCACAGAGCCTTTCTAGTATTTGGGAAGCAATTTGATTATTATAGGGGATTACCTTCCTGACTAGGAAAGTGAGGCCCAGAGGTTTAATGACACACTGCACCCATCAGGATAGACAAAGTCATGCTGCAGTAACTATCAATGCATGATCCCAAAGTCTTCAACAACGAAGTTTCCTCACCTCATTCCATTGAGGATTGGGAAGAGGGCTCAGCTGAACAAAGTCCTTCAGGAAATCAGGCTGAAGGAGCCTCCCTTGTAGACATGTATTTCTCAGAAGGCAAAAGTGAGGAGCTGGGGGAAGTGTATGGCAGTTCTTAAAGCTTCTGTTAGAAGTGACACATATCACTTCTGTGCACGTGTCATTGACCAGAAAAAGACAAAGGCAAAGTCTAACATCAGCAGTGTAAGTTTCCCCAGTGTGCCATCTTTCATTAGCCAATCCAGTCTCTTCCACCATTTTATACCAGGCTTTCCACCCCCGGGGGACTTAGAGAAACTATATCAGTGGGTCCCCTGTCCTCTGGGGTATTAGAGGGAGGAAGAAAAGCCAGGTGAAGGTGTTTAGTCCCCTGGCAACTCCCCTGTAAGGTCACCTCCAGCTTGCTGTATTTCTGAACCCTCAGGCCACTGCTTCTCTCAAGGCTTTTTTTTCCTCTATAGAATTCCCTCCTTCCAGGTTCTGGTTCCTACTCCCTGCTCTTATCCAGTTATGCTTAGATTAGTAACAACTTCTCCACATTTCTGACCCTGTTTTTAGACTACTAAACCTATATTCCATCCTGTCTATAATTTATAAACAGTCCCTTCATAAGTAACAACAGCTGGATTTATCTTAGTTTGGGTATACCATTGGTTTTCTGTTGGGACTAGGGAAGGGCAACAAATATCAGTCAGTGATCAATAACTTGGTCTTCTTTAAGTCCTAAGATGACATAGTGGTTAAAGCAGGAAAGAGGTATAAGTAATGAGACTTCACTGATTTTTAGTGACAATATATCAGGAACTATTCTAAGGACATAAGAACATACCTGCCAATGCCTGCCAAATAATTGAAAGTGTGGTTCTTCTTACCTGCAAATTTCTCAGAACAGCATGGTAAGAACTTAAAATCTGAGAATATCTTCCAGGCATTTCTGAGAATATTAAAAAATTTGTTGTCTGCTCTTTTCCCAAATAATCCCCACTGCTAATTAGCTCAAAGTAATTCCTAAATAGTGTAGCAGGAATCCAAGAGATGTGCTTTTAGATATCCGATGTATTAAACATTGAATATATTGGGGTTTTTATCAAAAATCATTTCATCAAAGCTTGTCATACTATCTTTATTGATTTGTTACTGGCCACACTGTTCATTAAAATGCCAGAGAGCAAGGATTTAATTTTTAGTGCTCTTCCAGGTACCAGATTTTTTATCTCTTAACAGTATAATTCAAGGTCAAGGGTGCTTATTGTGTTTAGACAGAAAAGCAATCAAAGTAGCTTGGGTTTAAAAACACAGAGAGAGGGAAGTTTGAAGTTTTTGCTTACCCCAAGGACTACGGCTTTGATCACAATATGCGATCTGAGGAGCCTCCGGATATTTGCTGAGGTTTTAAGGTTTAGAGTGGGAGTTGTCTTTTTTCCTTTTTTTTATTTCACTAGTTGCAGAAAGAGTGATAGTAATTATTGCCTTTTATTCCCAAGCAATTTTGCTTTCTGATTGACTGCATTTTAAATGCGGTGATCTATCTCCAAGGTAATCTTAAAGTCAACAGCCTGCTTAATTCACTACTTTCTGGGGCATAGGGTTCAGTTTAGAAACATCTCCAGCCAGGTTCACCTAATCTTAAAGTTCTCCAGAAATAAGATGTTCAGTATTTTATGTTTGATTCCCATGAACCCTGCTGGACCTTTAGGAAAATCCAATCAAAAGGTGACATCTAGTCTTTTGAAGACACTATACTATGAACTTCCCAGACCAGAGATTATAAAATTATATTTCTAGTTATGTGCAAATTCTAAAAACTCCCAATTAGTTCATGAGAAAAAGAAAAACAACTCCACAGAAAGGTTGTAAGCAGACATTTTCAGAAAAGAGAAGGAATAAGGTCAATACACATGGTAAATGGGCCCAGACTATTAAGAAAGAAAATATAAATTAAGTAAAAATGAGATAGCATTTCTCTTGCCCATCAGAAGGACAAAACTTATCTGAACACTAACCCAGTGCTGGAGAACATAAGAGAAAATGACTGCTTTTGTGCATGGTTGGTGCAAAGTAAATGTACCTCTTTTGAAATTTGGCAGTGTTTATGGAAATAAAAAAGTAAAATACCAACTTGTGATCAAGCAATCCCAGTTTTGGTAGCCCCTACAGAAATGAAGGCAAGAATATATGTACAAGGATATGTATTACTTTATTTATACTTCTAGAAAACTGTGGACAACCTGAGGCAGGAGGGGTGCAATAAATTAGTTCTAAAGTTAGCTGCAATGTAAAAAATGACTTAGATCCATATCTACCAATCCAGAGGAAGGGTAGTGAGATATTTTTCTATGAAAAAAAAAGGTTGCAAAGCTATGTTAATTGAATTTAAATAAAAATAAATAAATTATGGCTTATGGGGAAAAAGAAATATATAGAGATATATATATATATCTCTATATATATAATGATTACATTTTTATAAAAATAATACCAAAAACTGGCTATATGGGTGGCAGCCAGTCTCCAAGCTGGCCCCCCAAGGACACATGCTTCCTGGTGTTCAAGCCCTTGTGTAATCCCCTTCCACAGTATATCAGAGTTGGTCTGTGTGACCCACAAAATACACCAGAAGTGATGGTATATGATTTTTCTAGGTTGAGTCATAAAAGACATTGTAGCTTATGCCTTGTTCTATTTATTTATTTATTTATTCATTCATTCATTCATTCATTCATTCATTCATTCATTCTGATAGCATCCAGTGACCATGTTGTGAGAACCCTCAAGCAGCTCTATGGAGACATTCACGTGGTAGGGAACTGAGGCCACAACCAACAGAGATGGAGTCCCCTTAAAAGCAGAATCTCCAGGTTTAGTTAAACCCTCAAATGACGATAACTTGTGTCAAAACCTTAACTTTAATCAGGAGAGACTTTAAGCCTGAACCACCTAGCTAAGCCATTCCTGGATTCCCGACTCTCTGAAACTGTGATGTAATAAATATTTGTTGTTTTTGTAAGTGCTAAATTTCTGGGTAATTTCTCGCACAGCAACAGTTCACCAATACAATATGGAAAAAGTTATGGAAGGACACATCACACTGTTAAATTGTTTACCTCAGCGAGGTAGAGGTGGAAACGATTTTCAAAATGTTTTTATTTCCATTTTTATATTTTATGCTCTAAAGTTACCATGCAGAAGCAGTTAAATGCTCCAAACAGCATTCTGGTGACCTAGTCATTCGACCAACAAATACTGAAAATATTGACTGAGTAATTATTCTGAGTCAGGCACTGTTAGATGTAAAAGTTTAAAAGTAAATAACACTCTGTGTCCTCAAGAAGACATTTGACATAGGAGACAAAAACTGATATTTAATTTCTTCCATCTTCAATCATAATCAGTGTTATAACGGTATTCATCAAATGTCATTGAAACATAGCAGGAAAAGAGGATAATTCAGTTGGTGGAAAATTTCTGAAGACTTTGCAGAGAAATTTATCTCTAAGGTACATCTTGGGGGACCTACTGGAGTTTTCCAGGAAGGGAAAAGGGGGTTGGGTGGGAATAACACTACTGGAAAATACTAGAACTTGAGATTTATATAATTTCTGTTATTCTCTCAACACGTACTTCTTCTGCACGTGTCTTCACCATCACAGAAAATAAAAATGAAGAATCTGTGTTCAAAAACATAAGACAAGTGATCCTTATTTATTTGTAAATTGATTTAGTATGAGATATTAAGGGGAAAAAACAGCTCTGTTTTTTAATTTCAAAATCCATTTTTGGGCACCTGGGTGGCTCAGTTGGTTGGGTGACTGCCTTCGGCTCAGGTCATGATCCTGGAGTCCCAGGATCGAGTCCCGCATCAGGCTCCCGGCTCAGCGGGGAGTCTGCTTCTCCCTCTGACCCTCCTCCCTCTCATGCTCTCTACTTCATTCTCTCTCTCAGATAAATAAATAAAATCTTTAAAAAAAAATCCATTTTTGATGGAATCTGATGATCTAGAACAGAATCGGAGAACATAGTAAGTACCTTGTTTGGGATCAACCCTTACACAATGTATGGCCGCTGTCCAACACAGAAGTGTTCACCTGCATTATTACCAGGAATACTCCAGGGCTGGAGACTAAATGACTGGCAGGCTGAGTGATGTTACTTTATAATCAGTGCCAATTTAATTGTACTTGCGACTCTGGGTTGTTTGGATTAACTCTGCCTTTTGTTTTTCACAGCTCTCCCTGGTTTTCAAAGACATCAGCGCTCATAAGCATCCCTAAAGTTACAAATGGTAAATACAAATAGGACTTTTATTATATTTTTTTAAAGCTCACATGTGTGCAGAGCAAATATCAGGCTCATTTTTTTTTTTTTTTTTTTTAGAAAATGGGATCTTTCCCAGAATATAGGACAAAATGTCAAATAAGTGAAAGGATGCCATTCTGCTC
The DNA here is from genome assembly GCF_003265705.2 of Callorhinus ursinus. Taxonomy (NCBI): domain Eukaryota; kingdom Metazoa; phylum Chordata; class Mammalia; order Carnivora; family Otariidae; genus Callorhinus; species Callorhinus ursinus. The sequence continues at coordinate 35,741,922 of NW_027397077.1, read as the reverse complement.
TCCATCCCCGCATCTCACCCTGTGATAATGGAGAACTTAGGGATTCATCTCCATTTTTTTATTTTTTTATAACAATCAATTTCTGCATTTATACGAAATGAGAGTTGTGTATCTTTTATCTGTTTTATGCCATTTGGATAGGAATAATGAACTGGCATTACAATAAGAAAATTGACAATTCTCTCAGTGCAACTGTTGCTGTTACATCTCTTAAATTCTAGACACTTATGCTCAGGTCAGTGCAATAGGGGATAGCTGATTTTGTCATTTGCATAGCTGGTTCCAAAGACAGAGAACTGTAGAATTTTGGAACCAGAATGGGGTTATGTAAATTAAGATTCTACAAATTGGAACTGACAGTAAATCTGACTCATTTTTAGCTTAACCAAACAAATAATGTATTGACTTAAGTAATGGGAACTCTAAAGGCTGGGATCACTTCAAGGAGGATTTCAGTCAAGTCTGGTGGATTTTTGCTGTCTGTAGTCTTATTCTCCCACCATGAGTTGGACTGACTCCATTCTCGAAGAAGCTTGCTCCTTATAGCACCCTGATGGCTGCTGAAATTCTGTGCTTGCATTCTCTCAGGGTCAAATCCATCAACACAGAGGACCTCTCTTTTTTTCCAGCATCTCCTGAAGAGGACAGTGCCATTTGCTGATTGGATTGCTGTATCCAGTGCAACACCAATCATATGGCCCAGGGAATAGACCTCAGGCACGGGTCAGCCCCTGGACTTAGGGGTCAGGTCAAAATCATCAGAGCTCTAAGGTCAGGGAGTTTATTTCCCTCCAAGATTCATATGTTGATGCCCAGTCCCCAGGGTGATGGTATTTGCAAGTGGGGTCTTTAGGAGGTGATTAAGTTTGGATGAGGTTGTGGGGGTGGAGCCACATGATGAAATTGGTGCCTTTTAAAGAATGAAGAGCTCAGAGTTCCCACTGTCATGTGAGGACACACAAAAAGATAGCTATCTCTGAACCATAAATTGAGCTCTCACCAGACACCAAATCTGTGGACAGTTTGGTCTTGGACTTCCCAGACTCCAAAACTTCAGGATATAAATGTTTGTTGTTTAAAGTAGTCAATGGTATTTTTGTTATAGCAGCCTCAACTAAGACAGACTTTCAGACTGCTTATGTCATTTCCCCTGCTTCTCTGACATTTCCTTGTCTCCTAAGCTTTCCAGAATTCCAACAAGAGAGAAGAGGGCATTTAAAGTCTACTAACATCTTGGACTTCAGTATCAGCAGAGTACTTTCAACTCTGCATACCACTCTGTCTCCTTACAACCATCTCCTGCTCTAGGGCAGAGATCAGCAAACTCCAGCCTGTGGGCCAAATCCACTCTTCCACCTGGGTATTTAGGGCCCATGAGCTAAGTGATTTAAAAAAATCCAAAGAAAAGTACTATTCATGAAACAGGAAAAGTATATGCAATTCAGATATCAGTGCCCTTAAATAGACTTTTATTGGACCACAGCTACAATCATTCATTTATACACTGTCTAAGCTCGATTTTATGCTGTCGTGACACAGTTGAGTAGTTGTGACAATGCATCCAGCCAGCAAAGCTGAATGTATTTACTATCTGGCCCTTTAGAGAAAAAGTTTGACAACCCCTGTTCCGGGCAGTTGTTCTTCCTCTTGTGTTACAACACTGCGATTACCAGAGGTGCTGTAACAAACAGACTCTCCACAGAAAGCCTGATTCTAGTTCAGGAACACTGACTCCTGGGTTGGGCCCCAAGGATCTGCATTTGTAAATTTCTATGATTGCTTCTGTGAACATCTTCCAAAGGTCACACTTCAGAAAAATCATATCTTTCCCATAAAATATTCTAAGGAGGAGAATCTTGATAATATACATTTGGATATTCCTTCAACACAGCCTTCTGTCAGAAAGCAACTTAAGGGCACTGGCAATTAGGAAGACAAAAATAAAAGCCAAAGGTTATTTTCAAATTGATAATGGCACCTCATCAAAGGCAGTAGAAAATCATTGGCTCTTTTCCTGGTCCTTTCAGAGGAGTTTTTGGAGATGAGACAGGCTGCCATGTTCAAAACCAATGTTTTATGGTCCTCAGGAGCCGCAGCTTTAGTGGAGATGAGAGATGACACTTTGTGGACTAGAGACAGCAGAGCTTAAGGCGAGGTACATCAGTCAAGAGAAAGAATATGGATCCCTGAGCTCAACTCATCCAGGAAATGAGTCATGTAAGGGACCAGGAAGTCAACACCTACCTGGAATGACTGTCAACCCAGAAGGGCTTAAAGAGCAGGTATCAATGATAAGGAAAAGAGAGTATGGGAAACCAGAGCTCAAGAAATGTGTCTTAGAAATGGACATTCCATTCAGGGACATATCCTCTGTTTACAGGAGGCTGTAGTGGGGCTTTAACCTAGATATTTGATTCAGACACTTCATTACACAAATATTTTACTACCATGTGCCAGATCCTGAGCTACCAAAAGATCAGTGAACAAGACAGACATGGTCTCTAGTGCTTAGATCATCTGTCTACAAAGATACACATTAAATGAGATACAGTATATATAGAATAATTCTGCAGTTCTCTAAGGGTGGTCCCCTGAGCAGGAGCATCAACATTACCTGGAACTTGTTAGAAATGCAAATTCTCTTGGGATACTTGGGTGGCACAGTCAGTTGAGTGTCTGACTCTTGGTTTTGGCTCAGGTTGTGATCTCAGGGTCGTGAGATTGAGCCCCAAGTCAGGCTCCCCACTCAGTGCAGAGTCTGCTTAAGATTCTCTCTCCCTCTCCCTCTGCCCCTCCCTGCCATGCTCTCTCTCTCTCTCTCTCAAGTAAATAAATCTTTGAAAACAAAATGCAAATTCTCAGATGCCATCCTAGATCCCTTGAATCAGTAACTCTGGGGGTAAGACCTAGCCATCTGAGTCCAGTAGGTGATTCCGATGCAAGATTCAATGTTCTGCCCTCAGTTGCCTCATTTATAAAATAGGGTTAGTAATACTTTATATGCTTACAGATACAGCCCATGCTATACTGGGGATGAAATTCTTAGTAACAGCCCATGCTGCTTCTTAACCAAGGCTGCAGGGAGGATGGTTAACAGTGTTACACACAAGTGTCCAAAGCTGTATAGAAAGGACCATTTTCAGTTCTTCTCAGATCTTAAAGACCTCTCCCTACTTCAGGGGCTTAAAAGTAGCCTCCCATCAACACAACACATGGACAGTTACAGAGAGGAACAACTTCAATCCATGCAGAAATAAAGCAGGGAGTCACCAAGCTACTGCTTTACAATGCCAGTTCCCTGCTAAAAAGATAGACTCAGAACCTTCTAGGATCATTCGTGAGCACCCTGACACATACATCAGACATCCCGGGGCCCATTGCATGAGAAAACAGCAGTATCATTTTTAACTAGATGAGTTTTTTTCCCTTGCTACACAAACTGGAAAAGTAATAGGACCCGGTCCAGATTCCTCAGAAAGGAAACACAGTCTGTATTGTATTATCCATAGGTATTGTCTAGAAGTGGGTGAACATGCTGTATATAATTTTCCTCACAGATTGACCCAATCTCAATAAATCCTTTTCTCATGTTTGAAAAGTCCTGTAATGGACACTGTTGTTACATATCCCATATCCTCCAGCCCACCTCTTAGTTCACTTGTTCACACTCACAAGCTCCCCTGTCCATCAAGTGCCAGCCTCTACCTCTGACTCCCTGCCTGCCTGGGGGTTTTGGGGGAGTTTTTGCAGCTCCTGGGACCATTCAGACAGAGCACTGTGAGCAGGAACTCTCAGTCATAAGAAATGGGTCCAGCTTCCCTGTCTCCCCATAGGGCAGTTCCAAAACATATTCTACAGGGAACCTCAAAGAGGCCCTGGCTGGATTAGGTCCCCATTGCCCACAGCGCTACCCAGCCATTAACACACCTCCATTGGTATTTCTATCATGTCTCATTTTCCCTGCTCCCTCCTCCATGCTTCCTGATAGCATCTTCCAAATTGACTATTCACACCTAAGTCCCCGTCTCAGGTTGACTTACAGGAGCAGGCAAGTTTACACAGCTTGAACATGGTAGAGCTGTGTTCCAAATGCAGGCAACCCAATCCCACATCCTGTGTTATTTTTCACTATATTTTACTTCCTCAGTGTAGTCCCTTAAGTTTGCAGAAGCACTGATCCTTGTCCTCCATAATCTAGGAGATGAAAAGTTGAATCTCAAGGCATCTAGTCCCCAAACTTCATGAACCTGATCAGAAATCGTTGGGAGAAAATTGTTTCTTCACTAGAAGAAAAATCCCATTTTTTATTTATAAAACTATGGAGAACCCTCAAACCTAAGAACACCTCTGTGTCACCAAACCAGCTCACCATCAAGAGTATTGTTTGATGCTTGTCTCTGGGGAGACCACCAAGCACTGTAAATGCATTCTGGTTTTTCAAAGATGTCCCGGGTAACAAAGGCACATTCAGTATTTCTGCCCATTGAAACATTGTTGATATTGTTATGCATCTCTGCATTTCAGAGACAGCCAGTCAAAAAGCCAACTTAAATTACATGTATTTAAAAGGAGCTGCACTTCAGCTCATCTAAATACTTCTATTGTATAAACCTATAAAGAAAATAGCAGATTTTGGTAAGCAGAATAATCCCAGAGGAAAGTACCAGGAAGAAATAATGCTCTCAGCCATTCTCAGAGACAAGTAGAGAGATTAAAATGCCTTTGAGATCCCTTCCATCTCAATGATCCTGCAATAAAAAGAGGAGGTGGGAACAAAACCTCCATATCCATCCATTAGCTCTATTTGAATCCCTTTTCTCCAGAAATCTTCCCTTCTGAAATTTACAAATGTTATCAAGCCAACAAGAATGATTTCAGCTTAGGGTGGCAAACAGAAAAATGGGTAATGTAGATTTACTCTTAATTATCATATACATTGTCATCATTGTTGAAATATTTTGACTTTTATTTTTACTCCCCCCGCCTTATTTTTCTATATTAAATTAAATCTGACTTGGGGATCCCACTAGCCAGAGTGATAAGAAAGCAATTTAACTCTTTTTTTAAGGTGTCACTCTTCTTAGGTTGTATAAGAATCCAGGGGCATTGTGCAATGTTTGAACAATTGGTGAAGGGCTTGTTATCTTTATTCAATCTTGGTAACCACCAATATGTGAATTGTCCAGTGGGATCCATTGGAGACAGGCTGGGTCCTTTGTGCCCACTATAGGACCCACAGCTATTTAAATAAAATGGTCAAAGGCATACCTCTCTCTCTCTTTTTTTGAAGTTCAGTTGACACACAATGTTACATTAGTTTCAAGTGTACAACATAACGATTCAACAGATTCAACAGCTTTGTACGTTTTCTTGAAAGACTTAGAGAGAGAGAGAGAGTACAAGCAGGGGTAGCTGCAGGTAGAGGGAGAAGCAAGCTCCTCACTGAGCAGGGAGCCTGATGCAGGACTCAATCCTAGGACTCTGGGATCATGACCTGAGCTGAAAGCAGATGCTTAACCAACTGAGTCACCCAGGCATCCCAACAACTCTGTACATCATGCTCACCACAAGTGTAGCTACAATCTGGCAGCATACAATGCTCTTACAATACATTGACTATATTCCCTATGGTGTACCTTTTATTCCTATGACTTACTCATTCCATAACTAGAAACCTGTACCTCTCCCACTCCCCTTCAGCCATTTTGCCCATCCTTGCACCCCATCAAAGGTCAAAGCCACATCTCTTACGATTTAGGCCCCCAGCATCCTTAAGGCCCCACATCATCACTGAAATAGTGCTCTGTGGTGGGCACTGGTGCTCACCACCCCTAGACCAAAATAGCCCATTTTAGCCTGCAGTGTACTCCAGGATTCCTGCTTGACTTCTCTCTCCTTTCCACCATAGAATCCCCTTCCAAGAGAAGTACTCTCTCCTTTCATTGAGCTTGTAGAAACACCAGTGCCAGCTCTCTTTCTGTGGGTGGGAGTGAGCAGGTGGGAAAAGAAATAAAAAACAGTCTTTTTTCCCCTCCTAATGCACCATATTCCACCTGCAATATCTAATAATAGCCAAGAATTCTGCCTCCGATTTAATGAAAATAACTATGCGCTAAGCTAAGTATGAAACCCATAATGTCTCTTCTCAGTTTTATACCGTGCAATATCTGTCCCTTGTTCTTATAATAAAAGGCAAATCCCTTACCATGTTCTGCCAGACCCACCATGTTCCAGCCTTTACCTTCCTGACACCAGGGGTCACCTTGAACCCTCAAACTCCAGAGTCATTGGCCTCTGCCGCACTTCCTCAAACACAGAAAACTCATTTCCTCCTTAGGGTCTGGGTGTTTGCTCTTCCTTATATCTGGAATTTCATTTTCTTTTTCTTTTCTTGGTCAGCTCTATCTCATCAGTGAAGTCTCATTTCAAATGTTGGAGAAGTCTCAGCCACCCAGTCTACAGTAACACTGCTCCACCTCCATCCATTCATTTACTCATTCATTAGATGATTTTTTAAGTTTTATTCTTTGTTAAGGTATAATTAACATACAGTGTTATATTAGTTCCAGGTGTACAATATAATGATCCAACAATTCTATACATCACTCAGTACTCATCACGTTAAGTGTACTTTCAAACCCCTTTATCTATTTCACCCATCCCCCTGCCCACTTCCCCTCTGGCAACCACCAGCATGTTCTCTGTATTTGAGTCTTTTGTTTGTCCCTTTGTTTGTTCATTTGTTTTGTTTCTTAAATTCCACATACGAGTGAAATCATATGGTATTTGTCTTTGTCTGACTTACTTCACTTGGTATTATACCCTCTCTTGGGGTGTGTGTATATATATATATATATAGGAATATTACTCACCATAAAAGAAAATGAGATCTTGCTATTTACAACATCATTTGATAAATGTTGAGCACTGTGTTCCAATACTGTTCTTGGCCCAGGGGATAAAGCAGGGAATGAACTTGGCCAAGTATGTACTTGCCCTCATGATACTTCTATTCTAGTGAGCGTGTTGGACAATAATCAGAGATGGAAGAGAGCTCCTGAGGAGCATTACTTTCCTGGCTTTCTCCCTCTGGTACTGCCATGAGCTGGCTGCATGCCTGCATGGAAGATCACAGCTCCTGCTGGAATATCCTCACCACACAGCCATGTCCCAAATTCTTATTATTGTTTCTTCTCCTTGAGTCCCTCCTCATTAATCCCAGGTACTACATTTCCCCCCTATAGTTTCTCTATAACCTGCCTGCACTTTTAGAGTCACTTTATTCAAATTCTCAAATTGCCCAATGCCAGGAGTCTAGGAATTATGAAAGACCTCACTGGGAAGATGGTAATTAGTTAGAAACCTGTAGGAAGTGAGGGAACAAGCAGAGGGATAGCTAGGAAAAACTTTCTAGGAAAAAACAGCAAATGCAAAGAACCTGAATTAGTTTTGTATTGCAGCCTAGTAAATTAAAGCAAACTTAGTGACTTAAAAACAACGTGCATGTAACTCCTATAGATCAGAAGTCTGGGCACAGGATGACTGGGTTTTCTGCTCAGGGTCTAGCATGGCTGAAATCAAGGTACTGGCTGGGCTGCTATATCATGTGAGGCTCAGGGTTGTCTCCCAGCTCACTCAGGTTGGTGGCAGAATGCAGTTCTTTGTGGTGACCTGGCTGAGATCCCGTTTCCATGCTGGCTGTCAGCCAGGGGCTGCGGTCAGCAACAGGCCGTTTGCATTCACTGTCATGTGGCCTCCTCCACCTTCAAGCTAGCAACAGAGAACTCTTCAAATGTCAAATTTCCCTCATGCCTTGAATCTCTGACTTTCTTTGCCTCTGACCTCTGGACCCCAATTTAAAGGCTGATATAATCAGACCAGCCCTCCCGCCCCCACCCCGCAAATAATCTCCATATCTTAAAGTCAGCTGGTTTTGGACTTGACTTATACCTGCAAAATCCTTTTACAGCAGTACCTAGATTTGTGTTTGGCTAATTAACTGGCAGGTGGTGTGTGTACATCAGCGCCTAGGAATCTTAGGGGACCATCTTGGAATTCTGCCTACCACAGAGTATAAGGCAGAAGCAAACCTCCTGTACTTAAAGAATAACAAGGAAGCCAGTGTTCTAGGTCTCCACAGGCAACCAGAGCATTGGGCAATCAGGACATAGAGGTGGTGGGGGCAGAGGAAGGCGCAGCAGCTGATGACAGGCCACTGCAAGGACTTCAGCTTTTACTCGGAGGTCATAAGCTATTGAACTTAGTGGCATGACCCCACTCATAGTAGAAGTATTACTCGGGCTGCATGGAAAGTAAGCTGCAGGGAAGGTAAGAACTGAAGCAGAGAGACCACTTAGAGGCTACTGTGATAATACAAATGAGAGAGGATGCTGCTTGGACCAGGGTGGAGATGTTGAGGGTTGAGAATGAGTCAGATTCTGGATACAATTAGCATAACAGGTTTTGCTAATGGATTGAATATGAGCTGTGGGGGAATGAGGAGTCAAGGTTTATTCTTCATCCTCCTGTCATTCTCTTAAATTATTTTATGTATTTATTGCTCTCTTAAAATACTTTATCTACTTATTTAATTATTGTCTGTTGGCTCCTCCTACAAAGGAAGCTCCATTCAGGGAAGGATACTGTTGTCCACTGCTGCAACCCTGGTGCCTAGCATGGAGTCTGACACAGAGTAGGCATTTGATAGACACTTGTTGAATACATGAATGAATGACTGAATGAATGAACAAGTGACCTTTGAACTTCAGGCATTCGTGTTCTTTTCACAAGTTATTCCAATACAGTAGGAATGGAAAGCAGACATCTCCTTAAATTACCCCAGGGGATCAGATCCAAACTTACCAAAGTATTTTGTTCCAATATATTGGCCTCATGATGGAAAAATAACTGATTTTGCCAATTGTTTACTTGACTTACCTTTTAGATTGTTTCACATCTATGTGTTTCAATATTCTCTTCCATCACTTGGGGTTTCAATTAAATGGTTCAAGTTTTTCTTTCTTTTTTTTTCTTTCTTTTTTCTTCCTTATCTCCAACAGCCATATTTTCCAGTTTTCAATTTTGTAGACTTTCTGGAATAGAGTTCCAATGCACCCACTGAACAAAATGCATTGCCAGTTTTCAAGGTAATGTTCCCTTGGTTCCTTTTTTGGGCAATATGAGCTTTGCAAACAGCAGAATTTCATGACAACCTGCCCACGTTGTGCTTAGAAAACCACTAAGGCTGGAAAGAATAAGTCAAAGAGGCCAAGGCCTGATAGTCAGTGGAGAAAAGAAAACCTGATAAATTATAGGGATACTAGATAGTGAGATAAAATCCAGCCTAACAAGGGCTTTTTTTTTTCTTTTTTTTTTAAAGTAAGCTCTATGTCCACAGTGGGGTTCGAACTCACAACCCTGTGATCAAGAGTCACATGCTCTACCGAGTGAGTCAGTCAGACGCCCCAACAAGGCCTTTTAATTAGCAACACATGTTAGTCATCAAAACGATGAAAAGATTATTACAAGGATATTCATAGTAAATATATAAAGTGGATTATTAATAATGAAAAGAAATTGTGCAAAGTCCACTTTTTTATTCATTTCTCATTAGTTTTTAAGGCAATTTCTAATTTAAAAAAATAGACCCTGATCAAGGACAGATTAAGATTTCCTACCCAAAAGTGAAATAATCCTAAAACAATAGATCTTGGACCACTTGTTATTAGTGGGAGTGAGTAATGGTTTGCAAAGCTTTCTGAATATTTAGTGATTGGTAAGGCAAATTTTCTCCTCCTTAAGGTCTGGGAAACATAAAGTTGACTTTTATGCACAAACAGGTTAGACCATTTTATGTGCTAAGTTGCTAAACCATTTTCCTTCTTAATTGACTGAACACAATGCCTAGGTGAGGCTATCTTAAAAGCTGCATGAGTTTTTGCAATGTGCTCAGTGTTGTGGGTGTTTGAGTTGCAAATGATGAAATAAGCATCTCACTGGAACACAAAGAGAACTTGCCAAACTCAGGGTCATGCTCTCTGACCCTGCAAGCCAGGGGCCCTCGATTATCTCCTTGTGTAGGTAGAACCTGTGTTTTCTTCTGCTCTGTCTTCTTTCCTAAAGGCCCTGATATTATCACAACATTAAGTTATGATAATCAAGAGGTGGAGAGGGGGTAGGGATGGAGTAAAGGAGAAGGAAGGATGAAAGGTAGGAAGGATGGGAGGGTGGGAAGGAGGGAGAGGGGAAGGAATTCCATGCCCCTTATATGTAACAACTAGGCAGAAACTTGCAAGAAACTCAGAATGCTCTTCTAGCTCTTAGGATCAAGTAAGTTCTTAATCAATTCAAAATTAGCAAGGGAGGGATGAGCTGTGTGGCGGAATCACAAACAATTCCTTTGAATTTAAACAATTACATTTGGTTGTTAGGAGAGAGCAGAGCAGATTGTGTTCTTTGGGATGCAATACTAAACACCCAAAACCAACTTAAGAAACTGTCGGGAAAAATGTCATTTAGAGACCTGCAGCTTTGCCAATGCCTTTCTACTGAGCATCTTCAAGTATCTCACTGTGTTATTTCTTTTATTGTTGCAAAGGCCACACAGTAAAAACTGGTCATGCTAAAAACAGATTCTTTTTTAAGGATCCACAGGGACATATAAACACTCTGCGTGTGTGTTCTTTAAAAATACTCAGTGTGAACAAACATGATAGACTTGACTGGTAAGGAAGCCTCCATAATTTTCCTTGATGCCTGGAACAAACAGGGAATTCCTTTTGTACGCCTTCCCCCATTGTATTCCTTACCTCCCAACAAGTTCTCTCTCTCTTTTTTTTAATTTTGTTATGTTAGTCACCATACGATATATCATTAGTTTTTGATGTAGTGATCCACGATTCACTGTTTTCGTATAACACCCAGTGCTCCAGGAAGTACGTGCCCTCCTTAATACCCATCACTGGGCTAACCCATCCCCTCACCCCCCTCCCCTCTAAAACCCTCAGTTTGTTTCTCAGAGTCCATAGTCTCTCATGGTTCATCTCTCCCCCCGATTTCCTCCCCCTTCATTTTTCCCTTCCTTCTCCTAATGTCCTCCACGCTATTCCTTATGTTCCACAAATAAGTGAAACTGTATGATAATTGACTTTCTCTGCTTGACTTATTTCACTTAGCATAATCTCCTCCAGTCCCATCCGTGTTGATGTAAAAGTTGGGTATTTATCCTTTCTGATGGCTGAGTAATATTCCATTGTATATATGGACCACATCTTCTGTATCCATTCATCTGTTGAAGGACATCTCGGCTCTTTCCACAGTTTGGCTATTGCAGACGTAGCTGCTATGAACATTGTTAAAATGGCTATGCTACCCAGAGCAGTCTATACCTTCCATGCCACCTTGATCAAAATTCCAATGACATTTTTCAAAGTGCTGGAACAAACAATCCTAAAATTTGTACAGAATCAGAAAAGACCCCAAATCACCAAGGAAATGTTGAAAAAGAAAAACAAAGCTGAGGACATCACGTTGCCCAATTTCAAGCTATATTGCAAAGCAGTGATCACCAAGCCAGCATGGTACTGGCACAAAAACAGACATATAGACCAATGAAACAGAATAGAGAGCCCAGATATGGACCCTCAACTCTCTGGTCTAATAATCTTCGACAAAGCAGGGAAAAATATGCAGTGGAAGAAAGGCAGTCTCTTTAATAAATGGTGCTGGGAAAATTGGACAGCCACATGCAGAAGAATGAAACTCGACCATTCTCTAACACCATGCACAAAGATAAACTCAAAATGGATGAAAGACCTCCCATCCAGTTCTAAGCCCTGTCCATGTTATCTCCCTAGTGTATCTCTTCTTTCTCCATCACCAGTGACATTAATTTAGCCCACGTTTCTAAACCTCTGGCCAATGATGCTCCTAAACTTACACATTTTCTAAATTTATACATGCATTCTCAATGCATTTTGTTCTTTAGTGCTTTATTCTAGTTTCTTTTCTCTAGTGTTTCCATTTTGATATTCAACAGCCCTCCACTCCTGCCAAAGGTCAATCAGTTTTGGCATTCAGAAACCACACCTTTTTCTTTGATCCTATACGTTCATCTTGGGATATCTTTTCCATTCTTAAGACTTTTGTTATCATCTAGATGTTGATAGTTTCTGGATTCTTATCTCCAGGCCACTTTTTCTTGCTAAGTTGCAGACCTATATATTGAATCCCTACTTGGCTATATTGAGTATATATTGACATTTCTACTTAGATATCTTACAGGAACATCAAGTTCAACATGACACGACCCAAACTGTACCCATTATCTTATTCCTAGACCCAAAGTAGTTCACAAGAAGGGTCTCCCTCTTATTTAGTGGCATTAAAACCAATCCCATCTAGAAACCTGGAACTTACTCTGATTTTTCTCTTGACCTCATTCCTGACATCTAATCTGTCAATAAACATGTCCTGGATAACTCCAAATTTCAAAACTCTCCATTGTTATCCATTTTACTGCTAACACTCTCATTCAAGCCACTGTCCTCTCTGGTGAAGATCATCCCTACAGGCATCATACAGGGCTCCTAATTCCAGGCTTGCTCCACAAACATGCATTCATCATGGTGAAGCCAGGGGGTCTACATACAATTATCACATCATTCCCCATGGCGCTGAGTCTTTTTGATGGCTTCCCTTTACTTTAGGCCCTGTCTGCCTCTCTAGGTGTATTTCCAACCAACCTCCCCTGATCACAAAATGAACTGTTTTTGGTTTCCCAAATAATATGTGCCATTTTCTCCCTCACTCCTAGATCTTCACACTTGCTCTTCTCTGTAACTTGTACATTCTTCCCCAAATTTGCCTTCCTCTGGCTGACTCCCAATCAGTCTCCAGTTTTCAGATTATACTTCACTTCTTTTGAGAGACATTCCCTGAACTCGTGATTGGGTCCTACACTGTTGTTTCTTGGTTTTCTGTGCTAACTCCTAGTCCATAGGACACAGAGCTCTATCTACCCCTTACTGCTGTTAACACCATAGTCTGGCATAATGCTTGGAAAACAGGAGGGACTTAATAAGCGTTTGTTGAATTAGTCAATCAATTTATATGTTTACTTCTCTGTTTTTCTCATGAGACTGTGAGTTTTGTAAGAGTAGGTTGTCTAACTCTTACCTCTGGGTCCCTAGTACCTTGCACACAATAGACATTCAATACATATACATTAAGTGGATGGATTCATGGATGGAGGAATAAATGGTTGGTCCTAACAGAAAAAGTTATTTTTTAAAAATATGTCAAATAGTCCTTTTGGAGATTTCACAGTAAAGCACATAGGAGGTTATCAAAGTTGAGTAAGAAAAAAAGTCAGAGGAAAGAAGGGATAGGAATAAAAGCTATGAAGAAATAAGCTAAGGAGAAAATGTCATGATTCACCAATCAAATTATATCTTTATGCCTATTATTAAAATTGTAAAATATATCTTTTGTGAAATATATCTTCAGATAATTTTTTTAACTCTTTCAAGCCACTTCGGTCTCATACCAAGCTGTCCTATTCACACCTGGGAGAAAATGAGATTTTATTTTTGTATCCCCTTATCTCTAGCAAAAAAATAGTGTACCCTTATAGATGAGGGAAAAAAAAAAAGAAAGGTAAAGGAAAGGAGGGAGGGAGGAAAAAAGGAAGGAAGAAGAAATGAGATAAGGGGAAACAAAGGAGAAAAATATGCTAAACTGATCATTAATGAAGAAGCTTAATATTTTCCCCTAAATATCAATTCCAAATTCATGACATTGAACATAACGCTTTATTATTTTTTTAAATCAACTAAACTTGGGCCAGTTATTTATTGTCTTAAACTTAGTGGTTAAAGCAACACTATTTACTCACAATCAGCAGTCTGAAAGGGTTTGCTCTGCTTGATGTCAGTCTTTGCTCTCTTTGATGTCAGCTGGGGTAACTCAAAAGCTGGGGGCTGGAATCATCTGAAGATTTGCTTATATGTGTGATGTTGATGTTGGCTATTCATTTGGACCTCAGCTAGTACTGTAGCCAGAACCTACACATGATGTCTCTGTGTTGCTTGGGTATCTTCTCAAAATGATGGTTATATTCTAAGAGGAGTTGTCCCAAAGAAGAGATCCAAGAGGAAGCAGTATAGCCTTTTATGACCTAGCTTCAAGTCATGCAGTATAAGCTCTGCTTTATTCTATTCATTCAAATGTCATAAAAACCCACCTAGCTTCAAGAAGAGGTGAAAAGAGCTTCCATCTTTCTATGGGGAAGTGCCAAAGTCAGTAAAAATGTCAAAAATTGCTGTGACCATTTTTATAAACTGCAGTCTGCCTATACAATCTATATAAAGCTAGTTCATAAGTGATCTTTCATGAATAGAATCTGAAATGGAGAGGCCTGATGGGGAACTCCACAGTGCTAGAACAAGACTACCATGGATTTAGGAGCCATCAGAATTGTGGGCAGCTTTATTTCTGCTTTTACTCCTTTCTCTCCTGATAATGGAATGGCATATTCTGCCTACTCTTTACCTGCCCTCCTCTCATACTTAGACCTGAAAGGCAAAATCATAGGGTGAGAGTGAATCTCTTCCCTGGACCCCAAAAGAAATAAACATAGGCAGCTGCCAGGAAAGAGTAATGAAGCCTATCATTTAGTCTGTCATGATGCAGTGTGGCAGTGACTTCAAAGAAGACAGACACGTGAAATAGAAACACAGAGACTCAGAAACTATGGGGGGGGAAAAGAGACAAATGTCAGAGATTCAATCCTGAATGTGACAAGGAAGGAGGGCTTGGATTGTCCTTGCCACAATCATCATTTTATTGGTTCAAGACAGATAATAGAAAGCCAAGATAGGCTTGAAGAAAAATTATGTTTATTCCTAAACCTCTGCAAGGAATCTGTCATCTAAGTGAAAGCTGTAACCCTTATATTATAGGAAGGTCAGTGTTATCAGAAGGGTAGACAGAAGAAGGAACTCTCTGGGACTTAAATCTGGTTCAAGTTTATTTACAACTTCGCACAATTCATGCTATATCCACATTCCTTTACCACATAGCTGGTACTGTAGACCATCAATTTTCCTTCATTTTCTGCATCTCAAGAAAAATTGGAAAAGGCCATATAAGTGATGATTTGGGGGACCTCTAACCTTGTAATATTCTCCATAGAGGCTAAGAAATACAGGGGAGAGAAAACTGTTATGAATGTTGTGGTTCTAATTCCTTGGCTGAAGACTTTAGGGCTTCTTCTCAACATGGCATCCACTTTTCTTTCTTTTTAACAACCGCCCATGTTTCTTAGAGATTCATCCCTTATCCACTCTTATTTCATGTGGTTTGAGTAGAGGTTGCACCTGAGATCGCAGGTGGACATGTGAGTCAATGATTGGTTTGGGCTTCAGTATATAACTCAAATAGATCAAATCAGAGCTAATCCTTCAACTTTCTGGAATGAATGTTTGCTTTGATGTTGTAAAAATATAAACCTGGAAGTGCCAGAAGATAAAGGAAGCTAGGATGAGAGATGGAAAAAAAGAAACTGGATCCTGATGACACCATTTGAGGCCTTGGGTCCAACTCTCTCTGAATCTGCCCCCTGGACTTCTACATTATGTGAGCTAATTAATAGTTTTTGATAACACCAGTCTGAGTTGTTTTATTCTACTCTTTGTGTTATTTGAAAAGCAGTAGATAGCCCTTTCTACCCTGACGGGGTCAGATTAATTGGCCTTGGTGTACAACCCTTCCTCTAATCTGTGTGAATCATTCTACTATGGGTATAGTGGGTCTGATCCCATGTCTATAGTTGAGATTATGACCACAGCAGCAACAAGGATTTTTCCACCCTCACCTCAGGCCTCTGCTTTGGCAACCAGATTGTTCAGTCAAACTTAAGAATAAATTTTATTCATAACCGTTTTTTTTCAAATTTAGGCAATATTTAGCGTGTTTGTGACCACAGGAACACACAAAATGATGGCAAAAGATGGTGGACCCAACTTTCCAATTGTGTGGATTTCATAACTAACTTGGAAAATAGGGTGACATATTGAGAAAAACCCTATGTTCAAAGCTTTGTTCTATTTTTGATTCCAGATTTGTAAGCTATGTGATCTGAGGCAAGTCACTTTGGCCTAAGTTCCAATACTATGGATAAGGACATTATAGTCTATTAATATCGATGTTAAATATCAATGGTAGGGTTATTACTAATCTTAATGTTAGAATCCAGTTTATTCTGACCTTATCCTTTTGATTGTCATCCCTCAAGTACAGAAAATAGTTCAAATTTTCATCAGTTTTATGATCAAAATGTTACCAATATAGTAAAATCCAGCATTAAAATGCATGAAGTAGAGCACCTAAGTTTCTAGTATTTGTTCTATCACAAACAAATCTATATTCCTCTTTCTGTTGCCTATCACTATTTTTAAAATTCTAAAAATGCTCTGTTTCTTTAAAGGCTCACTAAGCTATTTTGTATGGGATTTTGCAATGTTCCTGAGAACCAGATGAATCCACTAGGTCATATGACCTTGGAGACAGACACATTTTTTAAACAGTAGACTCGTGCATTTGGATTAGGACAATGGCTATGGTACCATATGCTGAGGGAACAATATGTTGAAAGATCATCATGTGTGACATCATAAAATCCTGGAAAGAGAACAGGACATTTATCAGAATAGCCTAGAGACAGCCTGACTCCCTGTCTGCTAAACTTATATCCATGAAGCAAATCATATTGTTTACTCAATTGGTACCTAATGAGAGGTAGAGATAGGAATTATTTTTTTGTAACACTCTGTCTTCTTATATTTACTTGATTGGAGAGTAATTTCAAAGGAGCCAAAGATAATTAATTTCTCTGAGTGGGTACACTGTTTGTGATTAAAGTAAAGCAAGGAAAAAAAAATAGCTTTATGAAGCCAAGATCTGGAGGAGAAAGAATAAGCTATGTTAGTTCTCTCAGTGACTTTGGGAGTGTGCATGGTAAGCTCTTGGTGCACTGAGGACACAATACAATAAGTGACATGAGCTACTTTATTCTCTAGATGTGAGACACATCATCCTGTGCTGATGTTGTCACCAGCTAATACTTTAAAGCCTCATGTTTACCAATGAGCTTGTGGACCCAATGATTAAGATCTTTTTGATTATGGTTTATCTTTATCACCAAATGAACTCAATCCTTCAAGAAAGCATCTGTTAAATGATACAACTGTATCTAAGTCACTGTACTCATGGGGTGGTTGTCAACTCTACCAACAAAGCACAGTCCTATAGCTGTTTGTAGTTGACAGAAATTAGGAGAAACAATCAAAAAATGAGTCTTTGCTTCTCCCTTCTTGCATGCCACATATTCAATTCATCCAATAAATCTTCCAAAATATATCACACACCCTTTACTCCCCAGGACATCTATATCTGCTCCCTACCCACTGACTCTATTCTTTCTCAGTGTTTCCACTCCTGCCAGAATTCATTTTCTACAATTTTGTTTAAAGTCTAAACTCTTTAACATGACCTCTAAGGCCCTTCTACGGTTTGATTCTTGTTTTCTTTTTTTCCTTATTCCTTTTTTATTTCCTACCTCCCTTGAAATTCTTTCTCTTGTCTCTTCACACAGTGGATGACCTTCTTAATCTTCAGGATTCCCATAAATGTTTCCTTTTCAGAGAGGTCTTCCTGATCCCATCTCTACAGCAATTCAGGGTGCTCTGTCATAATCTTCCCCCACTCCCATTTATTCCTTCACAGTATATAACTGATCCTTTTCGTTCATGCATTTGTTTCTGTGTTAATTATCTTTGTCTCTCACTAGACTGTCTGCTCCATGTGAGCGAGAATCCATCTGCATTCAAAACACCATACTCAATAAATGCTTATTAAACTGTTAGAATCAGTTGCTCAGACAATGTCAAGCTTTCAGTTCTTGAGGAAGAACCAGACTCCAAAGTAGATGGCTGTCTTATGTCCCAGGATGTTAGAGACAACTTGTGCCTTTCCCTTGCCTCTTCTGCCATCTCAGTCCATTTCTCAGTCTCCCACATACTATCAATGTGGCTCAGGCAAGTTCTGCCACCACTCATTGCAACTTCTGACATACAGGCAATCATATATCTGTGCCGTGATGGTTAATCTTATGTGTCAACTTGGTGAGGCCGGGGGACCCAATGGTTTGGTCAAACCCACTAGTCTAGATGTCCCTGTGAACCTATGTCTGTTGTTGTCATTGTTATGTGTTTAGTGAACTCAACTTGTATCATTTTTTAAGACTTAATTGTTTAGAGCAGCAAAATTGAATGTACAGTACAGAGATTTCCCATAAGCTCCCTACACCCCACTCACACAGCCTCTCCCACTATCAATATTCCACACAAGAGTGGCATATTCATGGGGCGCCTGGGTGGCTCAGTCATTAAGCATCTGCCTTCAGCTCAGGTCATGATCCCAGGGTCCTGGGATCGAGCTCCACATCGGGCTCTCTGCTCCGTGGGAGGCCTGCTTCTCCCTCTCCCACTCCCCCTGTTTGTGTTCCCTCTCTCGCTGTCTCTCTAATAAATAAATAAAATCTTTAAAAAAAAAAAAAGAATGACATATTCATGAAAATCTATTAACATATATACATACATTATTATTACCCTAAGACCACAGTTTATATTAGTGTTCATTCTTGGTATTATACATTCTATGGATTTTGACAAGTGTATGACATATATCTACCATTACAGTATCATACAGAATAGTTTCACTGCCCTAAAAATCCTAAATGGTATTTTGAATTCATCCCTTCCTTCCCCTAAGCCCTAGCAACCACTGATCTCTTTACTGTCTCCATAGTTTTGCCCCATGATGTCATAAAGGTGGAATCATTCAGTATGTAGCAGTTTCAGATTGGTTTCTTTCACTTAGTAATACACGTTTAAAGTTCCTTCATGTCTTTTCATGGCTTAATTGCTCATTTCTTTTTAGCACTGAAAAATATTCCATTGTCTGTATGTACTACAGTTTATCTACTCACCTACTAAAGAACATCTTGATTGTTTCCAGGTTTGGGGAAGTATGAATAAAGTTGCTGTAAACATCCATGTGCAGGTTTTTGTGTAGACAAAAATTTTCAGCTCATTTATGTAAATATCAAGGAGCATGATTGCTTGATTGTTTGTTAGGAGTATGTTTAGTTTTGTAAGAAACTGTCAAACAGTTTTCCAAAATGGATATATTATTTTACATTCTCACCAACAATGAATGAGAGTTTCTGTTGCTCCACATCCCTGCCAGCATTTGGTGTTATCTGTGTTCTGAATTTTGGACATTCTAATAGGTATGTAGTGGTATCTCATTGTTGTTTTAATTTGTAATTCCCTAATGTATTATGCAGAGCTTCTTTTCATATGCTTATTTGTCATCTGTATGTCTTCTTTGGTGAGGTGTCTGTTCAGATCTGCTGCCCATATTTTGTTTTAGGTAGGCTTCACTCTAGGCGTGGAGCCCAATGCAGGGCTTTAACTCACCACCCTGAGATCAGGACCTGAGGTGAGATTGAGAGTCAGATGCTTAACCAACTGAGCCACCCAGGCTCCCCTCTTCTGCCCATTTTTAAATAAACTTGTTCATTTTCTTCATACTAAGTTTTGAGTGTATTTTGTATAACAATCAACAATCAGATAGGTCTTTGGCAAATATTTTCTCCAAGTCTGTTGCTTGTCTTCTCACTTTCTTGAAGAAGGTTTTTTTTTTCCTTTGCACATGATTAACTTTTTAAATTTTTAGTGTTTTACTGAGGTACAGTTGACATACAATGTTTTATTAATTTTAGGTGTACAACATGGTGATTCAACAATTATATACATTATGAAATGCTTACCGTGATAAGTGTAGTTACCATCTGTCACCATATAAAGTTATTACAATATTATTAGCTAAATTCCCTATTCTTTCCTTTCCATCTCCGTGGAGACTTATTTATTTTATAACTGGAAGTTTGTACCTCTTTATCTCCTTTACCTACTTCTCTCATTTCCCCTCTCCTCCACCCTTGGTCAACCACTACATTGTTCTCTGTATTTTTGAGTCTATTTCTGGTTTTTTATTTATTTGTTTGCTTGTTTTGTTTTTTGCATTCCAAATATAAGTGAAATCATATGGTATTTGTCTTTCTCTGACTTACTTCACCTAGTATAATACTCTCTAGGTCCATCCATGATGTTGCATATGGCAATATTTCATATTTTTTAGAGAGAACATGTGTGCATGTGCAAGTTGTGGAGGAGGGCAGTAGGAGAGGGAGAGAGAATCTTAAGCAGGCTCTGCACTCAATGCAGAGCCTAATGCAGGGCTCAGTCTCATGACCCTGAGATGATAACCTGAGCCAAAACGAAGAGTTGGATGCTTAAATGACTGAGATACTCAGGCACCATGTTTCATTCTTTTTTATGACTGAGAATATTACACAAACATATAAACAAACATACATATGTATCTTCCATATCTTGTGTGTTGTCAATAATATTCCATTAAACATAAGGGTACGTATCTTTTTGAATTAATATTTTGTTTTCTTTGGATAAATACCCAGAAGTGGTATTACTAGGTTGTATTGTATTTCTATTTCTAATGTTTTGAGAAACCTTCATACTATTTTCTATAGTGGCTGTACCAACAGTGCAAGAGGGTTCCCTTTTTTGCACATCCTTGCTAACACTTGATATTTCTTGTCTTTTTTTTTCCTGAAATACATGTTTTTATTGTGATGTTAATCACAATACATTACATCTTTTGTTTTGGATGTAGTGTTCCATGATTCATTGTTTGTGCATAACACCCAGTGCTCCACGCAGAACGTGCCCTCTTTAATACCCATCACCAGGCTAACCCATCCCCCCCCCCAGAACCCTCAGTTTGTTTTTCAGAGTCCATCGTCTCTCATGGTTTGTCTCCCGCTCCGATTTACGCCCCTTCATTCTTCCCCTCCTGCTATCTTCTTCTTCTTTTTTTTTTTTCTTAACATATATTGCATTATTTGTTTCAGAGGTACAGATCTGTGATTCAACAATCTTGTGCAATTCACAGCGCTCACCATAGAACATACCCTCCCCAATGTCTATCACCCAGCCACCAAATCCCTCTCACGCCCCCACCACTCCAGCAACCCTCAGTTTGTTTCTTGAGATTAAGAATTCCTCGTATCAGTGAGGTCATATGACACATGTCTTTCTCTGACTGACTTATTTCACTCACATAACACCCTCCAGTTCCATCCACGTCGTTGCAAATGGCAAGATCTCATTCCTTTTGATGGCTGCATAATATTCCATTATGTATATATACCACTTCTTCTTTATCCATTCATCTATCAATAGACATCTTGGCTCTTTCCACAGATTGGCTATTGTGGACATAGCTGCTATAAACATTGGAGTGCACTTACCCCTTCGGATCCCTACGTTTGTATCTTTGTGGTAAATACCCAGTAGTGCAATTGCTGGATCGTATGGTAGCTCTATTTTCAACTGTTTGAGGAACCTCCATACTGTTTTCCAGAGGGGTTGCACCAGCTTGCATTCCCACCAACAGCGTAGGAGGGTTCCCCTTTCTCCGCATCCCCGCCAACATCTGTCATTTCCTGACTTGTTAATTTTAGCCATCTGACTGGTGTGAGGTGGTATCTCATTGAGGTTTTGATTTGGATTTCCCTGATGCCGAGCGATGTTGAACACTTTTTCATGTGTCTGTTGGCCATTTGGATGTCTTCTTTGGAAAAATGTCTGTTCCTGTCTTCTGCCCATTTCTTGATTGGGTTATTTGTTCTTTGGGTGTTGAGTTTGTAAGTTCTTTATAGATTTTGGATACTAGCCCTTTATCTGATGTGTCATTTGCAAATATGTTCTCCCATCCTGTCGGATGTCTTTTGGTTTTGTGGACTGTTTCTTTTGCTGTGCAAAAGCTTTTTATCTTGATGAAATCCCAATAGTTCATTTTTGCCCTTGCTTCCCTTGCCTTTAGCGATGTTTCTAGGAAGACATTGCTGCGGTTGAGGTCGAAGAGGTTGCTGCCAGTGTTCTCCTTTAGGATTTTGATGGACTCCTGTCTCACATTGAGGTCTTTCAACCATGTGGAGTCTATTTTGTGTGTGGTGTCAGGAAATGGTCCAGTTTCATTCTTCTGCATGTGGCTATCCAATTTTCCCAACACCATTTGTTGAAGAGACTGTCTCTTTTCCACTGGACATTCTTTCCTGTTTTGTCAAAGATTAGTTGACCATAGAGTTGAGGGTCCGTTTCTGGGCTCTCGATTCTGTTCCATTGATCTATGTGTCTGTTTTTGTGCCAGTACCATACTGTCTTGATGATGACAGCTTTGTAATAGAGCTGGAAGTCCGGAATTGTGAAGCCGCCAGCATTGCTTTCCTTTTTCAACATTCCTCTGGCTATTCGGAGTCTCTTCTGGTTCCAAACAAATTTTAGGATTATTTGTTCCATTTCTTTGAAAAAAGTGGATGGTATTTTGATGGGGATTGCATTGAATGTGTAGATTGCTCTAGGTAGCATTGACATCTTCACAATGTTGGTTTTCCCAATCCATGAGCATAGAACGTTTTTCCATTTCTTTGTGTCTTCTTCAATTTCTTTCATGAGTATTTTATAGTTTTCTGAGTACAGATCCTTTGCCTCTTTGGTTAGATTCATTCCTAGGTATCTTATGGTTTTGGGTGCAATTGTAAATGGGATCGACTCCTTAATTTGTCTCTCTTCTCTCTTGTTGTCTGTGTATAGGAATGCCGCTGATTTCTGTGCACTGATTTTATATCCTGCCACTTTACTGAATTCCTGTATGAGTTGTAGCAGTTTTGGGGTGGAGTCTTTTGGGTTTTCCACATACAGTATCATATCATCTGCAAAGAGTGAGAATTTGACTTCCTCCTTGCCGATTTGGATGGCTTTGATTTCTTTTTGTTGTCTGATTGCTGTGGCTAGGACTTCTAATACTATGTTGAATAGCAGTGGTGACAGTGGACATCCCTGCCGGGTTCCTGACCTTAGGGGAAAAGCTCTCAGTTTTTCCCCACTGAGAATGATATTCACTGTGGGTTTTTCATAGATGGCTTTTATGATATTGAGGTATGTACCCTCTATGCCTATACTGTGAAGAGTTTTGATCAAGAAAAGATGCTGTACTTTGTCAAATGCTTTTTCTGCATCTGTTGAGAGGATCACGTGGTTCCTGTTCCTTTTTTTATTCATGTATTGTATCACATTGATTGATTTGCAGATGTTGAACCACCTTGCAGCTCAGGGATAAATCCCACTTGGTCATGGTGAATAATCCTTTCAATGTACTGTTGGATCCTATTGGCTAGTATTTTGATGAGAATTTTTGCATCCATGTTCATCAAGGATATTGGTCTGTAATTCCCCTTTTTGATGGGGTCTTTGTCTGGTTTTGGGATCAAGGTAATGGTGGCCTCATAAAATGAGTTTGGAAGTTTTCCTTCCATTTCTATTTTTTGGAACAGTTTCAGGAGAATAGGTATTAATTCTTCTTTAAATGTTTGGTAAAATTCCCCTGGGAAGCCATCTAGCTCTGGCTTTTGTTTGTTGGGATATTCTTCATTACTGCTTCAATTTCCTTAGTGGTTATATGTCTGTTCAGGTTTTCTATTTCTTCCTGGTTCAGTTTTGGTAGTTGATACATCCCTAGGAATGCATCCATTTCTTCCAGGTTATCCAATTTGCTGGCATAGAGTTGCTCATAATATGTTCTTAACTTGTTTGTACGTCTTTGGTGTTGGTTGTGATCTCTCCTCTTTCATTCATGATTTTGTTGATTTGGGTCAATTCTCTTTTCTTTTTGATAAGTCTGGCCAAGGGTTTATTAATCTTATTAATTCTTTCAAAGAACCAGCTCCTAGTTTCATTGATCTGTTCTACTGTTCTTTTGGTTTCTAGTTCATTGATTTCTGCTCTGATCTTTATGATTTCTCTTCTCCTGCTGGGTTTAGGTTTTATTTGCTGTTCTTTCTCCAGCTCCTTTAGGTGTAGGGTTAGGTTGTGTATTTGAGACCTTTCTTGTTTCTTGAGAAAGGCTTGTATTACTGTGTACTTTCCTTTTAGGACTGCCTTTGCTGTATCCCAAAGATTTTGAACAGTTGTGTTTTCATTTTCATTTGTTTCCATTAATTTTTTTTAATTCTTCCTTAATTTCCTGTTTGGCCCGTTCATTCTTTAGTAGGATGCTCTTTAGCCTCCATGTATTTGAGTTCTTTCCAACTTTCCTCTTCTGATTGTGTTCTAGTTTCAAAGCACTGTGCTCTGAAAATATGCAGGGAATGATCCCAATCTTTTGGTACTGGTGGAGACCTGATTTGTGACCTAGGATGTGATCTATTCTGGAAAATGTTCCATGGACACTAGAGAAGATTGTGTATTCTGTTGATTTGTGATGGAATGTTCTGAATATGTCTGTGAAGTCCATTTGGTCCAGTGTGTCATTTAAAGTCTTTATTTCCTTGTTGATATTTTGCTTAAATGATCTGTCCATTTCAGTCGGGGGGGTGTTAAAGTCCCCCACTATTATTGTATTGTTGTCAATGTGTTTCTTCGCTTTTGTTATTAACTGGCCTATATAATTGGCTGCTCCCATGTTAGGGGCATAGATATTTACAATTGTTAGATCTTCTTGTTGGATAGACCCTTTAAGTAGGATATAGTGTCCTTCCTCATCTCTTATTACAGTCTTTGGTTTAAAATCTAATTTGTCTGATATAAGGATTGCCACCCCAGCTTTCTTTTGGTGTCCATTAGCATGGTAAATTGTTTTCCACCCCTTCACTTTCAATCTGGGGGTGTCTTTGGGTCTAAAGTGAGTCTCTTGCAGACAGCATATTGATGGGTTGTTTTTTTATCCAATCTGGTAACCTGTGTCTTTTGATTGGGGCATTTAGCCCATTTACATTCAGGGTAACTATTGAAAGATATGAATTTAAGTGCCACTGTATTGCCTATAAGGTGACTGTTACTGTATATTGTCTGTGTTCCTTTCTGGTCTATGTTACTTTTAGGCTCTCTCTTTGCTTAGAGGACCCCTTTCAATATTTTTTGTAGGACTGGTTTCATGTTTGCAAGTTCCTTTAGTGTTTGTTTGTCCTGGAAGCTTTTTATCTCTCCTTCTGTTTTCAGTGACAGCCTGGCTGGATATAGTATTCTTGGCTGCATATTTTTCTCATTTAGTGCTCTGAAGATATCATGCCAGTCCTTTCTGGCCTGCCAGGTCTCTGTGGATTGGTCTGTTGCCAATCTAATGTTTCTACCATTGTAGGTTACAGATCTCTTCTCCCAAGCTCCTTTCAGGATTTTCTCTTTGTCTCTGAGACTCGTAAGTTTTACTATTAGATGTCAGGGTGTTGACCTATTTTTTTGATTTTGAGAGGGGTTCTCTGTGCCTCCTGGATTTTGATGCCTGTTTCTTTCCCTAAATTAGGGAAGTTCTCTGCTATAATTTGCTCCAATATACCTTCTACCCCTCTCTCTCTTTCTTCTTCTTCTGGGATCCCAATTATTCTAATGTTGTTTCATCTTATGGTATCACTTATCTCTTGAATTCTACCCTCGTGATCCAGTAGTGGTTTATCTCTCTTTTTCTCAGCTTCTTTATTTTCCATCGTTTGGTCTTCTATATCACTGATTCTCTCTTCTGCTTCTTTTATCCTAGCAGTTAGAGCCTCCATTTTTTATTGCATCTCATTAATAGCCTTTTTGATTTTGACTTGGTTAGATTTTAGTTCTTTTATTTCTTCAGAAATGGTTTCTCTAATAACTTCCTGCTTTTTCAAGCCCAACTAGTACCTTTAAAATCATCATTCTGAACTCTAGTTCTGACATCTTACTAATGTCCATATTGATTAGGTCCCTGGCAGTCACTACTGCCTCTTGTTCTTTTTGTTGAGGTGATTTTTTCATCTTGTCACTTTGTCCAGAGGAGACTAAATGAATGAGAGAACAAAATGCTAGTTTACAGGGTAACAACGTCCCAGAAAATATACACTAAACAAATCAGAAAAGACCTGAAACTGGGGGAAAAGAAAAAGAAAGAAAGAAAAAAGAAAAAAGAAAAAGATAAAAACAAACAAAAACCAAACCAAACCAAACCAAACAGAATATGATCAAATATAATCAGACTGGTGCATAGATCAGTGCCACACACTAGATTTTGGGTGTATTTTGGTCTGTTAGAAGAAAGTGTCTCCCAAAATTTTAAAGAAAGAAACACTTATATATATCTATATATATATATAAAAATAAGGGTTAATGCAATGAAGGGATGGACTATGACTGTAAAGATGAAAAGTATAAATGATTTTATTAAAGGGATTGATAAGAAGTTGGTTGAAAAAAAGAAAGAAGAGGATTTAAAAAAAAAAGGAAAAAAGGGGAGAATGTGATCAGGCAGGAGACTAGAACAACGCCATACATTAGAGTTTTAGGGTATATTTTGATCTGTGAGAAGAAACTGTATCTCAAAATTTTAAAGAGAGAACAACTTATATATATATATACACACACCAAAAATAAGGGTAACTACTCTGAAGGTATAGAATATGACTCTAAAAATGAAAAATAAAAAAGATTTTTTAAAAAAGGGATTGACAAGATTTTGGTTGAAAAAGGGAAAAATAAAAATTAAAAAAAAAGTTAAAAAATTAACCTTGAAAGACTAAAGAATCATGGTGAAAAAGCCATGAATTCTATGTGCAGTATTCCCCTAGCGCTGGAGTTCTCCCGTTCTCCTTGATCAGTAAACTTGGTCTTGGCTGGCTGTTCTTGCTGATCTTCTGGGAAAGGGGCCTGTTGCTGTGGTTCCCAAATGTCTCTGCCAGAGACGGAATTGCCCCCCCTTGCCAGGGCCAGGCTAAGCAATCTGCTCGGATTTGCTCTCAGGAGCTTTTGTTCCCTGCAAGCTTTCCGTACAGCTTTGGAGGACAAGAGTGAAATGGCAGCCTCCCAATCTCTGTCCCAGAGGAGCTGAGAACTAGGGGCCCCACTCCTCAGTAAGCCCCCAGACAAAGCAGTTAATCACTCCCATCTCCCTGGTCTCTGGCTGCACTCCATGCTCACCCAGCCTGTGACCGAGTGTTTCTATCTCTGGCACACGACCCAGTGTGGAGTCTCCAAACCTAGCAGATCCCTGCGGTGTGCTCCCTCACCGCTCCTCCTGGGGGAGGAAAGGGAGTCTCCCTGGATCTGCCACTTGTTGGGTTCCTCCTGGAGGAGGAGTGGCCTGACTCTGTCACAGATCATGGTTATGGCAACTCCGAGCTGAGAGCCCATTCCTGGGCTCCGTCTCTGCAGCTGGCTTCCCTGCTCCAGGACCTGGGAGCTCTGTTGCACTCAGGCACCCCCGGTCTTCCTGTGACCCCAAGGGTCCTGAGACCAGAGTGTCCCAGAG
This sequence comes from Callorhinus ursinus, assembly GCF_003265705.2. Lineage (NCBI taxonomy): Eukaryota > Metazoa > Chordata > Mammalia > Carnivora > Otariidae > Callorhinus > Callorhinus ursinus. The sequence goes on along the minus strand of NW_027397077.1, from coordinate 35,714,451 downwards.
AGGGTTCCACCCCCCACTTAGCCACTGGAGTTACATCCCTCAGCGGAGCCGACTTCTAAAAGTTCCGATTTTGTGCTCCGCAGCTCTATTACTTGCCAGAAGTGGTGACTGAGGCCCCCTCCCCCGCCGGCTATCCTCCCGAATATTGCCTCGGATTCACTTCTCTGCACGTCCTACCTTCCAGAAAGTGGCCACTTTTCTGTTCAGAGAGTTGTTGCTATTCTTTTCTTCGATCTCCTGTTGAGTTTGTAGGTGTTGAGGCTGGTTTGATCCCTATCCAGCTGAATTCCTGGGACCAGACAAAATCCAGGTCTCCTACTCCTCTGCCATCTTGCTCCCAAATCTGATTTGGTTACACTTTTAACAAAATTAATCAAGGCCAGTGGCTCTGCACTTTGATGCTGTTTGAATTACCTGGGAATGTTTGAAAGATTGCCATTTAATCAGAATCTCAGAAGTGAGGCCCAGACATCAGAATCTTATAAAAGCTTTCTAGGTAGTTCTATTTTGGCGCTAGAGATGGGAACCCTAGAATCCCTAGAACCCTCAATATACGGTAATTGGCAGCTCTTCATTTATGATATTTAGGAGAGAAAAACATAAAGAGAGAATCTCTCCTTTGTTAAATTTCTTTTTTAACTATGACAATAGTACAAGAAAAATATACATTTAAGAGAGACAACTATGAATATGAAATTTATCAACCAATAAAGGAAAGGCCATAGGTAAAACAAAATATTGGTGTAATAATCTTGGTGAAGACAATTTCACCTGTTTAACCTGTGATGAGAGCAGATAAAATATCTGAGGAAAACTACTTAATTCCAATAAGATGGTGGGAAATGATCATGGTAATAAGATGCTTTCCATTTCTCTAGTGGTCATAAGCCAGGTTCCATGTCAAAGAGCAGCATTTCACTAATGACAACATAGTTCTGGGAATTCAGAACTAATGATATGAATGCACAAGGAGTTTGAGACCAATAGTTCACCAGATATCAAAGGGCTATATTTAGAAACCTGTCAGTACTTTCTCACTGATCCTAAGTTAAAAATGCTCCATAATCTTGCATATATATATATATAATACACATATATAATATATATATATCTTAGCCATGTGGTTGAATTGTAAATCACTTGTTTAATTGACTAGTGTCAAATCATATTCTATCCTGAGCATTCCAATAGAGGATTTTTGGAACCATTACAGGAATAACATCTTGTTTTCATGGAGAGACATAACCAAGTTACAGCAGCTTAATTTTACATGTGTGGCCAATATAGGAATAGAGACCCATACCTTGTATTTTCTCTAAGTGCTTCCTGGCTGCTGATCCTCAAAAAGAACAAAACAAGTGGTAGTGGGATAAGTGGCCAGAACAACTTGTAATTTCATCATAGTCTTGATCAATCTCTTCAAGTTGCTCAGCCCAGTAGTGGAGACAAAAAAATTTTCAAATGATCAGATATATTGCATGGGACAGGCACTTGTGTCCAGCTTGTCTTAAGCAAGAGGAGCAAATTTTCCTACATGGCCTTGGCAAATTCCTTGGACTCTATAGCTTATGACCAGGTTCCTTTAGGAAATAAATTTGAGTTACTGATGACCAAATCTTACCCTCCATGCTCTCTCTCACCCACATCTATACGTGCATTTGAGAGAGTCTCTGCCTTCTGTGAGAGATCAAAACAATCATCAGGTTCTATTAGAAAGGAAAATTAGAAATTACTAATAATGAAATATTAAAAAAAACCAGGAACATGTAGATAAAAATAAAGTCTCTAAATATTGAAGTCAGGTAATGTGTAATGTCATCTTTACTATAAATGTACTCTCTAAAATCGGTTGGTCAGAAAGCTAAGAAACCAGGGGCTCTTGGGTGGCTCAGGCGTTAAGCATCTGCCTTCGGCTCAGGTCATGATCCCAAGATCCCAGGATCAAGCCCCTCATCAGGCTCCCTGCTCAGTGGGAAGCCTGCTTCTCCCTCTCCCACTCCCCCTGCTTGTGTTCCCTCTCTCATTGTGTCTTTCCCTGTAAAATAAATAAATAAAATCTTTAAAAAAAAAAAAAGAAAGAAAGCTAAGAAGCCAACAGGAAAAATCAGAGTCAAAATTCTTATTTCAAAAAGAAACACACTGTTTCCTCAAAGTTTAGGATATCTACACTCAAAACACAGAAAGTTAGTGATTGACTACAACTTCCAATACCTGTATCTGCAAGAAAACTGGACAATCAAAATTCAATCAAAATAAAAATAGTGAAAAAAATTTTAAAAACTGAAATAAAAACAACAAAAAAAGACAAAATAAAAATAATGATAAGCCATCCAATATTTATAGAAAACATTAGTAAATCATTTGTTTAATTCATTCCCCTGCCAATCCTAGAGTAAAAATAATCTGACCACAATATATTATGCAATTTATGTCTTCCTGAGAAGTTATACAATAATAAATTTTTATTACTCAAATCATATGAACAAAGTATAGAACAGACTTGCTATAAACAGATTTATAGATTGGATCTTAAGGAAATAAGTTTTTTGGCCATGCAATCATTACAATATAAGAATTTATAAGTTCTAAATTTTATATATCAGATTTTCTTAATGTAGAACACAATAAATAAGTAAATGATGTCATTTACATTTCTCACACAAATATTCAAATAAGGGGTAGTGAATTAAAGAGATTTTCTAAATGCTCTGAAATATCAAGACATTGATCATTTAGAGGGTGCTAACCTTCAAGAAGAAAGTTACCAAGGGTGCCTGGGTGGCTCAGTCAGTTGAGCATCTGACTCTTGATTTCAGCTCAGGTCATGATTTCAGGGTCATGAGATCAAGCCCCGTGTTGGGTTCTGCACTCAGGGGGAGTCTGCTTGTCCCTGTACTTCTATTCCTCCCCTCTTTCTCTCTTTCTCTCTTTAAATAAATAAATAAATAAATAAATAAATAAATAAATAAATAAATATCGGAGAAGAAGAAAGTGACTCAGAGCGGAGTCTGCTTGTCCCTCTCCCTCTGTTCCTCCCCTCTCTATTTCTCTCAAATAAATAAATAAATAAATAAATAAATAAATAAATAAATGTTGAGGAAGATGAACGTGACCATGTGGGACATTTTCCTTCATTGAGACAGACTGTCCTCAAAAGTAATTACTTAGCGAACAATTTAAGGATATGCCATTGGGTATTCAGGCTGGGATGCTGCCCTAATTCAACGAATTTCCCCTATACTAGAATGTTTGTCTGTGTGTAAGATGTCAGTGCATCAAATGCCACATTCTGTCTTTAATCTTATGTGGGGTATGACATCCACCTCTACACAATTAGTAATGAGAGGTAAAGAAGTGATAATTTAGACCTACTGGGAAAGAATGCAGATACTTATTTGTTCTTACAAGTTAAGTGCAGGTTTCCTTCTACCTGGACATATTGCAGTCAGAAAGGACAGAAAAAAATGTGAAACACAATAGCACTGATGAAAATAGCATTTAGGTTTCTCATCCAAATGTGTAAATTGTCTTCACTGAGGATCTAGACAAGGAGTTCTATTAAAAGAGGATCAGTAGTGCTGAATACATATTGTGTGTTCAATACATTTGTTTTCTCATTGGTTTGATCAAATAGCCATGGCATGTACTTACCCTATTCTGCTTTATTTTACCTGGATAAATGAAGAATGACCTCCTCTAAGTCATTTTTTTAAATATATAAAAACAATTAGAAAAAAAGAAATAAAGGAGAAATAAAAAGCAATTTGCTTTATCTGAGTAATTTTCAGAGTACTAATTTTGTATCCCCAGTGAATCACCAATTATTTTATGTGGAATGTAGGGAAACATTTCTGAATTTGATAATTCATTTTAATTACAGATTAGAAAAATATATAACAACATTCCATACATTAACTGCAACTTCCTTTTAAAATAAGTCCATATAACTAAAATAAATGGAAACAGCTTAAAGAAAAATACTGTCTTTATAATAGTACAGGTGGTACACAAAATGATGATAATTATGGTGTTTGTATGCACATGACCAAAGTTGGAAACACCGGGTTAGTGGAAACAAGCAAGGAAAAAGGAGGACCTATATAATAGTAATTTTTAGATGAGATTTGGCCACAAATTTCCAGATTGCAAGCCACTGAAGCACAACTAAAAGCAGAGCTGTTCAGATCTTTAACAAACTTTTGAGATCATTGAATATCTCTCTTGGCAACCTACAGGGAACTGCTTTCCATGAGGGTGATTTCACCGTGACATTCTCATCACTGGCAAACAGTGTCAAGTACTTTTTTTACCGTGTCAAATTACCTCACTATTTCTTTGTAAGTAGGAGCAGGTAGAACACTATTCTCTGAATCCAGTAGGTGACATTCTGAGGGAGACTATCTGGTGACTGACTTGGGGTGACACAGCTCCTGTCAGAAAAGTGAGAGCCATACTCCTTTCCTTCTCTGAGGTGCCTGACGTGGCATAGGAAGTAAGAGATGCCACACAATGTCCAAGGATAACCTGCACTAAAATCATTCCCATTTTGTGATTTCAGAACAGGAGTGCTACAATAAATCTGAAGCCCCCCTCAATGGCTGCTAACTTCATAGAACATTTAAACATGTGATATAGTTGCTTCCTTTGGACCTGTCCCTTTTTAAAAAAAGATTTTATTTATTTATTTGAGACAGAGAGAGAGAGAGCACGTGCACGATCTGAGGAAGGGGCAGAAGGAAAAGAGAGGGACAAGCAGACTCCTCACTAAAGGTGGAGCCCGACTCGGGGCTTGATCTCAGGACTCTGAGATGATGACCTGAGCCAAAACCAAGAGCTGGGTGTATGGATCTGTCATTTTAAAGTGAATTATGTAATGTTATATAGACTCACCATGTCTCAAACAGGTGGATCCAGAGTCTGGATTTGTGCCAAAGAATAGCTCAAGAATGCTATTGTGCATATACAGCAGATTAAATTCCTTGCTGAAGCTAAATAGTGCTTCTATATCAAAGACTTGCAGGTTTCCCCAAAGCCCCTCTTTACAGAAAAGGAGAAGTAAGAGAGTTTGGACAGCATTGTCTGATAAAGGCTGCCAATCAAGAGGACACTGGTGAACTCCTTATTCAAGAGTTAATGAGATATTTACAAACTAACTCTGTATTTTTACTTAATTAAGGACACTGTAGCACAGCTGAGATAGAAATTATTAAGGAAAGGCAGAATGCAAATCCATAGGAGAGGTAACTAGGACTTGTATTTATTATTTTGAGAATAGAAAATAATGTAATAATTTTGTGTAAGTAGAAGACAAAAGTTTCTAAACATAAGGAGATGACTCTTCAGTGGCTGAAGCCTGAAGGACATTGCTTCTTTAATGTTCATGCTTTTAAAGCTATGCTATCCTTTGGCATTGGAAACAGGAATCAGAATGTCTACCAACATGCACTTGGTTAACTCGGTAACCCTTATGTAGAAATTAGTTATGTAATGTGGAAGACATGCCTCAACTTAATCCAAGTTATTTTTATTTTGGTGAACTATGCCTTTTCACAAAGGTTACCTATTTAATAACAATGCAGATTTAATTATTTTACAGGTTTTCAATATATCAAATAGAAATATAGCATAGAATTCCAGTTTGGATAAAAGATTAAAATAAACTTTGAAGTCATAAATCACTCTAGGAGTGGGCCTATGAATTTTTGAAAGCACGAGAGGCATGCCTTCTCTTGGGCTCAAAAATGCCAACCCAAGCTAAGTCAATAACGAGTTGGGTAAAAGGGTATCTGCTAGTGAGATATTTAAGTCAATCTGATCAATCCCCAAATATTTATTGAATATCTTCAGTGGACCCAATAATTAGCACAAATATTTCTGAGACAGCAAACCAATTTTTAACTGGAATGCCTATGCTGATTTGTTCATAGAAGTTAACTGGAGAAAACCATTAAAAATTTTCTGAGTCTGAACCTGGTTTCTGTAGGACTATATGTTTGGATATACTGACAATGTCTTCTATCAGGCGATAGGAGAAATTATAAGCCGGGTACCATGAACTTGTCATCTTTGTTCTAGCTAAGTCAGTGATTCTCAACATTGGCTACACAATACCCTGGGCAGCTTTTAAAAATACTGATACCCAGTCTCTACCGTGAAAGATTCTGATTTGATTGTTCTAGATGCACCCAGATGTTAACACTTTTGTGAAGCTTCCCAGGTAACTCTGATGTGCAACAAGAGTGAAGAACCACTGCTAAAGAACATACAGAGTTCAGAAAATCTCAAGTCTCCTGGGATCCATTTCTAAGCTTTAGGTCTTATATATGGTGTTTCCAGGAAGCTGGCCTTATTTTTTAACAGATCTGGGAGACCACTGAAGAAGAACCATTTCTTTGAACGTAGTAAATGGCATCTAAATCCTTGCAATGTATTTGCCATTAAAAATCCTAAGAAAATACATGCTAGTTAACAGACACTGCACTTCCACGCCCCATCAACTCTAAGTGACACCAAAAAAAAGTCTTATTAGTGATTCATATTTTACGCATTTATTAACCTGACTTGTAAAACAAGTAGATTATAATTCTAAGTGATGATCATTTCAAAATGGTGGTGACACCTGAGTGCCTTTAATCTATTTTTTAAACACACTTATTTTGCATTTAGTCAATCTACTTTATTCTTCTGGGAATGCCACATCTCCAAAATAGCTTCCAGACTGTGTTAGGAAAATTTGAAATGATTTTAAAATAGACTTTCTCACTTCATGTGAAAATTGGGTATTAAAATAGAAAAGGGAAAAGTAGGTTCCAACTAGAAGATGCTTTTATTAGTCAATGAAACTGTGAAACTGTTCCCAAACCTCCAATTTACTCAGACAATATGTTTACTATTATATGAACTCTTCCCCTTCTTGGTCCCTTACCGCATTAGAATGACTTGCAGAAGCTATCATGGAGAGTAAGAAGATGCATCTCCATTCTTAGAGATGCTTACCATTGGCATCGACTTTATACAAACTTATCATGGCTATATTTTACCCTTAGAGCTGTTTATGGCTCCTACTTCAGGCCAAACATATACTGGGCACCTTCTATGTGCCTAACCTCGTACTTGGTGCAGGGGATAGAGAAATCACTACGACACCGTTGCTACCCATATGTAACTTATAATCTAGCTCTTAAATTAGTCCTGGCAAATCTCCATTAAAAATGACAACAAAACACCTGGTTACACTTCTAGCATTAATGTGTGATCTGTATTCAAAGTTATTCAGATTTGTGTGTAAATATCAAATCATTTTCATTTTTCAGGTTAAGAATATATAACAAAGATGCATGGAAATTAGTTGGACAAAACGGGAAGTCCTGAAATAACAGTGGTGGGACTCTTCCAGATATGACCATCTAACCATATAATAATAATATATTATTATATAGCCGCTTGACTAATAAAACATATATTCACAAGAGGAGACCACAGAGCTGGGCCTGTCATTTTGATAAGTCGTATCACAGAAAGCAATTTTTTATATTAATCTTTACTTTGTAGGTGAAGAAACTGAACCTTAGAGAAGTTGGGTATTTTACTAATATCATGATGTTAGGAAGCTTAGGGTATAAACTATGCATTTCTGAGTACTTTGTGTGGGGCTGTACCATATTCTGCCTCCCCAAAGAGTACATAAGATGCAGTACCTCACAGAAGACTTCTAGCAAGTGCAGCAATCATATATTTTTACCCCATGCACCAATTTCTATAAAATTTACATATACAGAAAGCAAGATTTATATTAATGATATACTAGCAGGAAAATAAGTACTTATCTCCAAATTTCCCTAGGTGTGTGTGTTTTATCTAAACTGTTAATTTTTCATGGAAACCAATGAAAATGAAAACACAACTGTTCAAAATCTTTGGGATAAAACAAAGGCAGTCCTGAGAGGAAAGTATATAGCAATACAAGCCTTTCTCAAGAAACAAGAAAGGTCTCAAATACACAACCTAACCCTACACCTAAAGGAGCTGGAGAAAGAACAGCACATAAAGCCTAAACCCAGCAGGAGAAGAGAAATCATAAAGATCAGAGCAGAAATCAATGAAATAGAAACCAAAAACAGTAGAACAGGTCAGCGAAACTAGGAGCTGGTTCTTTGAAAGAATTAACAAGATAGATAAACCCCTGGCCAGACTTATCAAAAAGAAAAGAGAAAGGACCCAAATAAACAAAATCATGAATGAAAGAGGAGAGATCACAACCAACACCAAAAAATACAAACAATTATAAGAATATATTATGAGCAACTCTATGCCAGCAAATTAGATAACCTGGAAGAAATGGGTGCATTCCTAGAGATGTATCAACTACCAAAACTGAACCAGGAAGAAATAGAAAACCTGAACAGACCTATAACCACTAAGGAAATTGAAGCAGTCATCAAAAATCTCCCAAGAAACAAAAGCCCAGGGCCAGATGGCTTCCCAGGGGAATTCTATCAGACATTTAAAGAAGAATTAATACCTATTCTCCTGAAACTGTTCCAAAAAATAGAAATGGAAGGAAAACTTCCAAACTCATTTTATGAGGCCAGCATTACCTTGATCCCAAAACCAGACAAAGACCCCATCAAAAAGGAGAATTACAGACCAATATCCTTGATGAACATTGATGCAAAAATTCTCACCAAAATACTAGCCAATAGGATCCAACAGTACATTGAAAGGATTATTCACCATGACCAAGTGGGATTTATCCCTGGGCTGCAAGGATGGTTCAACATCCGCAAATCAATCAACGTGATACAATACATTAACAAAAGAAAGAACAAGAATCATGTGATCCTCTCAATAGATGCAGAGAAAGCATTTGACAAAGTACAGCATCCTTTCTTGATCAAAACTCTTCAGAGTATAGGGATAGAGGGTACATACCTCAATATCATAAAAGCCATCTATGAAAAAACCACAGCGAATATCATCTGCAATGGGAAAAGCTGAGAGCTTTTCCCCTAAGGTCAGGAATGCGGCAGGGATGTCCACTATCACCACTGCTATTCAACATAGTATTAGAAGTCCTAGCCACAGCAGACAACAAAAAGAAATCAAAAGCATCCAAATCGGCAAGGAGGAAGTCAAACTCTCATTCTTTGCAGATGATATGATACTGTATGTGGAAAACCCAAAAGACTCCACCCCAAAACTGCTAGAACTCATACAGGAATTCAGTAAAGTAGCAGGATATAAAATCAATGCACAGAAATCAGTGGCATTCCTATATACCAACAACAAGACAGAAGAGAGACATATCAAGGAGTTGATCCCATTCACAATTTCACCCAAAACCATAAGATACCTAGGAATAAATTTAACCAAAGAGGCAAAGGATCTGTACTCAGAAAACTATAAAATACTCATGAAAGAAATTGAAGAAGACACAAAGAAATGGAAAAACATTCCATGCTCATGGATTGGGAGAACCAACATTGTGAAGATGTCAATGCTACCTAGAGCAATCTACACATTCAATGCAATCCCCATCAAAATACCATCCACTTTTTTCAAAGAAATGGAACAAATAATCCTAAAATTTGTATGGAACCAGAAAAGACCCCGAATAGCCAGAGGAATGTTGAAAAAGAAAAGCAAAGCTGGCGGCATCACAATTCTGGACTTCCAGCTCTATTACAAAGCTGTCATCATCAAGACAGTATGGTACTGGCACAAAAACAGACACACAGATCGATGGAACAGAATAGAGAGCCCAGAAATGGACCCTTAACTCTATGGTCAACTCATCTTTGACAAAGCAGGAAAGAATGTCCAATGGAAAAAAGACAGTCTCTTCAAATGGTGTTGGGAAAATTGGACAGCCACATGCAGAAGAATGAAACTGGACCATTTCCTGACACCACACACAAAAATAGACTCCACATGGTTGAAAGACCTAAACGTGAGACAGGAGTCCATCAAAATCCTAAGGGAGAACACAGGTAGCAACCTCTTCGACCTCAGCCGCAGCCACTTCTTCCTAGAAACATCGCCAAAGGCAAGGGAAGCCAGGGCAAAAATGAACTATTGGGATTTCATCAAGATAAAAAGCTTTTGCACAGCAAAAGAAACAGTCCACAAAACCAAAAGACAACCGACAGAATGGGAGAAAATATTTGCAAATGACACATCAGATAAAGGGCTAGTATCCAAAATCTATAAAGAACTTATCAAACTCAACACCCAAAGAACAAATAATCCAATCAAGAAATGGGCAGAAGACAGGAACAGACATTTTTCCAAAGAAGACATCCAAATGGCCAATAGACACATGAAAAAAGTGCTCAACATCACTCAGCATCAGGGACATCCAAATCAAAACCTCAATGAGATACCACCTCACACCAGTCAGGATGGCTAAAATTAACAAGTCAGGAAACGACAGATGTTGGCGGGGATGTGGAGAAAGGGGAACCCTCCTACACTGTTGGTGGGAATGCAAGCTGGTGCAACCCCTCTGGAAAACAGTATGGAGGTTCCTCAAACAGTTGAAAATAGAGCTACCCTACGATCCAGCAATTGCACTACTGGGTATTTAAGACAAAGATACAAATGTAGGGATCCGAAGGGGTACATGCACCCCAATGTTTATAGCAGCAATGTCCACAATAGCCAAACTGTGGAAAGAGCCAAGATGTCCATTGACAGATGAATGGATAAGGAAGATGTGGTATATATACAGAATGGAATATTATGCAGCCATCAAAAGGAATGAGATCTTGCCATTTGCAACGATGTGGATGGAACTGGAGGGTGTTATGTGAGTGAAATAAGTCAGTCAGAGAAAGACATGTGTCATATGACCTCACTGATATGAGGAATTCTTAATCTCAGGAAACAAACTGAGGGTTGCTCGAGTGGTGAGGGGTGGGAGGGATGGGGTGGCTGGGTGATAGTCATTGCGGAGGGTATGTGCTATGGTGAGTGCTATGAATTGTGCAAGACCGTTGAATCACAGATCTGTACTTCTGAAACAAATAATGCAACATATGTTAAGAAAAAAGAAAAAGAAGAAGATAGCAGGAGGGGAAGAATGAAGGGGAGTAAGTCGGAGCGGGAGACGAACCATGAGAGACGATGAACTCTGAAAAACAAACTGAAGGTTCTAGAGGGGAGGAGGGTAGGGGGATGGGTTAGCCTGGTGATGGGTATTAAAGAGGGCACATTCTGCATGGAGCACTGGGTGTTATGCACAAACAATGAATCATGGAACACTACATCAAAAACTAATGATGTAATATATGGTGATTAACATAATAAAAAATTAAAAATAAATAAATAAACTGTTAATTTTGCCTAGGCACTATTACATGTGCTAATAAGGGCATGCGGTTATTACCAGAAGTTGATTGATGGATAGCTTGGGAGATAATAAACTTCCCTTCATGCTGAATTACTTACATTAAATGTCCAATTATTCTAATATTCTAAATACCTACCATGTCAAAATACATTAATTACCATAAATCTTTTATCAGTATTCTTCCCCCATACATCAAAATTTCTGATATTTTTGGAAACAAATGAGAAATGAGCTCTGGCCTTATAATTTCCCTGGACACCCAACGTAATAATAGCACAGACCACATTTGAATATATACATATATTTGGATTTCATTTGTAGGGTAAAGTAACAAAACAAGAGTTTATTCCAAAATTTGGCAGTTGCATAAGTATAAAAAGGGACTGTATTACATAAATAATATTGCTATTCATAGATGGGTCTAAAAGAAGTAGCACCAAAAGTCTTCAAATGTTATCACCCAGTTTGGATCTTCAAAATCTGGCACCATGATACTTCATCAGTCAGGACCAAGCAACAAGAAAATGCTCCCATCTCCCCACTAGTGCTGGGGAGGAACACACAAAAAGAGAGAAAATAGTGCTACTATTTTGAGGTGCCAATAGCCATGTCAGTTAAAGGTAAAGCAAAAACAACAGCTAGTGATGACACTCAGATTTTCATTCTCCACTGGCAAGAAAAAGCCCACAATCCATAAGAAGGACACAAGTGAGTTACTGACTTCATCACATTTATATGTAACAAAAATGTCATAAGTACAGTTGACATTTTTGTCTTCATTCTAGCCCTAGATAAAAGATTTTTAAAGCATTAATGTATTTAAAATTGTAATTTTCAATGAACTATCCGGATATGTTGCCCATTCTTAAATGCTCTCTAGAAACATATTAGAGATATATTCTAATTATGCAAAAATTTAAAGTCCTATAGGGCAAAAATAGAAATCCTTTATCACCCACATTATCATGGGACATCAGAATGATCCATTCTGCAATCAATCTGGATTTTAATAATGTGTAAGCTCATTTTTTTTGTCTTGTTAACAATGATCTCTCGTTTTAAAATGCTATTTGAGTTTTCTTATCAATTATATTAGATAATGTTTTGTCTTCAGAAACCACAGTCTGGCAAGTATCTGGTCCACTGAGGGTGGTTAATAAATTGATACTGAATGAATGAGTAAATAAAGGAACTGTGAATTAATAAATGAATTCGAAATCATTTTAACTAAAAGGATAGAATTAATTTAGCACTCATTTTATCTATATTGATGCCCTTTGAAGGTATACAAAATCTAAAAGCGATAATAATAGTAATTATTTTTAATTTAAATCAATAAGTTTTTATTTAGATTGCTAATGGAGAAAAAACAAGTTTTCCAAGTGAAAGATTACTAGTTGCTTTTCTGCCATTTGTACTAAATTTCAAGATTATACCAAGTGTAATATATGTTTATATATTATATGAATGTACATAAATAGTATGTTTGTATGTACATATGTATATATGCATATCTATAATGCATACATATTATATACATATGTTATATATGTTATATGTATCATATGTATGAAATATTCTATACTACTTATGAGTTTGGCATATTCTACCAATAGGACTTCAGAAGGAAGAAAGGGAGGGAAAGGAAGAGGGAGACTAGAAACAGTCTTTTGTTTTTTTTTTCCTACTACCAGGAAGTGCAGAACAGAGAGTGTTGAAGAGGTAAAGAAGGGACATTGCAAATTTTAAGACAGAATCAATGCATATTATTCAGGCTCACAAACATATGGACCAATTTTCAATTCTTAGAGCTTTTATTAGGGCTTACTCATCATTTTCTAACTCTTTGCCATGACCTAAAAGGCCCTACAAGAGCTACCCCCTGCCACTCTCTCAGGCTCCATCTTATGTGACTCTCTCACTTGGCCTGTATACTTTAGGCCCATGCGCCGTTCTGTTCCTCAAGCAGGTTAGGGGCTACACTCTTAGACTTCACTCCTCCTGGCATGTAGAAATGGCTTCTTTTTCTCGTGTTAACTCTGAAATTTTACCTAAAGAGATGAAAAGTCCTTTATAAAGTCCCTGCTGCTCACCCTCTCCCACCTTCCCTGCATCCCCCTGGACTCACAAACCTTTCTCTCAGGATTGGCTTCATGTTCTGTTATTGTCATCTTGAAATTTTCAATATATTTTCTTTATTAAGGGGCGCCACATTTTCATGTTTCCCTGGGCTCTCAAATTATGTAACTAGTTCTGCTTGCTAATATAATCACTTTTATTTTGGTCTTTAGATCTTTTATGATTATCTAAAATGCTATTTTTTTAATTTTTGCCTCACTCTACTAAAATACAAGCTCTATAATAGCAGGGACCATGTTTATGTACAGAGCAGGTATGGAAAAAGAATTTAAATTAAATTATAACAATTAAGAAAGTTTGCTTTAGTTTGAATGTAATGTCCCCACACTCACACCTTAAGCTTGAAAACAGAAAAAGACTGCCCAAAATGCTTGCCACTGATAAGTGTTGAAAGATTGACTTTCCTTGCTAAATGTGACAACAGAATTCAGATTCACAACCAGCAAATTTAGTGCAAGATGGAAATCTTGCAGTTCAAAATCTTCTAAGCTCTCCCAAGATCAAAGGGGCAACTGAGTAATGCACAGGGTCAGCAGTCCCTAGACACATGTAGCATTAAAAATATTAAAATATTATAAGGAATTACTCAAGGAATATTAGCCTAAAGATTTCTATAGTCTTACAAATAAAGAAATACGACAGTGTGAAGGTGGGTTGGGAAAGTACCATCATGTAAGAATAATCAAAAGTAAGTTGTTATAATTCCCAAACTCAAAGAAAGGAAAAAAATGGTTGGATCAGTAAAGGACAAGTTCATTAATTTATTAGTGTGGGAGGAAAGCTAATTCTCAAAATTAAAATGGAACTCTACTCCATACTGTATACCGTAATAACTATGTATAATGTGGTTATTAAATATTCTCAGTCTATATAGTAATTATGTGATCTTATAGTATGCTTATTAAATACGCTTATTAGAGCCAAAATTAATGACTGCATACCTTACTCCTAAATTTTGAAGTCAAAGTAATGCTATACTCATTTTTAAAAGGACTGCCTATTTTCCCCTTCATTTCAGACCTATGACTAAGTCTTCAATTTCGGATCGGAACCAGTACCTGTGGATAAATTATACCCTGACTAATTTAACTATGTCTGCTCCATGCAAATGTGCATGCATGTATTACTTTAATTAACATTAGAGTTCTTTTTTTTTCTCAGCTCACTTGGTTGACATAACCTGTAAGAAATAAAATGAGAGAATAATAACATCTGGCCACTGTGGGTCAACTTGTCTGTTCCTAGCAGTGAGCTTGAGGCTCCCCATCAAGAAAGGAAAGAGTTTACAGAAAAATTGGGAAACAGAGTGGCATCCTCAGCTCAGCAAAGTGGCTAACCTTGGTTAGAACTTAAGATGTGTGAGCCTATATGTCAACGGATCTTTGTTTAATGCCAAATGCAAGGAAATACTCTATTGTATTCTTCCCAAATTGCAGCTGAGTGCCACTATAGTATTTGCCCTTCATAAATATTTCAGTAGATGGATAAAGGCATGGACAGGACCTCAGTCCAACAAAATACCAGAAATTTGGTACTCAACTGATAAAAGTTAGATATTTCTAATGACTGCTATCTCTCTATCCTACTGGTTCCGTTTCTCTAGTGGAACAACGACTGGTACCTTCAGGTAGTTTGAAAGCAAGCAGATGAGAAAGATATGCCATGCAAACACTGATTAGAAGAAATTAACTGTAAAGCTATATTAATGTGGAACAAGACAGACTTCAAAACAAGAAATATTGCCAGAGATAGAGATATATTTCAATATTACAAAGGGGTGAATTTATCAGGAAGCTACAGCAATCCTAAATGTTTATTTAATAGTATAGTCTCAAATAAAAGAAACAAAACTATACAGAACTAGCAGAGAACTAGACAAATTGATAACAAACATTTGAGATATTAATAAGGATATAGAATATGTACACAAAACTACTAACTAAATTATTTTAATTTATATTTTAGGACACTCTGGCCAACAGCTTGAGGATGTAAATTCTAGCCAAGTGCAGATAAGCAATATTCCACAAAGAAAGCCCCAATAAATTTTAATTAACTTAAAACATAAAATACATGTTCTCTAACACAATAGAATCCAACTAAAATCAATGATAAAATAATAAATATAAATTAATCTAATGATAAATTAAGTGACATGCTTCTAAAAATCTCATAAATCAATGAAAACATCACAATGAAAATTAGAATGCATGTCGATCTGAAAATAATGAAAGTATAGCAAAATTTATGAACAGTCTGTTTGCTTTGGATACAGAAACCACAGAGAATGTTATTCTGCTCTAATAATGAGAACGTCAGATAATTTATAAAATCATAACTTTTTCTTAGACTACCAGAGAGCTAGAGTCACAAGATAAATGGGTGAACTGAATTATAAAGAGTGGCAAGTCTACCCGAAAAGACACAGGACAAACAAAATGTTTTATGTTTCCAGAACATGGAGCAGAAAGCAGCCATCATGAAAGTGGGTCGCAAGAAAACAGTGACAATTTTAACAGCAAAAACTCTTCCTATTTCCAGATGATACGATTACCATAAAATATGTAGTAATAAATCTAACAGAAGGCCACCCAAAATTGCTTTACCAAAAACACAGAACATTAATAAGAGAAATTTTTAAATATCTTTATTAACTTCACAGATTGGCAGAATAAATATTAACATAGGTATTCTCCTGGGGGTGCCTGGGTGGCTCAGTCGTTAAGCGTCTGCCTTCGGCTCAGGTCATGATCTCAGGGTCCTGGGATCGAGCCCCGCATCGGGCTCCCTGCTCCGCAGGAAGCCTGCTTCTCCCTCTCCCACTCCCCCTGCTTGTGTACCCTCTCTCGCTGTGTCTCTCTCTGTCAAATAAATAAAATCTTTAAAAAAAAAAAAATAACATAGGTATTCTCCTAAAATTGTTCCATGGGTTGGTTCAATGGAATCCCACTCAAAAATTCAGTAATCTTTTGTTTTTAAAGAAATTGAGAAACTGACATCAAAACATGCACAGGTCCTATGATAATCAAAGTTATTTAAAAATAGATAATAAAAAATTAACAAAGCCAGATGACTTTATGTGATACCAAAACAATTTAATAATAGTGAGACTATAGAAATAGATTAACAGAAAATAATAGAAAGCCCAGAAATAGACCCATATGTATGTATCCACTGATTTTTAACCAATGTACCAAAGTAACTCAATAGGAAAAGTCTTTCTGGCGAATTGTGCTGGATCAACTGAATATACATATATTTAAAAAATGAATGTAGACCTTTGCCTCATATCATGTAAAAATTAACTCAAAATGGATCATAGACCTATAGGTAAAACCTAAGACTATAAAACTCTGTAATAAAACATTGGACAAAATATTTGCAACTTTAGAGTTTGCAGTTTTCATGCATATAGAACACATTTAAAAATCCAGAAAACATTAAAAATGAGAAATTAAACTTCATCAAAGTTTAAAATGTTGCCCTTGAAAACAAAGCATTTAGGAAACAAAAGGACAGCCACAAATTGGAAGAAAACATTCGTAACACATATATCAGCTAGAGGATTATATCAAAAATATATAAAATACTTGCAACTAAAAAATAAGACAAACAGAAACATTTTTTAAAAAGGCAAATGATTTAAAAAGGAACTTCTCGAAGGAGAGACAGAGGCAGAGAGAGAGGCAGAGGGACAGATGGAGAAAAAGAGAGATATTAATAGTCAATAAGTGCATGAAAAGATGCTACATCATTAGTCATTGGGGAAATGCAAATTCAGTCTAAAATGACATGCCAGTACATATCCATTAGACTATCACCTCTAGGATGGAAGAAGGAAAAAAATAAGTGTGCTTCATTTACATTTTAAAGAATCTTCCTAGAAGTACTGCACTGCATATACTTTTGTTTACATCTTATTGAACAAAACTTAGTTGCAGGAACATATCAGCAGGAAGGGAGACTAGGAAATGTCATGTTTTGGATGGACAAATTCATAATAAGGAACAAGAGGAGAATGGACACTGAGAGAACTGGGGAACCCCCAATTATATAATTACTCCCAGATGCATGTGGACTCATGCACATGCACTTGCTTCAAAAATAATGCTTTGGAATGGCTTGAGCTTGCTTTAGGCAGTTTGTTTGCTTTGTCAACTAGCCCTGTGAAGCTTTATATGAGAATGAGAGAGAGAGAAAAGAAACAGAACCTGCATTGGTTTTATTCTCTCATTCTATGGGACACTTGAAGTTTGATTTTTTTTTAATTTTTTTATTGTTATGTTAATCACCATATATTACATAATTTGTTTTGGTGTAGTGTTCCATGATTCATTGTTTGTGCATAACACCCAGTGCTCCATGCAGAATGTGCCCTCTTTAATACCCATCACCAGGCTAACCCATCCCCCTACCCTCCTCCCCTCTAGAAACCTCAGTTTGTTTTTCAGAGTCCATCGTCTCTCATGGTTCGTCTCCCCCTCTGACTTACTCCCCTTCATTCTTCCTCTCCTACTATCTTCTTCTTTCTTAAAATATGTTGCGTTATTTGTTTCAGATCTGTGATTCAACAGTCTTACACAATTCACAGCGCTCACCGTAGCACATATCTTCCCCAATGTCTATCACCCAGCCACCCCATCCCTCCCACCCCCGACCACTCCAGCAACCTTCAGTTTGTTCCTGAGATTAAGAATTCCTCATATCAGTGAGGTCATATGATACATGTCTTTCTCTGATTGACTTATTCTTGAAGTTTTATTTTTGTTGAAAATCAATTGGTGTATCTGTGCTTTATGTGAAAAATGCTTTTCAAAATAAAAGTTGATTACAAAGTGTGCATTGATCAACTATAAGTGAAGATAGAGTGAAAAATCTGGCAGTATCATTTCTTGAACATAAATATGCAAAGATTAATTTTTATAAAGTCATTCACAAATTTACAGAAATAAAGTGTCAAAAACTGAAATTGTGATACTATTTATAAGTGCAAGCCAATACAAAGTATAAGTTTTCCCCTTTTGAAAAAAATATACTGTTTCTTCTTTCTTTTTCTTTTCTAATTTTTCTTTTTTTGTTGTTCATATAATATCTATTTTTTAACCATTATTGTTGTACCAGTTCAATCAAAAAATACTTCACTGGTCATTTTTTCTGGTCATTATTATTATTTGTTTCACTTAAGATTATTATCCTTTCATAGGGAGAAGAAGGGATATTAAAAAATTATCATCCATTAAGTACACTACTGATACATACAGAAATGTGATGAGCTTCAGATTTTTTAATGTGAGAAAATGGGCTGGCTCTTCTCTTCCTTCCCTGGCAGAAGTGAATGGATATGAGGAAAGTTCTCAGTTTAATTCCCAGTTTTGTCACTGAGTATGCAATCTCTGGGAATCCACTAAATCTTGTTGATCCTTTATTTATTCATAATTAAAATTAGTATAATACCTCTTACTAAACAGGTGTTATAAAATGTAACTAATTAATGCTACTGGAGTAGACCAAAATCATTAGAGAAATTGCAGAAAGAACAAAGCATTACCTTTATTTTCATCTGTCCCAATCTCTTGTGTTTCCCTACACAGCTTATTCTGGTGGGTTCTTTAACAAATTCAAAATTTGGCAAAAAAATTGAAGAATCTATGGATGGAGTACAAAAAGTATTAGTTCTCCAACTTGCTGGATCAGATGTCCCTATATTCAGTTCTACCCACCACAATTGTAAAACAGCATGACTCACATGAGCACCCTCACGAGGGGAATTAAAAGCAATTATAGCAACAAAGACACACAAAATCTGGAGCCTGTGACATGTAGAATAGTGGAAGGGATTAGAGCTAGATCGATCAAGATAGATGAAAGGTTTTCTTAGCTTAGTTTAGCTTTGCTTTGTTGTTCTTTGTTTCACCATGTGTCAAATGTGAAGTGGTACTGTCCTGGAATTACTGTGGCTTTTGCTTCTCCCCTCTTCCTGTTTGTAATGGAGGTGGTAGCACCCTTGGTAGACCAGTTCTTCCATCTTGTTTGAGGAGCAATTCCTGAAAACCTTCCCTATAGCCTATTCCATTTGCCTTTCTAATTTTGTCAGTATCTAATTCTCTGTTTCAAAAACATTTTTTTTTTCCTGAAAGTAGCAAGAGTGGATTCTGTTAGGTGCAACTAAATATAATGTTCAACACATGCAAACATCAGTAGCTATTCCTTCTGTTGATACTACTATTAATTTACAGAAAGGAAGATTTTAGCCTGAAGAAAGAAATTTCAAACAATTAAATTAAAATGGAATGGGCTACATATGGAGATTGTGAGTTAACCTCCTCTAGAGGTTTCAAAGCCATAGAGGCATAAAGAGATATAAAAGAGTTTCCCCATAAGGTATGAGAGCTTTTGCTGTGAACCCCCCTGAAATTGCTTCCAGTGCTGAGATTTGGTAATTCTATTTTTAAAAGGTGCCACTAGTGAAACCCACAGGAGCTGTAAGGGGTGTGAATCATTTTGTTCAGAGGCAGAAAGAGTGAAAATGAATCTCTTTTGCTTCCAACCCATTATAACACTTGCTGATGAGCCTTCTCAACCTGCAGTTAGCAGCCAGCACATTGCTGGGCATGATGCCTATTAGAGTAGCTAGGAAAATTACTTTTCAACACTGATGTATTATCTTGCCTCCATCAGGATTTTGGTTAGTTCTACTATTTGAAAAAAAATTTTAATTTGGTTTAAAAACCATCACAGATACTATGATACACAGTTAATGTGTTTTTATTATATCAGTACATTAAATACAATGCAATATGGTAAAATGAATTTAATTTATTTTTATAAAGCTTAATAGATGCAGTTATTTACATAATAAACATAAGTGAGCACAATCATTACACTAGAGTGAAAATTGTGGGAAAACACCCAAGGAAAACTAATCTCAAATTAACAATATTCCAATTAACCATAATGTCCTCCATTAACTGGAATCCCTCTTCCAATAACCATGTTGGACTGAGAAATAAATCATTACAAAAATAGATCATATATATGTTAGTTCCTGGGAATCACTGTAAATCCCCATGGTCTCTCAAAGTTTGGCATTTATAGATACTTGTCATATATTATAAACACCCAGAAAAACTATCCAGACATACTTTGAGTTCTATAATATTTAAATAAGGACATAGGCTCACTAGATCATATTGATTAATAAGAGTTGAAACAAGGGTAGATTTCTAACATTTTGATTTCCAGTAGACTATACCATTCCCTAACCATTCATGATGGTGTTTTGTGGAAGATGACAAGGGTCCTGGTTTCAGCAGCTCACATCTGTGGCAGTAGGAACACTCAGAGCATCTCCTGGGGGAAAGAGTTGACTTTTACACTTCAGCTGTACAGACTCTCTTCTGGACTCTCTTCTGTCTCTCTGGAATTTTCTCTGGCCCTTCTATTCTACTTTCTTCAATTCTCACCATAAGTGGATTATTCCCAGTGTGAATATCCCAAATTCCAATTACTCTGCCTAGAAACAGACACACTTTTCCTTCTGCCCTGAAAATTTGGCTGCCCTGTTAGACTCACCACATCCCAGAGTGAAACTGATCATTTCCTCATTACTGCGTTACCCCAACGGCCCTGTGTCTGTTAGTGGTTCCATTGTTAAGCCTAGCAAAGTCCTTAAAACTTGTCTGGCATATAGTGAGCACTAAAAATTGTTAGCTATTTGTTAATATCATTGTTGGGTCCTCAGATCTCCCATTTTTTTGTCTTTGAGTCATTGGGCTCCTGCTTCTTCCTTTCAACCATCAGTGGACAAGTGTTTGGGATACTGCTTTGATATATCACTTGATTTGTCTCTTAAACACCATCCTTCTGTAACCCTGAGTTAGAACCATAATTATCTCTCACTACTAAAAGCAACCATAACACTAATACACTAATGGTAGTAGCTAAGATTTATCTATATAAATACATATATAATATAGATAATAAATATACATTAAATATATATGTAAGACACTCTGTAAAGCACCTTGTTTATTGATTTTAGTCAGGATTGTGCTTAGTTGTGTGTAACAAACCCAACTTAAAGTGGTTTAAAGTGACTTATTTTTTTCATATGACAAAAAGTTTGGAGGTGCTAATCCAGGTGAACCTAGCTAGCCAAGAAAGTTGTCAAAGATCCAGGTTCTTTCTGTACCACTATCCTTAAAATGTGGCTTTTCTACTCACACAGAAAAAAAGACTATTCAAGGTCCAGGGACCATTTGGCCTTTGTGGAATAAGAAAACGAAGGGGGAAAGGCGAAATGCATATGCCAACTGAGTCTTCCTGACTCTGTTTCATATATCAGCAGACCGCGAAATGCATATGCCAACTGAGTCTTCCCGACTCTGTTTCATATATCAGCAGACCAATAGCTTTCCCAGAAGTCACATTCAGTAGTATCTCACAGTTTTTTGGCCATACAGCATCAAATGTCCACCCCTACATGCAAAGAAGCAAAATGATGAAGTATTCTAAGAACATTGCTGCCTTCTCCCACCCTCAGATCTGATTCTGTTAGAAAGGCAAAACTGGGGAATTGACGTTGGTTGGGCAACAAATAGAATCTGCCACACTATTATCTCATTTAATCCACATAGCAGTGCTATTAGGTGGAGAAACAAATAAAGGATTAGAAAATTAAGTAACTTCCCCACAGCAAGAACATTTATCAGGTAGTATTATTATATTCCCATTTATAGATGAGGAAGTTGGGTTATCAGAAAATTTAAGTACCTTGTCCAGAAGTCAGGATTCAAGCCTGATGTATCTGACAGAGTCACACAATAATTCTAGACCTGGGGCTCCTGGGTGGCTCAGTTGTTAAATGTCTGCCTTCGGCTCAGGTCATGATCCCAGGGTCCTGGGATCGAGCCCCGCATCGGGCTCCCTGCTCCACGGGAAGCCTGCTTCTCCCTCTCCCTCTCCCCCTGCTTGTGTTCCCTCTCTCGCTGTGTCTCTCTCTGTCAAATGAATAAATAAAATCTTTAAAAATAATAATAATAATTCTAGACCTAATACCAGGACAATTACTATGATCTTCTTGTCCCCACTTTGTCTCTTTTCCTATGTCCTCCAGGTAAATAAATCATTCTAAAATATATTTTTGGTTGTATCTTCAATCTACTTATATACCCCCATTAGCATTTCAACAGATGCTTTTTGAGATTCTATATCACAACCCTAGGTTCATTCTTGATTCCAAACAGATGTGCTAGAAGGCTCCTGTGAATTCTGACAGCACCCACCTTAAACACCTACCACATAGCTCTGCTGCTTGTCCTTAGAACTTTCTCCAAAACCTAAGGACCTTGCTTATTCCATGCACATGGAAAAATGCAGACTAGCACTGCTTATAACAACCCTTAAATGATGGAGAAAGTGAACTAGTAGATAAATGCTCCAGCCTTACGCTTTTTAAAGAGATGATTCTAAAGCCAATTGTATATGGTTCCTGTGGTGTCCTTGGGAATGTATCTTGTAGACTTTCAACTACAAGGAGCATCACTGACTGAGGATCCATGCTGCAGGGCTCTGAAATCCATCCCCATGTGTACACTAAGGCCATGCTTTCATTGGCTGCTCCCATCTAAGGACTAACAAATCTGCTCCTAGATGCCATGAGAATCCTTTGACATACAACTTTGACTCTAGCACTTCCCACTGCCTTTCTGAAATTTATTTGGACTATGTGGCAGTCTGGGATGATTTGCCCCACTCATTTTATCTCACAGACCTTTCCTATAATAAAGTGATTTCATGTTTAATGTAGTCTTGGAGTCTCCTTCTGGGAGAGCCCAGATTGACCCAGCTCCTCAATTTATCCCTATTGGGATTGCCCACAGCAGTAACCAGTTCAGTAATGCACCTGCTATTAGCTACTCTTCTTTTCTTGTCTTTCTTTCCTGTTCCCACACTTTTGTTTCCTGGGATCACCTCTCAGATAAACAAATTGCAGCCCCCAAAGCTCTACTTGTGAGGATACCTAGCCTAAAATGAACTTGTTTCTAGAGAATAACATTACTATCCAAATCTTTTAGTTAGACATTCAAAGTCTGCCACAATTTGTCCTGAAATTACTATTTTTTCTTTCCATTTATCTCCTACCCTAGCATCAGTCAACTTCTCTTATTCTCAATTCCCCTGCACGCTTCCCTAAGTACTTACGTTTGTATCATTTTGAAATACAGTATGCCAGTCTCCATCACCATCTGGTACTCTGGTACAGTATCATTGCTCACCAATATGCATTACCCTTCTATAAAAGAAGACTGTACATCCCACCTTTTCAACTATGGCATGACCATCTGATTTTCATAGCTAATCAAATGTAAAAGAATTGATAGGTAGAAGCTTTTAAGAGCCAGAACCCACTTTACTATGCTCTCTTTTCCCTCTTCCACAAACACACGTAAAATTGAGTAGGGACTTTCTGACATTTTGGGACCCAGTAGGAAAATGATGTGGAGCAGAGTTACACCTGAACACCAACGTACATGAAACACAAATGAGAAATAAAGATTTGTTTTCATAAGCTACTGAGATTGGGAATCATTTATTACTGAAGCAAACTTAGACTGTACTGACAGATACATAATACTCTATATTAAGCTGGATAGAATTTTACACTCATTGATCCACCTGTCTCCCACAAGATGCTTGGAATACACAGCTTCAGTTATTCCTACATCATTTTTAATTTCCTAGGTCCCTTGAAGACTTTATCCCCATTTGCAACCCATCTGGGTTTCTTCTGATAATGTACCCCTGGCATGATGACATTTAATTCAGCCTCAAATATTTATTCTAAAAAACCGAGGTCAAATGGTTTTTATAAATACACTTTATTTTACTACATTTTGGTACCAAACAACTTTATCCCAGTTGTATTCCTGCTCTAATCAGACTTGTCAAAATGGAAACAAATACTTTGTTTTGGGGAGTTATGTCAGTATCTGAAAATTTTCTTCCTTTATTTCATGGCCCAGATGTATGCGAGGAAAAAGGGATGTATTCAGTGGAATAATTAAGGCTTTAGGCTTATTCCCTAACTCCAGTGGCACCCAAAGTCACTAAAAGTAGGCTAATGTATGATTATAGAAATTGTTTCTGAGACACATGTTCATATCTCAGTGTTAAATGCCAACTAAGTTATTATATTAGAAATGTAAATATAGAAATAGATCAGAAAGCAAAAATGCAATATTATTTTTGTTGCTTACAACTGATGCATGTAATTTATTACAATCTAACCCTAACCATTCATTGTTTCTGGAGTATCATTTTAGATTTCCATTTTGTTCTTTTTGTTTTTATTTAAGAGTAAAGTGCTAAGAAAAGCAGAATGTGTTTTTTAAGAAAACATGTTTAACTGCCAAAAAGAAACATAAGAACTTTAAAATATAGATGTACAGGATGACTCATACGCCAAGTGTGTGTGTGTTTTAACCTGCCCTCGCCTTAAGAGAAGAAGCCCATATGGAAGTGAACTCTGTAGGGTCAGAGTCAGTCAGTACTCACTGTTTCAAATATTCCCATGTACTTTGATTCATGCATTTTTTAAATGTATCATATGCTAGTTCTTTCCCTTGTTGTTGCCTGGGATCCATCTATCAGAGTTTGGTCATAATTTCTGTGAAGGCATTACAATTCACAGTAAATGTTTTCCTCATAGATTATAATAAGAAGCCAACTGTCAGCAAGAAATATTGTGATAAAACAACTCCTGTGCTTATGGCAATTTTGAGTTTTATTTAAAAGTGCTGACTTATAGATAATCATTCAGTCAACACTAATCAAGTTCTCAGTATATGTAAAATACTAGAACAGACATTGTCAGGAGAAACAAAACTTCCTTGAAAAGTTGACAGTCTAACTAATGGGGCATGCCTAACAAATCAATATGAAATATGCATGAGAACATATGGCACTGTTACACAGTTGACCCTTGAACAACATGGGTTTGAAACTGTGAGGGTTCACTTATATGCAGGTTTTTTTTTTAATATAGATACAGTATAGTACCATAAATATATTTTCTCTTATGATTTTTTAAATAAAATTTTCTTTTTTTAGCTTACTTATTATAAGAGTATAGTATATAATCCATATAACATACAAACTATGCGTTAATTAACTCTTTAATTGGTAAGCCTTCTAGTTAACAACAGGCTATTAATTAAGCTTTGGAGGATTTAAAAGTTATGCATGGATTTTCAACCAGGTGGTGGGGGGGCAGTGGATGTCAGTGCCCCTAATCCCCACATTGTTCCAGGTCAACTGTATGCATACACATACATACATGCAAGCATACATAAGTACGACTATACATATGGGTAATATGTATGTGTATATAACTTCTCTACATGCTGAAAATTTACTGTGTGAAGTAATCATCAATTATGCAAACCATTACTTGTATTTCACTGTTCTTTCTGACATGGTGCTTGGCATATAGTACTTGGCACTCAGTAAGTTTTAATTTAGAAATAAGTTGATGAATTAGACCTTAAAAAATAGAAACCAATTTTACAGTTCTCTTAGCAGATTGTACTTCCAAACTTTACAGATTTGATCCTCTATATTATTAGCCAGATGTGGCTTGGATGACTGTAGGCTATTTTACAAATTAATTCCAACCTCCAAGAAAAAAGAGTTGCACCACTAAGCATGTTTGCAAGAATATATTCTGAGGATTATTCCATATTCCAAAAGATTTCAAGCATCAGAGAGAAGTGCTGGAATAAGTGTTTAGAACTCTGAAGTGTTATATGAAAGGGGATCCATTTCCATTGGAATAAGTAAATTCTGGCATGTTTATCATTCATGCAGATTACAAGTTCTGATTATCAGTTGTAATTGCCTAATAATATAGCCTGCCCAGCAATAGAAAAGGGTTTTGCACAATTTAATATAAAGCACCATGGATGAAATCTGTGTAACAAATTATCCAAAGTACTCTAGCAAATAGAAAAGGGTCACTAATCATTTAGAAGATACTCTCACTAGAAACAAACTACATGCTCCAGATTCTGGAAATGCAAATTTGAAAGATTATTAAAAAAAAAAAAGGAAACAACAAAGTTTCTTGGCCTAACTTCTAAAGAAAAGTTAAACTTAGGCGAAGGGATGGTGGAGTGGGTTAATTTTCCTACTAAGAACTAAATAATTTATCCAAAAATGGTTTTTAAATGTGTTAAAAGGGTTGGAGAGCTAGTAAGCTAGCCAGGACTTTAAGAGTTCACATCATAGACAAAAAGAAAGTATTCAGTCAGTAGATCTGTGACATTTTTTGTTCTTCAAGGCATTTAGCAATATGTAAGTGGCACAGAGCTAAGACCCTAGGAAGCAGAGTAAAAGGCAGTGGAAAATGATTCAGAAAGTGGAGCAGAGCTCTCTAGAGGCTCATAGGGTTGGGAAAACAAGAATTGGAATTCAGGGCCAAGCAAGAAGGAGGAGTCTGATGATGATGAAGACCTAGACTTTATTTTTTTTTAAAGATTTTATTTATTTATGTGACAGAGAGAGACACAGTGAGAGAGGGAACACAAGCAGGGGGAGTGGGAGAGGGAGAAGCAGGCTTCCCACTGAGTAGGGAGCCTGATGCGGGGCTCGGTCCGAGGACCCTGGGACCATGACCTGAGCCGAAGGCAGACGCTTAACGACTGAGCCACCCAGGCGCCTCAACGATCTAGACTTTAATTAGAACCCTAAAAAGGCCATTCCATAGGAGCAAGAGTGAACAAATGAATTAGATTAGTTAACAGGAAGACTGAAATTCCATTCAAACAAGCTCAGTCCTAAACTGGATTACATGTTCTGTTTCTGGTTTAATTAAGTGTCAAAAAGCAAAATAAATTCTCCCTGGAAGAAAATAATATCAGCCAGAGCTTCAGACAATCACAATTTTTCACAGGCAATACCTGGCATTCATTCAAAAGTTATCAGCCCTGACAAGAGACAGGGCCAAATAATAACAAAAACAAGAGGAAAAGAAAACACAATAGAAACAAATCCTTAGAAGATTACAATGTTGACTTTAAAATAATTACAATTAATATGCTCAGTAAAATAGATGGAGAATTTCACCAGAAAAAATAGAATTCATAAAGAAGAATTAAATGGAAATTATAAAACATAAAAACATAACAGTTGATGTGAAGAATGAAATAGAAATGTATAAAAACCTCGCATCACAGCAGAAAAAAGGATTTATTAACTATAATTTAAAATAATAAAATATCCACTCTCAATGCATAGAATAAAGAATAGGAAATAGAGAAATGAGTGTAAGAGACATATGGGAAATGCTGAAAATGTATAGCATAAAGGTGACAGAAGTCACAAAAGAAATGGAGAAAGAATGGTACAGAAACAGTATTTGAAATTTTCCCCAAACTTATGAAAGATATCAAGTTAAAGATTCAAGCAGTTATACAAAACTCACACAGAATTAAAAAAAAAAAAAAGCACAGGTAAGCATATTGTAACTCCAGTTGATGAAAAGTATAGATTAGGGCAGACAGACTATTTCTATAAAGGGGTAGATAGAAAATATCTTAGTCTTTGAGGGCCATGTTATCCCTTTTACGATTCAACTCTAAGCAGCCATAAGTGACATGTAAACAAATGGACATGGTTATGTTCCAATAAAACTTTACAAAACCAGTCAGAGGGCCAGATTTGCTCTGGAAACCATAATTTGCTACAGACAAAGAGAAGTTTTTAAAAACAGCAAGAGAAAAGAAATCGTCACTTTTAACAAAGCAACAAGACTGATAGTTGAGTTCTCAACAGAAGTGGTGAAAGCTGCAAGGCAGTGATACTGCATTTTTAATTTGCTGAGAGAAAATAATTACCCAACTTCCAATCCAGTCTCAAGGGTTATGAAATGTCTCTCCAAAAGGAAGGCAAGCTAAAGCTGTTTCCAGCCAAACAAAAGCCATTTGTCAACAGAAGAATTTTACTAAAAGAAATACTAAAGAGAATACTTCAGGCAGAAGTAAAATGATCCCAGACAGAAGCACAGATAAAAAAGAAGAGATTAAAATTACTGAATAAGATAAATATGTGGCTAAATTTAAACGGACCCTTGTTATAAATAATTAAATATATCTTATGGTGACTAAACTATGTACAGAATTAAAATTCAGGAAAAAAGTAACACAATGCCCAAGACAAATTAAATCGAATTAAATAGTCCAAACATGTTAAAAATGTCTGGGAATTGGTAAAAATCTTACTATATTTTGTATTCTATTAAATCCAAGACACAGGTTGTAACCTCTGGGATACCCGCTAAAATTAGAGTAAAAGGACTTTGTAACAAACACAGAGAAAAAATGAAATATTAAAAAACAATTCTCATTAGATAAAAGAAGAAAAGCATGTAGAACAGGAGAAAACAAATGTAAAAAGAGTAACATGGTAGAGTTAAATTCACTTAAATGATATTACATCAAATGTAATGGATAAATTACTCCAGAGGAAAAAAGAGACAAAGATGATCAGCGTGGATAAAAAGCTCAAACTCTAACACCTTAAATATAGGATACAAGAGATAAAAAGTAAAAGTAAAAAAGGAAAAAGAATTGTCATGCAAATACTAACCCAAAGATAGTTGGAGTAGATATATTAAAATCACACAAATTAGACTTTACGGAAAAAAATATTTCTTGAGATAATAAAAAGCATTTCATATTGGTAAAGAGAACAAAACAAAACCATAAAAACTTTAATGTAATTTGTGGGCACCTAAAAATATGCCTAAAAGTATGCATAGCTTAAAGATCAGTAAAGCAAAAATAAAGGAAATGAAGGAGACAGGGATCAAACTATAATCAGAGTAGGAGACTTTGGTCATATTTTTTGATAATTTTAGAATAAATAAACAAAAGTAAAGACAAAATATGTATGGATAATATCAATTAGCAATATAGAAAATTGCATTCAGCGATGAAAGAGTACACATTTCTTTCTGTACATACAAACATTTACAAAAATTTACATTATGCTAAACCAGAAATCTAGTATCAACAAATTTTTTTTTAAAGATTTTATTTTTTTGACAGAGAGAGACACAGCAAGAGAGGGAACACAAGCAGGGAGAGTGGGGGAGGGAGAACAGGCTTCCCACGGAGCAGGGAGCCCAATGCAGGGCTCGATCCCAGGACCCTGGGATCATAACCCTAGCCCAAGGCAGATGCTCAATGGCTGAGCCACCCAGGTGCCCCTAGTATCAAGAAATTTGAAGAAAAAAAAAAAAACTATTCAGAACATGTTTTCTGACCACAGTGGAATTAAGCCAGAAGTTGGTATCCAGAAGACATCTAGAAAAACCCAACTACTTGGAAAATAAATGATGAATTTCAAAATAACTTGAGTCAAAGAAGAAATCTGAGTGGAAATTAGACTGTAGAAATTACTAAGTTTAAGCTTAATAGTAACAAAAATAAAACATACGTTGTAGGATACTGTAATATTTACAGAATAATCAGCTAAAGAAAATAATAGCAAATTAAATCCCAAGAAAATAGAATAAAACAAATATAAAGTAGCATGCAATAAAATTGAACACAAAATTTAAATACAGAAAATAAAAAGTTTGTTCTTTGAGAACATATATAAATAATGAGTCATTCAAGAATTAAAAAGAGAAATAATAAATTATCAAAAAATGAAAAGGCATTACTGAGATCATACAGTAATTACAAGGATATAAGAGGTTTTTATTAATAACTATGTAAATAAAATAATACAAATAAAATTAAATTAAAAAATGAAAATACAGAAGAAATTGGGCAAAAAAGCATAGAAAACCATAACCTACCAAAACCAATACAGAGAAAAAATTAAATCTGAATAATTCTATATGTAGGAGATTGAAGGCATAAGAAAATTCTAGTACAGAGGGCTTCGCTAGTAACTCCTTTCAAAATCTAAAAGAAAAATATCAGTATGAACAAAATCTTCCAGAAAAAAAGTAGGATTCCCTTCTCAGCTTGTTTTAAGAGGACAAGAGAAACTTTATTCCACAAACCAACATGGCAATTTATTATATACAAGGAAAATTATAGGCTAATCCTCTTGAGAACTAAGCTTTAAAATTCTAAAACATTCTCAGATGAAAGCAAATTAGGAGAATTTGTCACTAGCAGAACTACCCTAAAAGAATAATTAAAGAAAAATCCCTGAACAGAAAGAAAATGATAAAAGAAAGAATCTTGGGACATCAGGAAGAAAGTTTTAAAATGCAGTTTAAAAACATTGGCAAATATAGTAGACTTTCCTTCTCTTCTAGTTTTCTAAATTATGTTTGACAGTAGAAACAAACAAGGAAAAGAATTAACACTGTCTGATGTGGTTCTAAAGTATAAAAGGGAAATATTTAACACAATTAAATTATAAACAAGGGCTAATAAAGGAACAAAAGGGAGGAAGGGCTTTCATACTGCATTCCAATTGGCAAATGAGGACACCGATTGACTGTGATGAGATTTACGTATATAATGTCTAAAGTGTACACTAAAAAAAGCTACCCAGACACTATAGAAATATCAAAACATCATAGATAGATCAAAATGGTATCATAAAATAACCCACAGGACGCCTGGGTGGCTCAGTTGGTTAAGCGACTGCCTTTGGCTCAGGTCATGATCGTGGAGTCCCGGAATCGAGTCCCGCATTGGGCTCCCAGCTCAGCAGGGAGCCTGCTTCTCCCTCTGACCCTCCCCCCATCATGCTCTCTCTCTATCTCATTCTCTCAAATAAATAAATAAAATCTTTAAAAAAAATAAAAAACAAAGTAACCCACAGAGAGGCAGAAAAAAGAAATAAGAGAGATAACAACAACAAAAAAATGGCAGACTTAACACCTAACACATTGATAATTGCATTTAATATAAAAGGTCTAAATAAACTCATATAAAGCATAAGGCTGACAGAGTTAATTAAAAAATAATGACTCCACTCTATGCTGTCTATAAGAAACTCATTTCAAGTATCATAGCATAAGTAGGTTGTCAGTATAAAGATGGAAAAATAGGGGGGCGGAGCAAGATGGCGGAGGAGTAGGAGACCTAGATTTCGTCTGGTCTCAGGAATTCAGCTGAATAGGGATCAAACCATTCTGAACACCTACGAACTCAACAGGAGATCGAACAGGAGAGTAGCAACAGCTCTCTGAACAGAGAAGCGACCACTTACTGGAAGGTAGGGCGTGCGGAGAAGTGAATCCGAGGCAATATTCGGGAGGATAGACGGCGGGGGAGGGGCCTCCGCCGGCCGCTTCTGGCAAGTGATAGAGCCGGGGAGCACAAAATCGGACCTTTTAGAAGTTGGCTCGGCGGAGGGACGTCGCTGCAGTGGCTAAGCGGGGGGTGGAATCCTCCCGGGACAGTGTGGTCTCAGGACCCTCGGGGTCACAGAGAGACCGGGGGTGCCTGAGTGCGCCAGAGCTCCCAGGTATCGGAGCGGGGAAGCCGGCTGCAGAGATGGAGCAGAGTCGCGGGCTCTCAGCTCGGGGTGGCCATAAACTGTGATCTGCGGCCCCCCAGTCGGGGCATGGCTCCCCCAGCAGGGACCCAACAAGCAGCAGATCCGGGGAGACTCCCCTTCCTTCCCAGGGAGGAGCGGTGCGGGAACGCACTGCAGGGATCTGCTGGGTTTGGAGACTCCGTGCGGGGTCGGGTGCCAGAGATAGCAACGCTCAATCACAGGCCAGGTGAGCACGGAGTGCGGCTGGAGACCGGGGACACGGAAGTGACTGCTTTTCTCTGGGGGCACACTGAGGAGCGGGGCCCCGAGTTCTCAGCTCCTCCGGGCGGAGATTGGGAGGCCACCATTTCTGCCCTGGCCCTCCAAAGCTGTACC
>NW_027397077.1:35622257-35672056 GCF_003265705.2 Callorhinus ursinus | reverse complement strand
AAAAAAAGATGGAAAAATACACATATTCAAATTTAATTAAAAGAAACCAGGAATGACTGCTTTAATATCAGATAATGTAGATCTCAGAGCAATAAAATGTCACAGACAGTGAGGGAATTATATAGTGATAAAGAGTCAACCCATCAAGAAGATATAATAACCCAAAATGTTTATGTACCAAACAACAGAGACAAAATATGGGAAGCAAAAATGGATAAAACTGAAAGGAGAAATACAAAATCCAGAGCCTTTTATGGAAACTTAAACATGCCACTCTTAAAAATGGGTAGGAAACTAGAAAGAAAATCAGTGAGGGAGAAATCAACAGTGTGATCAACCAATAGGATCTAATCAACGTTTATAGAATACTTCACCAAACAAGAGCAGGATACATATTATTTTCAAGTGCCCACAGACATCATGAACTTAGAAAATCAAATAAACAATAGAAAAAACAATACGAAATGTCAATGAAATGAAGAGTTGTTTTTTGGGAAAAAAAATTGACAAACTGTTAGAATGACTGCTATAAAAAAAGACAAGAGATAACAAATGGTTCTGGCAAAATTGGACAGCCACAGCTTGGGGTTTTTGCTAGTTTGTTTTTTTGTTTTGCTTTTTTAATGAGCCTTTGCGTTTAGTCTCACAGGTTATACAGTAATTAACACAAAATGGATCATTAAATGTAAAGCACAAAATTCTAAACCTTTTAGAAAATAATAAAAGAGAAAATATTTGGTATCAAAGACTGAGCAAAGAATTCTTAGACTTGACAATAAAAGCACAATTCATAGAAAGAAATATCAATAAATTGAGACATATATCATAGACCAAAGATTAGCAGCCAGAATAGGCACATGGATAAAAATGTTAAAGTTGTTCAATCACTAGTAATCAGAAAAACTCAAAATAAAATAAAAGTGACATACTATTTTATAGCCATCAGAGGACTTTTTGTCAAAAAAAACTTAAGTAGGTGTCTGCGAGAACGTGGAGACACAGGAACCCTTACACCCTTTTGGTAGACTCTAAGTTAAGTGGAAACACTCTGAAGAGCAGAATATTTGTATGCTATCCAGTAACATTGAAGATGTGCACATCTTATGGTTTACCAATTTCATTGCTGGATATATTTGCCTAAAGGAACTTTCATCCATATATCCATGGAAGCATGAACAATGATATTCATTGCAACATTATTTACAATATTTTTTTTTAAGATTTTATTTGTTCATTTGAGAGAGAGACAGAGAGAGAGCGCACATGCAGGGGAGGAGGCAGAGGGAGAAGCAGACTCCCTGTTGAGCTGGGAGCCTGATGTGGGGCTCAATCCCAGGACCTGGAGATCATCACCGGAGCCAAAGGCAGATGCTTAACCCTGAGCCACCCAGGCGCCCTACAATATTTTTTTTAAAAAAAGGAAACAAAATAAATCGCTGATGGATAAATAAACCGTAGTCACATAATGGAACATGATAGATGTAGCATTTCAAATGAATGAACCAGAACATTTTGTGCCCACATAGATTTATATAATTATTTAATTAAATAATACAGAGGGACATCATTCACCTAATCTTTTAAAGCAAACCCAACTTAAGTATGTGTATGGGTGATACGGAAACGTATGTGTAGAAAGTTAAAACATATATGGGAAGGACTATACATCAAGTTCAGAACTGGGGTTACTTCTGGGTAGGGAAGGTGGAGAAATAAATGGGTCTTTGCTTTACCTGTAATGCTGTATTTTCTAAATAGAGAAAGAGCAGTTGGGAAGTGAAGTGAAATTTGCATTCATTATGGCAAATTATTAACACTTCTTCTTCCTAGCTGGTATCTACATAGATGTTTATTATAGTATTCTCTTCAACCTTCCAACTGCCTGCAATATTTCCTAATAAAAATATAAGAAGCTGGCCTGTGAAATGCTTCACCACTAAAAATACTCAAATATATACTTTCAAGAATGTATACACAAATACACACTTAAGAGTAGTGGTACGAGAGGGTCTTATTCACCAAGTGTAGAGAATCTAAACAGGTTATCTGTACAAGCCCCATGAGATATATATTAGAGACTGCAAAATTGTCAACAGGATTTGGAAAGTCCTTTCCAACCAACAGATCCTACAAATAGAAATTAGAATTTTCCCTAATTTGCTGTGTAAATTCATCAACTTCCTTCATAAAATGAAACTGTAGCATCACGAATGAAATTAGAAGTCTTTCCCATTTACATTCTGTAAATTACACTCACCCTAGAGAAGCAGAATTTGCTTGCATTGCTCTCAACCCACCAAACTGTGCTGTTAAATATCAATTATCACCAACTTGGTCATGTTTCTCCTGTGAATGGACTTAAAGAGAAATCCAAATTTGGGCATCTATTGTATTTTAGACTTCATTATTCAAAAAAAATACTAGTAGTATAGTAATATATTCTCACTAGTGCAAGTACAAATAATACAAATAAAGTGGAGGTTCTGCTTTGGATCTCCAAAATTCAAATTCAGGTTCTACTTGATCCTGGAGAGAAAACCATTGTTACCAATTTGGAGCAGGGTTTCTGAATGTCAGCACTATTGACATTAAGGATAAAACAATTCTTTGTTGTGGGGCTGGCCTGAAGGATGATTAATATCCCCCCTTGCTTCTGTGTCCTATATGCCAAGAGCACACTTCCTGCCCCCAGCTGTAACAATCAAAAAATGTCTCTAGACATTGCCAAATGTCCCCTGGGGGCACAAAATTTGTTCTGGTTTAGTACTACTATCTAGAGTATATCATTGAGACTTTTTACCATGCATTATTATATAGCATTTCATACATATATTGAAGTATATAAAGATTTATATACAGATTTTAAAATAAAAATTGTATTATATATAATATTATTCTGCATCTTGGTTCTTTTATCTTTTTCTTTTTGGTTCTTTTCCTCTAGTACTATGTCATTACAGAACTTTCAACATCTATATCTTATGATTATTATTTTTTTTACTCTGTATTATTCCTTAGTATGGATATATTACTTTTTAACCACAAATATTTAAGTTGATTTAAGTACATTCAACCTGCTAGAAAAATTGTTCTACCTATTTGCTCCCAGTCATGCCTAAAATTAATGTCTTTCTGGTCTGGGTGAAAGTGTCTTTTGTTTTCTGTTTCTACCAAACAGAATAAAAATATGCAATACCAATATTACAAAATGCCCTCAGTCATCTCTTAAATATTTTCTAAATTATTCTCCATCCCTATCCTCTCATTTCTGATGAAGGAGCCACAATGTCTAGGTATAAACTGGCCTTGGGTTTCATTCATGCAGTACCTATCACAGTCTATCATCTTTCCTTAGGCATTCTGAAGCTAAGCATTATTGCCGCTATAAATCACCCATTCACAAACTCATTCCCCTGAAAGGGCCTAAGAGCCTCTCGGGTGTTCTGTATTTGAGAAAACATTGATCTGAGCTGCAAGCTGTGTGGCAAAGTGGAAAAGATTCTAGATCAGAAGCAAAAAGAGCCAGGTTCTGCTCTCATATACCCTAAGCAAGTTCCTTTCTACTCTGAGCCTCTGTGTCTTCATTGGAGTAATAAAGACTTGAGTTTTCAGGCTGAAGCTCTGAGATTTCGTGACTCCTTTTAGGTTGGAAGACCAAAGTTTTGTGTAGATTTCATTCAGCTGGCCAAATTGTGCATTCCTCATGCTCTCTGTGTAGACGAGGTAGAACTGGGAGTTTGAACAGTTTTCTGTGTAATGAATTAGATAGCCTATGACGAAAAATGAAAATACATTTTATGCTGGCTTAATTAAGTATTAAAAAACATTTTGTCTCAAGCAGTCAATAGCACCTTTTATTAGTCAAGATGTCCATTATGCATATGTATATCAAATCATCACATTTTACACTTTAAATATAATTATGTCTGGCAATTATTCCTCAATAAAGTTAAAAATGTCCATTATTTCCTATATCACAGTATGAGTAATTATTTCTCTATGTTTAAACTATTTGGGTGTCTTAAGAGTTGAATATAATTAATTATTCATTTCATTTTTGAATGAACAGAAGCCTGGTTATTTTATCTAAATTCAATTAACCAGATATTTTGTAAATCACTTTGTGAATGGTGCAAACACAGCTTTCTTATGTCAGTGGCAAAGCAAGGTCTTTCTTTCAAAAACAAAAATTTATACTAATTAAATATTGTTAACTCTTTTCTGCATCTTATCAAGATCAATGGTATTAGACAATTCACAGGGCATAGCAATTACCCCATTCTAACAATACCATCTATGGTATATTTAGAAAAAAGTGTTCCTAGACAGTCCCTTAGGCAAAAGCGATCATAATTTTGATCCTGTAGTCCCAAACTCTGAACACAACTGATTGAACTACAAGAATAAAAAACAGCTAATCTATAGACTGGGAAGTGACAAATCAGAGTCTGGATAGAGAATCTTCTTAATTAGGATCAGTAATGGTCAATTACATCAATCGGATCCTCTGTTATGGTGGCTTGCATTATAGATAGAGAAGAATCCACTAGAAGTGGAACAGAAGGGGGGAAATGTAGAAACAAGAAAGTATGCATATAGCAAGGTAAGAGCATCCAGCAAGAATTAAAACTGCAGCTAAAGAGAAGTCATAAAGTTGAGAAGAGAATTTCAAAATGGAAGGTTATTTGCAAAATAGAAACAAAGAAGAACCAAGTTGCTATGTGGCGGAAGGATCCAGAGATTCTTACCAATGAGAAGGCAATGAGGAAGACTGAAGGCCAGAGTGGATTCTGTTCCTAAATCTGATTGCTCCCAGTACAGACTTTTGAGAGGCCAGCAGCACACTCTTGCACTGAGTTAAGTAAAAACTGGTACCGAAGATTTAACTATATAATAGAAGACAGAAAAGGCATGATATCCCAACAGAAACTACATACAGCCTCAGCTGTGTTCTTCCCACCCTATTTCATACGCTCAGGCTAAGGAAAATTATCTAAAACATGAATATACAGCCTTTATACATGGCTCATGCTGGAAATCAACCTCAGACAGAGTAGGAAGCCAGTCAAGGAGAAGTTACCCCACACTAAAACAGAGTAAGTACAATTTCTAAAGAGAGCAGCCCACACTACACATAAGCAAGGTCAAAATAAATAGTATAACAACTAGACTGATAGTATTCTCCAATAGAGAGAAATAGAAGTAATAGCTGATGAAGCTAATCTAGAATAAAAAATAACCAAAGAATTAGAAGAAAATACCCCATAAGTGTTTTATACTGGAGAAATCTTATTAAGTAACTAAAATAAAACAAGAACTCCAAGACAAAATAATTTTTAAAAAAAGAAATAAAAAAGAAACTTCAGAGCTAAAATACATTTAGGAATAAAACTATATCAGAAAATTGGGGA
Organism: Callorhinus ursinus; assembly: GCF_003265705.2. Taxonomy (NCBI): domain Eukaryota; kingdom Metazoa; phylum Chordata; class Mammalia; order Carnivora; family Otariidae; genus Callorhinus; species Callorhinus ursinus. The sequence continues at coordinate 35,666,645 of NW_027397077.1, read as the reverse complement.
GTGGTGGTTGGAGAAAGTAGGAGAATACTAGTTTTCTAGTATTTTTAATAAGGAAGTTAAGAGATAAAATTGAAGTATTATTGAAAAACAATATAAATACTAATTTCTCAATGTTTTCAAAGTACTATTTTTTAAACTGTAGAGGGATTATTGAGAAAAACAATACTTTGTATAGTGAATAATTTTTTGATGTTCAATCCCTTCTATTTGAGTTTCTTTAATTGCTTTTTATTTCAAATTTAACATTTGCATGAAATTAAATGAACAATTCTGTTAGTTAGCACTTATATAATGATGTCATTTTTTACAGAGTTTTTCTGTTTTGTAATGATGGATCACTCTTCATATAAATACAGACATTTGGAATGACATTCACCTAATGGTAGTAATAGTTATTTCTGGAGAGTAGAATTGGTTTTTGTGATTTTTAAATTTTCTGCATGTGCTTTTCTACTTTCCTTTAATCCCTTAATGAGAGAATGCACCAGTTTCACAAAAATAATAAATTTATTTTTAAAAAGTAATCAGACAGAGTGTGACCCAAATCCTGAAATAAGTCATACAAATACCTCATTTCCTTTTTCTACAGTTGTGATCAGAGATTATTCCAAAGAGAACTAGATAGTAATGCAAAAAGTCTTTAGTCCTTTAAATAAATAAAGTCAAGAAATTTGCATATTTTCTCACATCATCATCAAAACCTAAAGAAATGGAATTTCAATTAACTATCTGCTACAAATGTTCAGCTTCACTTTTTTATTCCTTAAATTTGGGGTTCATTTTCCTCTTTAGAAGCTAAAGAACACTACAGATACTTTCCAAAGGAACAAGAGCCTCTATCCACACAATATATTTCATACTGCTTGAGGGGTTCCCTGCGACCTGTGGGGTTTAGCCAGTGGCACCAGATGACAATCCCCTCTGTGTGATACATGTCTTTGCAAGTAGTAGCATTCTGGTTCACAATGTGGACTCTGCCACCCGCTCCCCATTGTTTAGGTAGTATCATTTTCATGTACATTTCCACGTATCCGGAGGCTCCACGTTATAATAACAAGCATGAGATATGTCAAGAACAACATAAAGGACCAATAACTAGGATGAAGATGTGTTGCTGATAGAAAAAAAAAATGATCCTGTACAAGAGCATAAATCAGTGAAATCATCCTCTGAGGAAACACATGAAGCTTTATAAATGACACACATACACAGATGCTGGGATGATCAAGGACAGTCCCTGAGCGTGCTTTGTCTTCAAGAATCACAGCATCTCAAGATAGAAAAAAATCGAAATCGAGAACAAATGAGTTTGACTCCATGTCTTTGCTACTGCAGAGTTGCTGTCTGCCACCAAATCTGTATTTTTCCACTCCAGATTCAAATTCCCCAGGCGACAGCAATTCTGTCATTTGCCTCAGGAGAGGAGTCTGTTGTCTAACACCGCCAGCAAGATGTTGCTGAGAGTGAGCTTAACTGTTTCCATTATTTCCATCCCATTATTCCTAGTTACCCCCCACTGGGCCATTCTAAATACTGTAATTCCACTCTCGTCTGTTTTTATTTCTTCCAAATATTCACAGGCTATCATTATTTCCCCCCATATTTGTCCCTAAGCTCTTTTAATCTTGCTTCATAAGTAAGCCCCTCCATCATTTTTTTCCTCTGAAGACATAGTTGTGAGTATAAGGGGGCCTTTCATTTTTCTTCATTGTATGGGGAAAATATGGTCCATTTATAAAAGTTTCCCAGGAGATAAATCACCTAGATCCTGGGGAGTTGGAAGGTTTTGACAATGCATTACTTGCTCTGCTGATGACGCTTGAATTTGGGGGATGTTCTCATAAAATCAGTCCCAGTGGATCATTTGACACAGCCTGTGGTGCTGACAATATTCCAGAGAGTCCTTCATTGGCTAGCATTGTCAACACTCACTTCTGTGATCCATATAAGGTGCAGTGAGGTTGTGAGCTCCAAATTGGATGCCAGCAAAAAAATTCATGTAATGTATCACTAATGAGAATGGAAAGTTTATAGGACAGTGATGAGTTCAATTTCAATTATTCAACTGTTTGCCAGGCTGCCCTGACCAAGAGTTATTCATAAAACATATTCTTTGCACCTGGGATGCATCCATGATTCCTCCTCACATTTGGAAAGCTCTGAGACATGGTATGGATGATGATAAACTAATGCTTTTCATGCTCTCTGAGCTAGAAGAGATCATTACTGTTCAACTTTCCAATTCAAATTAAGTCCTGGGGCTTAGCTGCATGTGTATCAAGATGGTGCAGAACTCCCCTGTGACAGTAAATTGAAGAGCTTCCATCTCTAAATGAACACTTCATCCCCCTCCATATTTTACACAGTTGGGTCACAGAAACAGATAAGCTATTGGTACCATGATTGCCCCGAGTGAACTCATAACCCACAAAGTAACAGAGGTCTATAGAGTAAAACGTACTCCAAAACCCAAACCCAACAAGAATAGAGTATTCTGAAGAGAAAAGTACAGCTTTTCAAAAGAAAATGAAAATGGAATTCTTTTTCAAAAAAAGTGATAAAGACAGTATTCATCATTCTCAACTATTCCTCAGCATTTCCTATCACCTTCCATTAGCTTTTCCAGGACACTGAACTATAGATTCTCCTCCTTGGCTGGCTAGGTTTTCCATTTGTTGTTGTTGTTGTTTCTACTTTACTCACTCCTTTTCTTCTTCTTGTCCCTCTAAATATGATTCCCCAATAACATTTTCTTGAACTGGGAATTCACCTGAGATTTCTCATTCTCTCGTTTGTAGTTTATACTCACTTTCATTTCAACAATTAGCTTTACATGAGTGATTCCCAAATCTCTAATTTGTTGCTCAGGTATAGACATACATATCTAACTGGTTTCTGGAAATCACCTGAAATTCTCACAAGCAACTCAAATGTGGAACAGCTCAAACTGAATTAAACTTCCCCATCTTTCCTATCTTTGCTCAATGGCTCCAGTTTTCCATTTATCACATTCTAAAACCTAGTATCATCTCTGAATTTTCCTTCCTTCCCTGCTTTTCTTTCTTCCCTAAGACACCAATTTGCTGCCCAGTCCTACTTACTTTCCAAAAGCAAGTCCTTCAATACATGTCCCAAGGTTTATTAAACATGCTTCCCATTCTATCTCACCACATTCAACCTCTCCTTCTCAAATCAAAGTCCTTTCCATGTATGTTAATATGTTACATGAGAGAAGATTTTCAGTATCAAGTAGTATTTGACAAATGTAGACTTAAAAAGATATTTAACTCAGGAATTCTTAGAGCTTTTAATATCAGAATGAAGATTGTGGGATAGAATATGCAGTGTTTACTAAACTTACCAGTAATGGAATCCTTTTTGAGAGAACAAATGCATTTTGGAGCACAGAGCATGTTGCTAGATTTATCTAACTAAAATATTTACCTTCTAAAATTCAGTTTCAGTAAAGTTTATTTCTAGAATTCTCATTCTGAAATGTATTGTTTTTCAAAACATAATACTAACGGGTTTATCCGATACTATTTCCTTTGCATACTTTGATGAAATCAAATAATTAGTTAACATTCCTTTGTTTTCCCAACTCCATACCTTCACTTATAATAGACCTTTCAATTTTTCTTCCTTCTTTCTCCTCAACCCATCCCATAATTTTCTTTCAAAATTTATCCATCCTTCAAAACCCATGTTAAAGGCCAATTTCTGTAAGACACTTCCTCAAAGGAAAATTTTTGAAAGATGAACAACTACTAAATTCATTTGTTTTACAGGAATATTGTGTATGCACATTTACATGTGCTTTTGTGTATTTTATTCCCCTAGGTAACTCCAATTTCTCTGATGGTCTAAAATGTGTATTACACATTTTTGGATCTATGATGTCATCTCAAAATATGCAAAAGAATCATTTGATAACATTCAAAAACTCCATAATATGCTCGGGGCCCCTGGGTGGCTCAGTCATTAAGCATCTGCCTTCGGCTCAAGTCATGATCCCAGCGTCCTGGGATGGAGCCCCACCTCGGGCTCCCTGCTTAGCCAGAAGCCTGCTTCTCCCTCTCCCACTCCCCCTGCTTGTGTTCCCTCTCTCGCTGTGCCTTTCTCTATCAAATAAGTAAATAAAATCTTAAAAATAAAATAAAATAAATAGATCTTCAAAAACTCCATGATAGGGGCGCCTGGGTGGCTCAGATAGTTAAGCGTCTGCCTTCGGCTCAGGTCATGATCCCAGGGTCCTGGGATCGAGTCCCGCATCGAGCTCCCTGCTCCTTGGGAGCCTGCTTCTCCCTCTGCCTCTCTCTCTCTCTCTCTCTCATAAAAAAAAAAAAAAAATCTTTAAAGAAAAAAAAAAAAAAAAAAAAAAACTCCATGATATGTTTGAAGCATTTCCTTTCAAATGGAATAGGGTAAATTTCCTTTAAAATCATAACTAAAAAAAGAATTCATACTATTCAGTTCAATATTGTACTGGATATCCTAGCCAGAACAAAACAGAAAAAAAAGACATTTCAGTCACAAGAATTAGAAAAGAAGAAATAAAATTTTTACTATTTGCACATGATATATTAGCCTTCATGGAAAAATCAAGAATTTCCATATAGATCATTGAAAGGCATTCCACAGAAAAACAGACATATGAGTAGATCTGTCTAAACAGATCTCATTTTTTTATGGCTGAGTAATAATTCATATATATGTGTGTACATATAATTTGTGTGTGTATATATATATATATATATATATATATATGCCACACCCTCTTATCCATTTCATCCATTCATCTATTGATGGACACTTATCTATGTCTTGGCTGTTGTAAATAATGCTGCAATAAACATAGGAGTGCATGTATCTTTTCATTTTCTCTTAAGTGGAATTATTGGATCATATGGTATTTAGATCTTTAATTTTTTGAGAATCATCAAGATTTCTTAAATTTTTTCTGATAAGAGTTTAAATTGGAACAATTGCTTTGGAAAACAATTTAGAATAATTATGTAAAGTTGAACATTCTCATATCCTACAATCAAGGAATTCTCAAGGTACATACTCAGGAAAGTCTCTTATATATACACACAATTATACGAAATTATAATGTTTATAACAGCAACCCAAATACCCAATGAAAGGAGTATAAATAAAGTGTTATATATTTGGGATATTATGCAACAGTCAATATTTTTTTAAGCTATAGGTACATGCAACAATATGGAGAAATATTAACATTGCAATAACGAGTAAAAAGTTAAGTCCCAGTAGATTACAAGCAGCCTCTCTCTCTCTTTTTTTTTTTTGTTAATGTTAAAAGAAATTAAAGAATATGCTTTTTGGAATACATATGTATATGATGAAATATCATAAGCAAAAACAAAGAAAAGACTAGAGATAGTGGTTACTTCAGATGGGATGTAGGAACACAGAATAGGGAAAGACACAGAGAATTTCATGAATTGAAGATTATGATTAATCTAATTCTGCTTGGCTGTGTTTAAAATGAATGAACAAAAGACAGGAATTGTAAACGGATTGAAGGGTTAAGTGAGGGAAAGGACTTTAAGGTTTTGGGTTTGAGCAACTAAGTGGATGATCATGCCATTTATTAAGCTGGAAAAGACATGATTTTATTTTGAGTTTGTTGGGGAGAAAAAAGTAATTTTCTCTCTGCCTTCCTGAGGTTTTATCTGAGACCCCTGTGATAAAAGAGATTCACAAAAGGAAAACAAACAGAAATGTATTAACATGTAAAGCTCATGTATATATGAGAGATACCCAGGGGAAAAGGAATAGCTCCCCAAGGTGGCTTCGACTTTGGGATTAAACACCATCTTTATAGGGAAAGGGAATGTAGGCCTCTTCAGGAGAGAGTTAATAATTTTTAGGAAAGATAACTAAGCCCTTGGAAGAACAGGTTGCAGATATGGTAGTCTATGACAAAGTCTGCCTGGGCACGTGGTGTTGACTTCTAGTCTCCTCTGCCATGCTGGGTCAGTCCCTCCTGTTGACAAAACTGCTGGAGAGAGGATTTACAGCAATTGAGTTCCTTTTGGAAGAGCTGTCTTTAGACAGACAGGGAGTTCAAAGAAAGCCTCTCTATGCATTTGTCATTTTTCAAGTGCCTCAAAATAATATACTAAAGTAACATGTTTTGAGGTGGCATGTCTTGAACTATAGTCCTATTTTGGGTTAGCATATTCTGCTACTTTTCAAGTTGAGTATGAAACACCCACGTGCAGAAATCGGAAACTCAGAGTGGTAATAGAGCTTATGTGAATATAGAGGACATGGAGGAGCCGCTGTCTTGGTCCGGATCCTTATCACTTTCTGTGCCTGGTCACACAACTGGACTACATGTTCCAGCCAGGCTTTGGGCTGGAGAGTAATTGTATGACGAATATCTAGCCTGTGTAGTTTGAGTGGAAATGTTACGTGACTCCTCTGCTTCCTTCCCCTTCCTGAGGCCCCAGAGATAATGTACCATACAAGCGTGTGACTCTCGATTTTGGCTCAAGTCACGATCTCAAGTTTGTGAGATCAAGCCCCGCATTGGGCTCTCATGCTGAGCATGGAGCCTTCTTGAGATTCTCTTTTTCCTTCTCCCTCTGCCCCTCCCTGCTTGTGCTCTCTCTCTCTCTCTCAAAAAAAAAAAAAACAAAGACACCCACAAGTTATGCTCTCCTTAACAGTTATGTGATCAAGAAATAAACTTCTTGTGTGTTTGTACCATTGGGTTTTAATGGTTTGAACCATTACATATATTTTTATAATATATATTATATAAATTAATGTATATTTAGATATATTAATAAATCTGTATTAGTAAATATGTTAATAAATATTAATATAAATATATAAAGCCACCCATAAATTGCCTGCCTTGAATAGTTACGTGACCAAGAAATAAGTTTCTTGTGTGTTTGTACTATTTTATATTTTTGATATATATTATATAAATAATATACACATATAGTATAGATATAATAAAGTGGTGTTAGTTATTAATATAGATATCTAAATATTTAACACATACTATCTGTGTGTTAAAGCAATTCAATCTACCCCGTCTAATACAGGAATTAGCACTTTCATGTGAAGTACTGCTTTATCAAAAAGTGATAAAATATGTAGTGATAAAGAACTTGTTGGACAAGGTAATGCAGAAGTAGATTTCACAGTCTAGAAAGATGGAGACATGTCTGGTAAAACTGTCACCTACAATCATTTAGAAAGGAGATCATGTGCATCCTGAGCCTGTTGCTCAGAAGCAGCAGAATGAAATATGTTAGAAGATCAGTTGCTTATTGGCTGTTTTTTGCTGCTTATAGCAAGTAATTACAAGCAAAGGTATGCAAGTAGAAATTAAAGAATTTATAGGGCTGAAGAAGCCAGTTTCTTACAGATTGCCAAGAATAGGAAACGATTTAAAGGAGGCCCATTAAGACCTCTCAGTTTAAAAAAAATTAAAAAAAACTCAGCCTTGTGGCAAAGATAGATTAAAGTTGTTTTATTTCTGCCCATGCCTTTTGTTTCAGATAGCCTCAAGGTAAGTGCCATTAATTTAAGAGAAAGAGGCATGGGACAAGGGAGAAAAGAAATATGGAGGATACATCTAGGCAAGAACCTAGGACATGGTTGCTGCTACCTAAAACCCCCTAGAAGCAAATAGATCAAAAGTCTACTAAGTTTTTAAAAGAGTTTTATTGCCAATGCAAAAGCACAAGCTTGGCCTAAAGATGCCTTTAACTGTTCAAGTCATAAAACATCCCAAGGGCTCAAAACTTGCATCACTAGCAAGCAGGCAGCAAAAGCTCCATATGGGCAACTTTGTGCACTTGAGATGTGGCCAGGGGAGAAGTAAGCAAGGGAGAACAACCAGGGGGTGTTTTTCCCAGAAGGCAGAGGGAGGGTGTGATGACTTTTATCAAGGAACTTCCTCCACTGCCAGGGGACTTCACAGTACCTCTTCCCAGGTTCCCATCATGGCAATGGGTCAGACTGATGACTTTTTTGCATCCTTCTCTTTTTAAATGGGGAGGGTTTTGTGTGCGTAAGATGTTATCTCTGTTCCACCACAGCACATGAAACATGTCTAGAAGTTCCCAGCCAGTGGTGATTTGGCAACATCGGGAGACATTTTCTGGAGTCACAACTGTGTGGTGGTGGAGGAGGCAGGGTATAGGGGAGGAGGAGCAGGGGACTGGGCAGCCACTGGCATTGGCAGGTAGATGCCATGTATGATGCCACATATCCTACAGGCCATCCTCTACATAAAGAACTACCCAAACCCATTTGTCTCCTTGAATGTTGTCCTTTGGATTTAGATGAGGCTATATGACTGAGTTCTACCCAGCAGAAAGTGAGCAGAAATGCTATGTGCTGCTAATTGGCTGGCAATTTCAACACAGTGGGTGGGTAGGTCTTCTGCTATGCTGCCTATATAAGACAAAACCTTAATTGATGATGGATCTACCAAGTGGAAAGAGCCTGAGCATTTCATTCACCACCCACTGACCAGTGCTTTAGAATGAGCAGTTATAGATACAGTGTCTACTTACTATAGTAGTACTGCCTACCTCATTTAAGATGGTACTTTAGAAGGGCGCCTGGGTGGCTCAGTCGGTTAAGCATCCGCCTTTGGCTCAGGTCACAATCCCAGGGTCCTGGGATCAAGTCCCACATTGGGCTCCCTGCTCAGTGGGAGCCTGCTTCTCCCTCTCCCTCTGCCACTCTTCCTGCTTGTTCTCTCTCTCTCTCTGTCAAATAAATAAATAAAATCTTAAAAAAAAAAAGATGGTATTTTAGAGACTGTACTTTAAATAAGATAACATGTGAAGGCTTAAGACAAAATTGGCTCTTACTAGACATTTTTTTCTCTATTCATTTGAGTGTATCTTTTGTTCAAATAAATGTTTAATGTACTTAGAATTGTGAGAATGCCATCTACATACACAAGTAAACAGCATTGCCTTTGACTTTAAGGAGCTCACAGGCTGTTGAGGAAATAAGATGCTTAAAATAATAGCCAACAATACAGGATAAGGAGTTCAGCAAACACTTGTCTTTGAATGCCATTGATTGGTCCATATATAGTGTCTATACACAATGGTAATTATAATCTTAAGTGCCAGCCATAATTTTTGCATTTTAAACACAACCATTCCCTCCCTCATCCTATGTCTTTGAGAGAAAGGGACATTCTATGAAATAAGAAGGGAAATCGTGGAGAAGAGAATCTGCTGCTTATTTAGAGAGCACTTATCCAAAGGCAACCGATTTTGGAAGCTCTTCCTTCTTACCTTAAATCATGGGGGCAGGGATTCATGCTGAGTGGGCATGAAGGAACCAACATGGGCTAAAGTTCCAAAGAGGACATGATATTTCCAAATTTTGAGAATGTGAGTGTCCCAGAGTAACTATGATGAAGTTAAGATAATGCATGAGGCACAGCTGCTCAGTTTGGCCAATAATCAACACAACAACAACAACAACAACAACAACAAACAAAAGTACAAAACTGAAATCATTTTGCCATTTTGCAGTTTTTAATAATTCCCATTTACTAGGCACTTAAATGAGTTAACTACTGGGCTTAGAGCTTCATATATAGTATCTTACATAAACCCCAACATGATTATCATTTATTAGTCACTGCATTTTATAAAACAAGAAGATTGGGGTTCAGGAAAGGAATATGATGTTGAAAGTCACACACCTCGTATAAGCTAGAGCTGGGAGTCAAAGAGATCTCTGTGGCTCAAGAAATATTTTGACCACATAGTCAAGCTCTGGTAATTTGAAATGTCCCCAAGTAGAGGTCATTAGGTAGAAAGCAGCGTTGTGGCGAGAACACATGACAAGAATCGATTAGAATCTGTCCCTTCTAGCTATTACTACATAACAAACTACTCTAACACTTAGTGACTTTAAAAATATTATCTTAATTTTTATTTTGCTCAGAATCTCATGGGCAAGAAATTCAGGAAGGTCTCAGTTAGGCAGTTTGAATCTGAAGCATGCGGCATCAGCAGCTGCCTGGGGCGGGAGGACCCACTGTTGAAGGTCTCTTCATGCCACATCTGGCACCTTGGCACTCTTTGGCCTCTCTCTCTCACTACATGGTATTTCCACACTAGCTTAGGGCTCTCAGAGTCTCAGGGCAGACACAATTCTTATGAGGTTGCTGACTTCTAAGGGCGGGACAGATGAAGCTTCCCGGATAGCTAAGGGCTATCCCCCATATCTATAAGTCAAAACAATACAGAAGCTGCCTAGATTCCTCCTGACAGAGGAGTAGCCAGGCCACACTGCAGAGGAGCCGAGAAGGAGGAGATAATTTGGCCACTGTCTTCTGCAAAGTCACCATGCCTCACAGTCAGACACTCCCCAGAAAGTGGTGGGGCAGGACACATAAGAAACAGGACGATACGGGGGCTCCAGGGTGGCTCAGTTGGTTAAGCATCCAACTCTTGGTTTGTGCTCGGGTCATGATGTCAGGGTCATGGGATAGAGCCCAGCGTTGCTCAGCGTGGAGTCTGCTTGAGATTCTCTCTCTCTCTCAAAGACAATGCCCAAATAAGCAAACACAAAGTGATAAAGATAGAGGTTACTTTAAAAAGCAAAAGTGGCTTTTAAAGGTAGGAGGACATGTACTCAGAAAGTGGGCTTGAGTGAAGTCATTTGAATGTACTAATTATATTGGCACCTACATGCCAGACCCTGTTTTAGATGCTGAGGATACAAAGATGATAAAACACAAGCTCACAGTCCAAAGGGAGTATTATGACCCCTTTAATCAATATTTTCTATCATCATCTACTCAAGGCTGAAATTGTGGAAATAGAGAAAGAGGAAGCAAAAAAGAATCAGGACAGGGAGAAATTTTGCCTTAAAAAACCTGGGTTAAATTAAGAGTGTGCCGATTCCTTGGTCAGTTAAGATCATGTCTTAAATGTGAATTCCCATCTAAATTAAATGTAATTTAAACACTCATATATTTGCAAGTTCAGGGGTGGGCAAAATGTGGTATTTACAGCAGCACTCATTCTTCCCTTCCCTAGTAAATCACAGCACCGTGTCCTCATGAGGCCATGTGTGTGGCTTTAGTAATCTTCTCAATATGGTGCTCCAGGTAGCCATTACCAATCCATCAAGTTACTATGCAAGAGGAGACCTGCTTGCCATCATGTTGGTGTGAAGAATTTCTCAATTAAAGCTTTTGAGCCTAAACTCTGAGGTGACAACTGAATGCACTAAATACAAGTCCCCATTCAGTTAGTGTATTGACGCTCATAGTAAATCACCTGGGGATCTTTAAAAAAACCTATTGCTCAGCTGTACCACAGACCAATTAAATATAAATCTCTAGGGAGCAACAATTTTTTTTTTTTAAAGTTCTGGAGACGATGTATGCAGCCAAGGTTGTGACCCATGGTACCTAAATAAGGAACGCATCCTTAAATTTCTGGGTATAAAGACACTAATTATACAGCAGGATCCAAAAGGGGGACATTTGCTGATTAAGGCATTGCCAGATGACTGGGTTTTATTCCCAGTCGGTTTAATCTTCCAACCGAGCTCCAGATGTAGAATATCTCACACTTGCTTCCATGTTCATATGCTGATAAACTCTCAGAATTAATCAGTGCATTACAATCAAAAGTTTGTTGTCTTCTTGATCCTGTTAATTTTTCATTTTACTTTAAGCAGACTAATGCAGCAAGGAGTTTTTAAAGTATAATAATGGAGAAAGAAGTGTAAGGCTGTTTTGTTTTTCCTCTGGCTTGCTTGAAATATTGACATTATTGGAAAAAGTCACCAAAACAAAAACACCAGATAATAAAAATGTCCCCATTAGAAAGAAATTTATCACATCAAAATTAATGATTTTCAGCCAGTAACAATGCCACTCTTTTGCTGTCAAGTTGACTCAATTTCAATTTAACTGAGCCACTCTATCATCTGAATCAGAGTAACAGACAGAGATGAATTAAGGCGATTCAGAGGCTGCATATACTATGTGCCCTGGATAAGAATTAATCCTGGGGAATGTTTTTATCTTCTCATATTCTTGTCTCTCTCTCTCTCTTCTTTAAGAGTTACCTTTCTTAACCGCTATGATGAAGGTGTCGTTAAATGTATTCAATGTCTGTGATGTTCATTTTCTTTGTTAAAAAAATAACAAACAGATGGGGCACCTGGGTGGTTCAGTCGTTAAGCATCTGCCTTCAGCTCCGGTCATGATCTCAGGGTCCTGGGATCGAGCCCCGCATTTGGCAGGCTCCCTGCTCAGCGGGAAGCCTGCTTCTCCCTCTCCCGCTCCGCTGCTTGTGCTCCCTCTCTTGCTGTCTCTCTCTCTGTCAAATAAATAAATAAATAAAATCTTAAAAAAAAAAAAATAACAGAGTAATACCACACTTTCAAGGGAACAGTTATGGGGTCTGGATTCCACCTAACATGATAATCTTTCTTTCTGCCTTCTCATGCGGTCTATGGCTATCTTCACAGATAACAAGCATATCTTTATTTAATTCTTTATGACATGAGAAAGCTTACAGTCACTGTATAAAAACAGTTCCATATTGGGGCGCCTGGGTGGTTCAGTTGGTTAAGCGACTGCCTTCGGCTCAGGTCATGATCCCGGAGTCCCGGGATCGAGTCCGGCATTGGGCTCCCTGCTCAGCGGGGAGTCTGCTTCACCCTCTGACCCTCCCCCCTCTCATGCTCTCTCTCTCTCATTCTCTCTCTCAAATAAATAAAATCTTTAAAAAAAAAACAGTTCCGTATTTTGTTTGTGAGAAGAGTGAAACAAAGGTGACTGGGTTCACAGGAAACTCAACCTGGCCTTCTTACTGGGGATGTTGATTGAATAATCACTTACTGAAAGTGTGGACATTGAGGCACTTTCTTGGGCCATAGGGATACAAAGATGAGTAAGTCATGGTCCCTATACTCAAGAGCAAGTGTAATACAGATTGGTAAATCTGACCACATTCCCTCTGGCAAGAGCTATGCAAGTTACAGAACAGTGAGACTAGCCACTGCTGGAGACCTGTCTGTCCTCACTTCCCAGCTAGTTACACCAGGGCCTGCTGTGAGTCCAGTTTCCACACTTTGAGTACACTTGCAATCATGTCTTTTATTCATGTTTCTTTCTTTTTTTTTTTAATTCCAGTGTAGTTAACATACAGTGTTACCTTCATTTCAGGTGTACAACTTAGTGATTCAACACATCATATATTATCCAGTGCTCATCAAGATGAATGTACTTTTAATCCCCATCACCTATTTCACTCATCACCCACTCCCTTCCCCTCTGGTAAGCACCTGTTTTGTCTCTTTTTTTTCCTTTGTTCATTTGTTTTGTTTCTTAAATTCCACATTTGAGTAAAATCATATGGTATTTGTGCCTTTCTCTGACTGACTTATTTCATTTAGCATTATACCCTCTAGATCCATCCATGTTGTTGCAAATGGTAAGATCTCCTTCTTTTCTATGGCTGAGTAATATTCCATTGTGTATATATACCACATCTTCTTTATCCATTTATCTACCGATGGACACTTGGGTTGCTTCCATAGCTTGGCTATTGTAAATAATGCTGCAATAAACAATAAACAAAGGGTACATGTATACCTTCAAATTAGTGTTTTTGCATTCTTTGAAACTTGTACTCATGTTTCATGCCCACAACCATCAGTGAGCATCTTGAGAATAGTCTACTTTTCTCCTATAATTTTAATAAATTTTAGAGCTTTCATGTGGCTCAGTCCTATACAGAATTGCATTTGAGAAACTCTTAGTCCAACAGCAAAAAAATAACTTAAAAGAAATCTCAGTCTTGGGGTACCTGGGTGGCTCAGCAGGTCAAGCGTCTGCCTTCGGCTCAGATCATGATGTCTCGCCCTGCTCAGCGGGGAGTCTGCTTCTCCCTCTCCCTCTGCTGCTCCCCCTGCTTGTGGTCTCTCGCACTCTCTCACACCCTCTCTCAAATAAATGAATAAATAAAATCTTTAAAAATAAAAAAAAGAAATCCCCATCTTTATTTTGTCTTCCCAAGACCCTCCAAGGGGACCCATTCATAAGCCTCAGCAAGTCTTCTCCAAGTCTCTCTGCTTCCCTCCCAAGGATCTCACAGTGCACCCCTGCCCCTAGTGCCGAAACCACTTCCCTCCTGGTTTATCCCCTTCTCTCTGTTCCTCTTTCCAGCATTTCTCTCTGCCATCCTTTCCTCCATTTCTCTTTATATAATTGCTTTATATAATTGCTTTCCTCTATTTCTTATCTTTCTCTGGTTTTCTTCAGGCTTTAAGCAGAGAAACTGCTCTTTTTCTCTTGCCCTTCTAGTCTCATTTCTATCTACCCTAGTCTCCTGATTCTGTTTAATAAAAAAAATTCAGGGAAATAGGCAGGCAAATACAGAAGAGAGCAAGGAGAAAAAGCTTGGAGATGCTCACACTTTGGTCAAATAAATGCATTTCCATCTCATATCGGAATCCTAAAAGCTCAGGACTGTACTTTTCAAAAATCTGGTTTTCAGATCACCTAGATCAATATTACCTGGAGGGCTAGTTAAAATTACAGATTCCCAGATCTCTTGGTTTGAAATCCCACCTCAGTCCTATTGATTCAACAGTCTGGGTGAGGAGCCTACCAGTCTGCTTTTTAATAAACACCCAGCAGGGTTTTTAAACAATTTGAGAATCTCTGCCATAGGAAGGTGAAGGAGTCAGGGCATGATTGAGGGCTGGAGTTTCCAGGGAAGTCTGCATGGAACATGTGGCTTTTGAGCCAAGTCTGGACAAGTGAGTAGGATTTAGTTAAGTGAAAGGTACAACAGAGGTGCAAAGTTATTCCAGGGAATTACAAGAAGCAGAGATGAATACAATGTAGTAATTAGATGATGTAAATTCTTCTAGGAGTGGGTGGGTGTGTGTGTGTGTGTGTGTGTGCATGTGTGTGGCTGTGGGTGTGTAGCAGAGCCAGATAGATTATCTGTGACTGAGATAAATCATATAGCTTCTTAAGTGGCCATTCACCCCATGCATGTTTAATCTTCAACTTTCCCACCCTAACTTGTAAAACATTATCCTTGTTTATTACATAAAAATGATTCTTGTTTCTAGTGTCTTTGTCACTGCTTGCTAATGATTTTCAAATGTCTGCTTATAGTTTCTCCTATATATAGAATGACTAAAATTCTTGTTGAACAATCACCATCAGTATACTCATTTATGGATTATGTGATAAATTTAGGGAAGAATGTGAACAACTTCAGTTGCTCTAACTCATGCTCTACTAATGTGAAGACTGTTTCCCTGAATGACCCTCTCCTCCTGGAATCAGCTCTAACAATATGAGGGATTATAAAAGATATGTTAGCTGTGTATAATGTTCTGAGAATCAAATAAAGCAGTTTAAAAAGATGGCCTTGGTATCATAAAGACCAGAATATCTGAGCCCCTGTGGTGTGGCCTTAGGTTAGACTTCTAATTTCTCCAGTTTCCTGTTTGGTTAAATTGGAATGAGAATAATTGCTACATCAGAATGTTCTGTGAGGATTAAATGTTATTATATGTAAACCATTGGCACATTGTCTAGCATGGTAAACATTCAACAAGAGGTACTTATCATTGTTTAGCCCATTGTATGTTCATCTATTAATAACCATTAATGTAATTAATGTATTAGAATGTTAGGGATTATATGTTTCCAGGAGTTATCATAGGATAGTCTCTGGAATCAGGCTGTTTAACTTCAAATTCCTCCAGACTTCACCAATGTCAGTTGAGTGACCTTAAGCAGGTCACGTTCTTTCTTCCTCAACATCTAAAGGGGAATAAGAATAGCACTTTCTTCACAACATTGCTTTAAGGATTTAATTAGATAATGCATAGTGTACATTCAGAATAGTGCCTTCATAATTGTCGGTTATGATTATCATCACTGTATAAACAACTGTTTAGATGACATCCTCTATATTTTGCATTAAATCCTGATGAGGAAAGGGTCAAAATATAAATTTAAAACTTTAAAGTGACTCCTATACAAATATAGAGTGATTATATGACAGTGATTTATTTATGAGGGAACCAGTAAGATGGTAAAGCTGATGCCAAGATCATGTAAGGAACTGAATATGTATTTATGTCTTAAGAAAAAAAAAATCAATGTTAGAATCAGATTGCTAGGAAAACTAGTTACTGCCCTATAAGGCAATAAAACTGTCACATTTTGAGTTATCTTTTCTATCATACAGAAATCTACAAGTAAACAGGTATGTGTATAGTGTTTAAAGTCTGATTAATTAGTAAATAATTATATGATTATTATTAATAATTCTTGGATGGGCCTTTTAAACAATACAGTAGCATGACTTTCAATGGATGTATTATAAATGCTTTTGCTTTATTTCCAAGTTTTGAAAATTTTTTAACAAATATAAGGTATAGCCACAGTGGTAATTAGGCTACAACTAGCTTGAAATAGAAAGCTTATCTTCTATATTTTGAGTATTCCTTGAAGTATTTATTCAATCACATTTATTAAATATCTATTATGGTCTCCATACTAGGTGCTGAGCATAAGGAGATAATATAGAAAAGGTCTCTGCCCTTGAAAGAGTCACAAAGTAGATACATTTAATACATTCTTGCCCATTGATGGAAAAGATGTGTGTTCCATTTATCAAAAATTTTAAGAGCCCAGATTCCAAAGTCAGGCTGCCTGGATTGGAGTACTGTCTGGCTCTATGATCTTGGCAAGTTTCTTCCTCCTTCTGAATATCAGTTGCCTCAATTATAAACAGAAGATAATAATAATACCCCATAAAATGGGTAAGATTATTAGATGAATTAATACTTAGAAAAGTGCCTGGCACATAATAAAGGCATGATAAATGCTAGCTAGCATTATTATTACTACAATAAATGCAAATTGTGAAACTGGATTTCAAAGACAAAACTTGCCTGATCCTAAAATCTTAACAAGAGACTAATGCAATGCCTGGCTAATGAAAGACACTCAATAAACATTTAGTGAATGGGTGAATAAATGAATGAATGAATACTGACTTTTTTGTAATGCCTGCAAATAAAGTGACCTATTTCCCTCCTCTCCCGATGACAACGATTTTCCAATGCAAATAGTACACAATTGTTAAAACTTCACCGCCTATCATTTCTTCCACCTTAACTTCAATAGTTAGCTTAACAGGGTTAGTGTAGCCATAGACCTAGCATCCTATGACTTGCAAAAAAATTATTGAAAATTGAGTTCCAAACAAATTACTGAGCGGAGAGTTAATTATAAGAAATAGAGCTACTGAAAAAAATTGTTCTCTAAATATTGTTTACTTTTCAGCTTATTGTTTGTTTATAACCTTCTTATCCTTCTTCAAATTATCAGCAGAAACCACATTCCCTCAAACAATCCAATCGGCTTTCAAACGACAGAAGCCTGAGTCTGCAGAGCTTACGCTGCTCTAGGTGGGGGCGGGGGGGTTGCTATTATAAATGCGTCCTGAGAGTCGAAAACATTCTTTGATTCCAGGCCTTTTTTTTTCCCTTCCTAAGTTTGTCAAACCCCCAAATTGTCAGCAACGATGCTAAAGCTGAGTGGGCCAGATGAAAGGACCACTGCTTTTGGGTCAGGACACATTAGAACATGATTTGCCGGAAGAACAAATCGTATCCTTGCCATTTAGCATTTTGCCCATAATATCCACACAAAAGTACCTGAATCCAGTTTTCTGATCTAAACACTATAATGAAAAAGAAACTATATTTATTTCTAGCAATCGCCACCTAGATAACACCCTTTCTTATTGCCACTAGGAGATGTTGAAAACCTCTATTCTTGTATATATTATACTAATTTTGTGATTGGTGACTTACTTGGTCCCTTCAGGAGATAGTGAGACTCTAGAGTATCAAATCCATCTTATTTTTGTAACCTCACTTGTTAAAGTGGTTCCCAGTAACCACAAGACATTTAACAAGTGTGTATTCCACATACACAATTTCTTTTTTTAAAAAAAGATTTTATTTATTTATTTGACAGAGAGAGAGAACCCACACAAGCAGGGGAAGTGGCAGGCAGAGGGAGAGGTGGGCTTCCCGCTGAGCAAGGAGCCCGATGCAGGGCTCAATTCCAGGACCCTGGGATCATGACCTGAGCCAAAGGTAGACACTTAACCGACGGAGCCACCCAGGAGTCCCCCACATATTCACCTACTACTCACTAGCTTTCAAGTGCACTTGCTCATACTATTTGAGACATGTGGCAGCAATCCCCACTGTGCCTTATAAACTCAGGTGAAGTTTACCCAGCTCCAGACTGGTTTGAAGCTGTTTCCCATGCCTACAGGGTTCTTTCTTTCCATTGGGACTTTTTGGAAACATTCTTACCCTTTTAACATTTCTTCAAGCCTCACTCCACCCAATCCCCTGCTCCTCAGCTCTCCCTAAGTAATTACAGTGTTGCCACACTTGAACTCCACCACAGAGCCCCTGAATTGTTCCACTTTGTTGATCATATGCCACATCATGATGTCTTCTTTTCTTTTGTACACTCCACAATGCCCAGTGCTATATACAGACTAAGAGCTCGATTTTTTTTTCAAATTGAACTTGCTCACATCTCATAAACCAATCTCTTCCAGCAATTGCAACTGAAAGTACCTTGTGTAAAATTGAAATCATGGACATAAGAATACCTAGAATAGGGGCGTCTGGGTGGCTCAGTCGTTAAGCATCTGCCTTTGGCTCAGGTCGTGGTCCCAGGGTTCTGGGATCGAGCCCTGCATCGGGCTCCCCGCTCCGCGGGGAGCCTGCTTCTCCCTCTCCCTCTGCCCCTGCTTGTGTTCCCTCTCTCGCTGTGTCTCTCTCTCTGTCAAATAAATAAATAAAATCTTTTTTTTTAAAAGAATACTTAGAATATTTGATCATTGCAATAAGGCCAGTAATAGATTCCTTTCATTTTAAAAATCTTAAAGAAAAATGAAAAAACTAGTGACCAATTTGAAAATGTTAACTCACGGCTCCATTATAAAACAAAACTATTTTTTTTTAATTTTTTTAGGGAGTGTGCACCAGTTGGCAGGGTGGGCAGGGGGAGCAGAGGGCAGGGGAGAGAGAGAGGATCCATCAAGAACCTGGTGAGGGGCCTGATTCTACAGTCCAGAGTGGGGCTCCATCTCAAGACCTTGAGATTATGACCTGAGCTGAAATCAAGAGTCGGATGCTTAACTGACTGAGCCACCCAGTGCCCCGCCCACTACTTTTTTTTTTTAATTAATGTGTTTAGTAAAAACAAACCTTTCACCAATGAAAATCGTTGTAGATTAACAATGTGCTATTATTTGCTTGGATGGTAGCTTGGACTCCCAGCATTCATTTCACTTATCCGCCCATTACTTTTTAAAACTTGGCTCCTCCACCCCTTTCCTCCCACTCAGGGTTATTTCATTGCTCAGGTATACCTACTGCAAAAGGTGGTCTGTTTCTTTCTTTACTTTTCTTTTTTTTTTTTTTTCAAATTTTTAATTTAGAAGAATACTGTTTAGAATCTATTTGAAAGACATAAAATTGCATTGCTAAGCTTTTTAAAGAGAGAGGAAACTGATTGATAGATCCCTTGTCTCTTCTGAAGTCTTTTTCAACTCTTGTCTAATTTATTTATGTAATCATCAGGCTGTTACCCTCCTACCCCTTCTACCTGCCCCCCCTCTGAAATTTGATGAGTGTAGTTCTTTTCAATAGTCTGAACTTTGCTGGAGCAAACCTATCCCCAGTAAGATATTTAATTGTCTCAAAATAAGTAAATTAATAAATTTAAAAAAATGAAAATGAAAGGAGAGGAAAAAAGACTAAGCTGCCTGGAGCAACTGTTCACTGATGTCTTCTGGCAGGTATTTTAGATCCCACGACTGATTTGAAAATCACTACAGAAACTAAGAGCATGTTACTTCATCTCGTTAGGAGTGTATGAAAGCTCCAACCCACAGCTGTAAAAATAGCAGACATCTTCCAGTAATATGCATGTCTGGGCGACAGTAGGTGCTACCTGTGGTCCCCTGTAATGGAAATAAAAAGATAAAATCATCATCACTTTACTATTTTCAAATATGGTAAAAAAAACACAAGTCTTGTGGTATTTACATATTAACTCATAAATGCATGGTCGGGTCAAGATGAGAATAAACACTTCAAGGGCAGAATACTGCTGGTTGCTGCTACTCAAGTTGTGATAATGGAAATACCTGATTCGATTTACACAGTGCCTCAAAGGGCATGTATACTTTAATATATCTCATTGAACCTCACTATGTTTGCGCTGGAAAAAGACATGATTACCAGAACAAAATACTCCAAGTGTAAAACACTGATATCTCACTGGAGGTGAAAATCTTCTCAGACACTAACAGGGTGGTAAATGAATGCCCAGGACTACAGGCTGGTAGAGGAGGGAAAAATAACTCAGAGGAAGGAGGGGGAGAAAATGGGAGGACAAGAATGGACTTTATAAAAGGTGAGGTTGACACACAGAAGTGCAGAGCGGGATAGGCGAAGACAGGAGAGCATTGGGTTAGGCATCAGTAGAAGGGGAGAGAGAGAAGAATCCATGAAAGAGAATAAAAGAGACATGTTGTAGAGAATGAATCAGTTACATTGGAGTGAATTTAGAAAGCCAGATAGTTTCCAAATCCATCATGATTTTGTTTTCTAATAGCCCTGACGTTATTATCTCCATAATGAGGAATAGCTGTGAATGAGTAGACAGTTCCAAGTTTGATTTCTTGTTGTATCCTGGTAAATGCCATACTGTGTTTGGGACCAGTCACAGACCTCTATTCCTGAGAGCGCAGTTAGAAAGGGTAGTACTTGCAAAGAAAGTATTCATAACCTCTAATTTTAGCATCTTGGTATAGGGAGCCCCAGATTCTGGAACGGTCTATTTTAAAGGGTTAAATTAATGCAGAGGGGAGGACACAAGGTTCCCTTGAGAAGCTGGTATCAAAAAGGTCTTTTTCTAAGCCTTTTGTTAAGCAGGTTTCCTTCTTGAAGGAAGAACAGGAAAAAAACTAGAAAAGTTTCACAGGTATCCGTTTTTTATTTAGGCTTTGAGTGGGACATTGCCAACTCCCATGGTTTAATACATGCCATAATACCAATGTCATAATTTACATCATTTTATATTCTGTATCCCTTATTAAATTTTTATATAGTTATTCTTAATACCCTTGTCTTTTAATTTTTATACTAAAAGTAGAAGTGATTTATATAACACTAGTAGTGTTACAACTTTCTGTACTTGTTTATATATTTACCTTTACCTGTGAGTTTTATACTTTTATATGCTTTCATGTGGCTGTTTGGCGCCCCTTAGTTTTAACTTAAAGAATACACTTTATTTACATTTAAAAATAAAAAAGTGCTCAAATTAACAACCTAACTTTACACCACAAGGAACTAGAAAATGAAAAACTAAGTTCGAAGTTAGCAGAGGAAGGAAACCATAAAGATCAGAGAAGAAGTGAGTGAAATAGAGACTATAAAATCAAGAGAAAAAAACTCAATGAAACAAAAAGTTTGTTTTTTAAAAGCTAAATAAAACTGACAGATCTTTAGCTAGACTAAGAAAAAAGAGAGAAGACTAAAATAAATAAAATCATTAAAAAAAGAAGACATTAGAACTGATGCTACAGAATTAGAAAGAACGATAAAGAGTCTAATATGAACAATTATATGCCAAAAAATGGGATAACCTAAAAGAAATCAATAAATTCTTAGTGATATACAACCAATAAAGAGTGAATCATGAAGAAATAGAAAATCCAAACATACCAATAATAAGTGGGAACACGGAAACAATAATAAAAGCCTCCCAAAAATAACAATAAATAGTAGGACCATGTGGTTTCCTTGGTGAATGCTATCAAACAATTAAAGAAGAATTAATGGTAATCCTTCTCAAAACCTTCCAAGTAAATGAAGAGGAAGGTGTACTCCCATAGTTATTTTACGAGGTCGGCATTATCCTCATTTCAAAGTCAGATATAGACACTATAAGAAAATAAAATTACAGACCAAAATCTTGATGGACAGAAAAATCCTCAACAAAATACTAGTGAACCAAATTTAACAGCACATTAAAAGGATCATACACCATGATCAAGTGGTATTTATCTCTAGAATGCAAGGATGTTTCAACATATGCAAAGAAATAAATCTGATCTACCATACTAACATAACAAAGGGTAAAAATCATATAGTTATGTCAATAGATGCAGAAAAAGTATTTGACAAAATTCAACAGTTTTATCATACAAACACTCAACAAACAATATATAGGTGGAATTTCCCTCCACATACTAAAGGGCAGAAGAGAAAAGCTCACAACTAACATTACACTCAATGATAAAACACTAAAATCTTTTTCTCTAAGTTCTAAAACAAAACATGGATTCCCATGCTTGCTAATTCCTTTCAACATAGTACTAGAATTCCTAGTCAGTGAAATTAGGCAATAAATAAATAAATAAATAAAAGGCATCCAAATCAGACAGGAAGAAGTAAAATTAACTCTATTTTCAGGTGACATGATCTTATATGCAGAAAATACTAAAGTCTCCTCAAAAACAAACAAACAAACAAAACTATTAGAACTAATAAATTCGGTAAATTGGCAGGATACAAAATCAACATACAAAAAATCAGTTTCAGGGGTGCTTGGCTGGCTCAGTTGGAAGAGCATGTGACTCTTGATCTCGGGGTCATTAGTTTGAGCCCCACGTTGGGTATAGAGATTATGTAAATAAATAAAATTTTATTTATTTATTTTTTAAAGATTTTATTTATTTATTTGACAGAGAGAGAGAGAGAGAGAGAACAAGCAGGCAGAGCAGCAGGCAGAGGGAGAGGGAGAAGCAGGCTCCCTGCTGAGCAGAGAGCCCATTGCGGGGCTTCATCCCAGGACCCTGGGAACATGACCTGAGCCAAAGGCAGACACTTAACCAAGTGAGCCATCCAGGCACCCCTAAAACTTAAAAAAAGATCAGTTTCATGTCTATATCCTAGCAATAAACTATCTAAAAGAAATTAAGAAAACAATTTCATTTATAGGCATGTCTAAAAGAATAAAATATTTAGGAATAAATTTAACCAAGGAGGTGAAAGATACATACACTGAACATGGTAAAACACTGATGAAAGAAATTAAAGAAAACACAAATAAAGGAGAACACATTCCATGTTCATGAATTGAAAAAATTAATATAATTAAAATATCCATGCTACCAAAAGTGACCTAAGGATGCAATGCTATCCCAATTAAATAACATTATTCACAGAAATAGAAAAAAAAGAATCCTAAATATCATATGGGACCACAAAAGACTCCAAGTAGACAAAGTAATCTTGAGAAACAAATGCAGAGGTGGAGCTATTGACTTCTTGATTTAAAAATAAACTACAAAGCTACACTAATCAAAACAATATGGCACTGACATAAAGGCAGACATATAGACCAATAGACTAGAATAGAGAGCCCCAAAATAAATCCGCACATATATAGTCAGTTGATCTTCCACAAGATGCCAAGAATACACGATGCGGGGAGGATAGTTTCTTCAACAAGTGGTGTTGGGAAAATTGGGTCATGATATGCAAAAGAATGAAGTTGGACCCCTACCTCACATCATAGAAAAATATTAAACTCAAAATGGATTAAAGACTTAAGTGTAAGAACTCCTAGGTGAATTATAAATTATAAATATAGTTAAATTATAAAACTCCTAGATGAAAACATAGGAGAAAACATCTTAATGTTGGTCTTAGCAATGATTTCTTGCATATGATACCAACAGCACAGGCAACAAAAGCGTAAATAGACAAGGGGAACTATATCAAACTAAAAAGCTTCTGCACAGTAAAGGAAACAATTAACAGAATGAAAAGGCAACCTACAGAATGGGAGAAAATACTTGCAAACCATATGTAATAAGGGGCTAATATCCAAAATATATAAGCAATTCCTATAATTCAAGAGCAATAAATTAATGAATTAACTAATTTAAAATGGGCAAAGGATTTGAAAAGACATTTCTCTAAAGAAGACATAAAAGTGGCCAACTGGTATATGAAACATTGCTCAATATAACTAAGGGGAATACAAATCAAAACCACAATGATATATCACTTCACCTGTTAGGAGAGCTATTATAAAAGAAAAAAAACCCAAAAGATAAAAAAAATTTCATGAGGATGTAGAGAAATTGGAATCCTTGTATACTGTTGATGGGAAAGTAAAA
The DNA here is from genome assembly GCF_003265705.2 of Callorhinus ursinus. Classification (NCBI taxonomy): domain Eukaryota; kingdom Metazoa; phylum Chordata; class Mammalia; order Carnivora; family Otariidae; genus Callorhinus; species Callorhinus ursinus. The sequence goes on along the minus strand of NW_027397077.1, from coordinate 35,642,322 downwards.
TGTAGCAGCTACTATGGAAAACAGTATGGAGATTCCTTAAAAAATTAAAATCATAACTCTATATGATCCAGAAATCCTACTTCTGGGTATATATCCAGAATAATTGAAATTAATACCTTGAAGAAATATCTGTACCACCATGTTTATTACAGCATCATTCAAAATAGCCAAGATAAGGAAACAATCCAAATGTCCAATTATAGCTGAATGGATCAAGAAAATGTGGTATATTCATATAGGAGAATACTATTAAACCTTTAAAAAGAAAGGAATCCTGCCATTTGCAATAACATGTATTGATCTGAAGGACATTATATTAAGTGAAATAAGCCACTCACAGAAGGACAACTATTGCCTGATTCCAACTAGGAGGTATCTAAAATAGGCAGACTCATAGAAGAAAGAAAAGACTGGTGGTTGCCAGGGGCTGGGAGTAGGGAAAAATGAGTTGTTCAATGATGATAAAGTTTCAGTTATGCAGGATGACTAAGTTCTATAGACATGCTATACAATATAGTGCCTATACTTAACAATACTTCATTGATCACTTAAAACTTTGTTCGGCAGGTAGATCCCATGTTAAATGCTCTTATCACACACACATATACATATACACATACCCACAAACAGAAACAAAAACAAAACAAAGAGACACAAGGTAACTTGTGGGGTGATGGGTATGTCTATTACTTTGATTGTGGTGATGGTTTCACAGGTGTATGCCTATGTCCAAACACATCAAATTACATACATTAAGTATGTGCAGTTTTAATATCAATTATACCTCAACAAAGCTGCTTTAAATGTCAATATTTTCCAACAAAGGATCTTGCCAATTATGTAGCTGGTTCTGCTGGAATCAGATTCCTTTTCCCACACTCTGCAGCTGAATGGACAATGTACTTCATACTGTTCAACTTCAGCTCCTTGTGTATGAAGCGGTAATAGTGATAGCTCACTGTATTGCTGGGAAGATTCAGTAAGATGTATGCAAAGCACTTATCAATGTGCCTGACAAATATTAAGCATGCAATGTAGGTTGGTTTTTGTTAGTATTACTTCTGGTTATGTTGGAAGTTTGATGCACCAGGGAATGCCATCAGCTATGTCGAGTGTCAGGCAGGCAGATTGCATCTATACTTACAGCCACATCATTCCCAAGTCAAGGAGTGTTGACAGCAGTATAGAGAATACATGATCTAGGTCATAAGGCAAATCCCTCTTGTTCTATGGCCCTCTGGACTCTCAATGCATGAAATATGTCCTAGGCTTCCCCCTCAACTGCCCAGGAACACTGGCACCCACATTCTGAGCCAGGCTAATCTACCCATGCTGCTTTGGCTTATCATCTCTCTCTGCCAACTTTAAAGAGCATCACACTTGCATCTGTATCTCTGGACTTAGAATTTGCTGTGCCCTGATTTGGGGTTGGGGTGAGAAACTTCCTGTCTGAATATTTACTTTTTAAAACTTAGGTTTCTATTTTTCATTTGTTTTCATTGGAAAACAAATTTGCACTCTGTTCTCTGAAAAACTCCAGATGCCTCTGTTGTGACCTGTCTTTATCTTCACCTTGAGCTCAACTCATCTCCAAAGTATAGTCAGCAGATAGAGGATCCTAGCACTCAAGCCTTGCTTCCTTTCCCAAGCCTTCCAAGCTACCCGCTCTCCTTCTCCCCATGTGGGCTGGAGCTCATGGGACTGTTGCCTAGCTGCAAGGAACTCTGGAAATACAGGACCATCTTTAAGATATCTGAAACATAATAAGAAAATTCAACTGTTTGATTTTAGAAAAGATTGGCCCAGCAGGCAATATAAAAGGATGGTGGGAAACACTGAAAAGAGATAGGCAGTAAGTTAGCAGAGAAATACAAAAATAAAAAATAAAATGATACAGGATATTATTATTTCAACTTTGCCCTAGCTTTATCTGACAACTCTCAAAAAAGAATACTAATATAAGACAATGGAAGCAGCTGAACAACTTCAAATATTCTTTTTTTTCTTTGTGGAATAGTTGCAAAAGGAAAATTACTTTTGATTATATAGCTCTGTCAGAATCTACCTTCTTATTTGGGGGTTGATACTTATACCACATTCAAAGTGTGGTGGTGTAAGGATTTATGGAGCAGGCACAAAAGAATAAAGGTGTTTGGAAATAATCTCCTAGGCCAACAGAGAATTTCATCAGACACAGGCACCCCAACTACACACTAGGCTCCATACTGAGAGTTGGGGCTGGGAGGCCATTAAAGAAACAATATATTACAAGTCTAAGGAAAATTAAATTACTGTACTATGATGAAAACAAGTACTCTCCATCATCATCTCTCTTTGCTCTGGGATAATTTATAGGCAAATGTGATTTCTTTTGATTCCATAAAGTTACTTGGAAAGTTGTGTCAAACTATTTAATGGTGAACTTATGAATGCTAATGTTTAAGGTACACAGAAAATACTTTAAGTGCTATGTAAGGAAAGGAATATCATCATATGGCCCTGCAGTCATCTGCTGAGCACTAAACCAGCCCTTTGTGGATTACTAGACGGACATATGGAGGTATCCCAGTTCTTAAGAAGGACCAGAACAATTATTTTTCTGTTGCTTGTCCCACATTTACAAAAGAAACTTAGAGACATCCTGAGACAGAATACATGTGTGCATGTGTGTGTGTGTGTGCGTGTGTGGGGGCGGGGAGAAGGGTTAGGAGGGAGAGGGTTGTACACAGACTATATGTACATATTTGCAAATCTCTTCCTTGTTTTTCCATGGACACCAGTTTAATGAACCTCTGCCTTAAATATCTTGATACCTGTGTTTGTCAATGAATAACATTCAGTTCTTCTCCAAAATCAGTGTTGAGATCTCATAATCAGATTCTGGCCCTTTCAGAGTTTTAGAAAATAGGGCTTTTTTTTATTTTTATTTCCAGAACAGGAATCTTAAAACTGTGTTCTAGTATATTTCCTCAAAAAGAGGCACATCCAAATCGAAGAGACTTCAAAAAAGAAGAAAGAAACTGCAGGTTTCTCTGCTTCTAGACCCTAAGCTTACTACAACTTTATTTTCCTTCCAGCTATCACCCAAAGGCCATTAGTGTCTGCATATAGCAGCAGTACCTCAATAGATTTCTGTGAATGAACACACAAAGTTCAGAAAGGGTCAGATTTTAAATGGTATGACAAGTTAGAAGCCATGCAGGCCCTGACCAAATTATCATATCCCTAAACTTTCCTTATAGTTGGAAAGCTAGAAAACGCTGAGAAAACTCTTTTCTGCAATCATACTTGATCCTTATTGGCTCTATGGTGCAGGCAGAGCACTGTAATGGGAGTCAGAAGGCTTGGATTCTAGTCCCAATCCCCCCATAAACCTAAACAAAAGAATAAACCAAAACAGTGACTTAAAAAAATTGTAATACATCTTTCTTTAAATAAAACCTCATACCAAAATTCAGAATATAGGGGCACCTGGGTGGCTCAGTTGTTAAGGGTCTGCCTTCAGCTGGGGTCATGATCCCGGGATCCTGGGATCAAGCCCCGCGTTGGGCTCCCTGCTGGGCGGGAAGCCTGCTTCTCCCTCTCCCACTCCCCCTGCTTGTGTTCCCTCTCTCGCTGTGTCTCTCTGTCAAAATAATAAATAAAATTAAAAAAATAATAAAAAAAAATTCAGAACAGAAAACAAATAAAAGTGGCAGTCATTGACAGATTGTCCATAGCCCTCATGATGATCCCCCAATCAGTGCACAGTTTGTAAACCAATGATCTTGATTTAGAGCGGTCCCTGATCTAGCTGAAAAGCCTTTTCTATGGATTCCTGGGCTCCATCCAGATCATCTGATTCAGAGTCAGAAAAGTATACTTCGGCGCCTGGGTGACTCAGTCGGTTAAGCGTCTGCCTTTGGCTCAGGTCATGATCTCAGGGTCCTGGGATCAAGCCTCGCTTTAGGCTCCCTGCTCAACAGGGAGTCTGATCCTCCCTCTCCCCCTCCCCCTCCCCCTTACTCATGCGCTCTTGCGCTCTCTCTCTCTCTCACACTCTCCCTCTCAAATAAATTTAAAAAAATCTTAAAATAAAAAAAAAGAAAGAAAAGTATACTTTCCATAAGCCCTCAGGTAATTCTTAAGATGCTCAGCTGGCTGGTATGGATCAGCATTTAAAACTACTACAGTAGAATCTCAATTTTTCAAGTGTTCAAAACCTCTCCAAAATATCAGACTATTGTTATTAGCTTCAAGTTAACCATATTTATAACAGATGTCTTGTGAATTGTGCCATGATTCTACCTGGGTCACACATGCTTATGTAATAACAAGCAAATACTGAATTCTTTGCAAGAAATTTCCATTCCTAATCCCCTTAAAGCTTCTCCTTTATCACTGTCACAAATTTTTCATTGGTTCTTTCAAATTATGTCATCTCTTCTGAGGGAATAAGAGGGGCCACAAAAATGCATCCCACAAATAGAGGAAATGTACCTACTGAGTCACTAATCTAGGGATTATCACCAAGGTATCAAGAATTCATTTCATCAAGACAGCGAATCCAAAAACATTCCACCCTACCAACTTTTAAAAAGGAAATAATGCATGTAAAGAAAGTGGCATGATCCCTGGTACATAATAAGTATTCAATGAAGTTTAGCTACTATTATTTTTACTGTTTATTGTTATTATTTTTATTATTAAAAGATTTTATTTATTTGAGATCTCGAGAGAGAAAGCACTGGGGAAGGGAGGAGGTGCAGAGGGAAACAGAGAATCCCAAGCGGACTCTGTACTGAGCACAAGCGTGAGGCAGGACTCAATCTCATAATGTTGAGATCATGACCTGAGCAGAAACCAAGAGTCGGAGACTTACCTGACTGAGCCACCCAGGCACCCCTGTTTATTGTTATTATTGAAAGAAAGTGTAAGACGTTTCCAGGCTGTATAGGTCTGGCAAGTTGTTTGGACAAGGAAGATTTGTGTGTGTGTTGTGTGTGACAGACATCTTAAACATCATCACTCAAAATATGCTTTAAAAACCTCTCATAAAAAGAGGAAGGCATGTTTGATTCTACAACATCACTTCTCTACTTTTAGCATGCATTAGGATCACTTGGAGGGCTTGTTAAAACACAGATTGCTGGGCTCCATCTGAAGTTTTCCAAATCAGTAAATCCTGGGAAGGGCCTGAGAATTTGCTTTTCTAACGAGTTCCCCTGTGAAGTGATGCTGCTGGTCCAGGACAGTGCTTTGAGAATAACTGCACTAAAATATGCTTCGTACTCCATGATCCTTAGAGGAATGTCCTTTGTAGCCACGGCTAAAGGTTATGATTGGAGGAGAACTGTCCTTAAGATTTTTCAATTATGTGTAACAACACCATTATGAGCTAAAACTGATTAAGTAAATGTATACTCAAATGCCCCCAAGTCTTGAAGACATGAGGTGTAATGATCAGATTATTTTGTTACAAAGTTGAAAAATATAACTCATACTCCCTTAATACTTCAAGAGACATTTATTAGCTTAATTGGGAAATCCAAGGCACAGGTGGATCTAGGGCACGGCACCATATAGAGTTCCTACTCTCTCCACCACCTTAGTGTCTCCTTGTCTCCTGCCACAAACAACTCGCTCTTCAAGAGCAAAAAGAGAAGGCACCTCACAGCTCAAGATCCAGAAGGAAGAAAGACACACTGTCTCCTCGTATCCTCAAGGGAAATCCCATAGGCGATTTATGATTGGCCACACTGGAAACATACACCCCCATGTTAGACCAATCACTATGAATAGAGAAGCCAGATTGGCCAGCCCTTGATCATACATACTCAATATAATGGCTGGGAGACACAGAACGCTCTGACGGTTGGAGCCGAGGACCATGTGGAGAGATAGAGCCACGATGAAACAACAACAAAAATCTGACGAAGAGGACTTTGTGTTGAAAATAGAGATTGAATGCCTGGTTTGGAGAGAAGGTCATAAGTGCTGAAGACAAGGAACTGAAATCAGTAGAGCAGGCAACACCAGTTCCAATGGATTAAAGCTATAAGGTCTCCGCCACAGCATCTTATGACAAAACTTTTCACAGGAAACCTGTTCTTTTAGTTGATTGATGATACCACGTTCCTTTGTCCCCGGGGCCTTCTTCTGCCTGAAATTCTGGATCCTGCTGCTGTAATTCCTGAGGTACTTAACTCATAAGCCTGCATCTCATAGACACTCGGGTTATGTGATTGAAGAAATAAAGGAGTAGAGCAAAGAAGGAAGGAGCCAACCAATTCGAATTTGGGTAAGCCAATTGAGTTTTCTGAGCTCATTTTCTTTTTCACCTAAAAAAAAAAAAAAATGGACTATGTTTTCTGATTACTCTTGAAGGTAGTTTTGAGAATTAAATATACATGTGGCTTTGAAAATTGACAATGAAAATACAAATGTACTATTAATGATGCTGTGAAAAATTTGTTGGTCCCCTGTATAGCAGGACATCTATTAATGTTGCAAATTAAAAACCCATAATATTGCCCGGTATAGCTCTCTGAAATAGCTCAAATGTTACTGTAAGAGTCTTTTATTCACTTAAGCCCCAGGTTCTCAACCCTGGCAGTATATACAAATCACATGGGGAGTTTGTAACCTCCTACCTAGGCTCAACCCCAGAGATTTTGCTTAAAATCACGAGGGGGGGAGGGTCTAAGCATTATATGTTTTTAATCTCCCCCACGTGATTCTTATATGCAGCCAGGCTTGAGGACAGACTTCAGCCCATTTTATACTCATTAGTACCTAAGTGCTTCTCTGCCTCTCGAAAATAGGCTTTTCACCTGACTTCAGGTGAGTTTCTTAAACCTTAGATAGGGTACATGAAATTGTCATTTCCCTTAAGTCATCATGCTCCTCTTCAAGAGTATGACAGGCTTTTGTAACAGTCTTTTAAGCAGAAAATCTCTTCCAAATGTATCTTTCTTGCAGGGAACTGAAAGGAACAAATAAAGTAAAACAATTTAACCCTGTAGCTAAATTGATGACATGCACTAGAGATGAAATTTTTGCCTAAGAGGTTTGCAGTTATTAAAATTTACTCCTGCTTCTAAACACTTAGTAAATTAAGAGAAAGAGGCTGAGAGGCCAATTTAATTCAACTCAGAAAACTTGTAATCTGAATTCTAACTACAGATGTACTCCCAATTCACCAAATATTCCTTGCAAAAATAACTGGGTTGGGGTACGGGGAGACAAACCATTCCTTTTGCCTCATTCAGTTCATCAAAATATTATTTACTGCCTCCCATATTCAGGCAAGGCATAATTGCTTGAGTCAGTGGGAGCCCAGGAAGGCAAGCAAATTTGGAAAGGAAGACAAATGCCCAAGTTTTATGCTCCCCTGGGAGAGTTACAGTGACTGATATTGTAGGGTAGAGTGTCTCATTTACAGCACTATTGCATTTTATGTCAGATACTTCTGTGCTGTGGGGTGAGGCAAAGGGCTGTCCTGTGCATTATCGATTCTGGCAATATCTCTGGTTTCTACCTACTAGAAGATAGTAGTTCCCACCAATTTGTGATGACAAAACTGTCCACAGACCTTGTCAAATGTTCCCTCCAGCAACAAAATTGCCTCCAGGCAAGAATCACTGTTTTAGAGTGACCACAGAATTAAATCTTGATTAGAAAACCATTTTGCAGAAAGGTAGTATTAGTCACTGCAAAAATAATAATAATATTTCATTTATGCTATCACTGTTTACCAAGCACTGTTCCAAGACTGGGAATATATGATTTCATTTAATTCTCAAACTTTGGAGAGGTGAGATACTTCGCTCTTGATCTTTTAGGTGATAACTGACAGACCTAGGATTCAATTCAATTCTTCCTTCGGAATCACATAATGGCTCTATATTCTGCTGCCTTCCCTGTGCACCCCTTCCCAAAAAAAGTTTGAGCTCTAAAAGGTAGGTTATATATGAGCCATATAGGGAGAAAAGACCAATAGATTCCAGTGTTTTAACATTGAGGCATGAGGGTTTTGATTTTTTTTTTTTTTTAAAGATTTTATTTATTTATTTGAGGGAGAGAATGAGAAATAGAGAGCACGAGAGGGAAGAGGGTCAGAAGGAGAAGCAGACTCCCTGCTGAGCAGGGAGCCCGATGACTCCAGGATCATGACCTGAGCCGAAGGCAGTCGCTTAACCAACTGAGCCACCCAGGCGCCCGCATGAGGGTTTTGATCTTACAAAGCAACCCTGGGATGAAAGTCCATGTGTTCCAACACCCAGCTCAGAGCTGCCACCTCAGCTCCCCAAGAGCATTCTAGTACCAAATTCCCAGTATGGCAGGCCTGGGCTTGGCACTCTACAGGAAGTAAGCACCTCCTTCCAGAGGAGTACAGCCCCATAAGCAAATTCCAGGAAGTCAGTCTTCTTCATTAAGAATTTATGCCTTCCCAAATTGTCAAGTTTTAATTGGTAAACTATACATATATCTGTGGGTCCTCACAGAACAAAAGGGGCAGGAAGTGTGCATAAGCCTTGGGATGCTAGAATGTCACATAAAATATTACTTAAAAAAAGATTGCACTGAGGAACAACTTGGAAATGCATCACTGCCTGTACCACCAGTCCTCTTGCCCACTTAGCTTCATGCCCACACGAACCCTTTGTTTGTTCTTGTAGTGCACCAAGCTTCCTCTTACCACTGGATCTTTGCATATACCATCACTTTTGCCGGAAATGTTCAACTTCCTGCTCTCCTCCGTGCTCACTGTCAGAAACAAAACTATCATGCTTACAGTGTTCTCAAACTTCTACTCAATTGTCACTTCAACTTGGAAGCCCTCCTGACTTCTCTGACTAGGCCAAATCTCCCAACTAGTGATTTATAGACTCTGAACATTCATTCACTTATTCATTTATTCATTTTAGGGAACATATGCAAGGGAAGTATTATGTATTATGTATGTATTACGCATAATATATAATGTATGTATTAAGAATAGTTTGTGGCTTTAGGAACACAATATGTGACAAACAAGGTCTCTGCTCTTAACAAATGAGAATATTTTTGATAGTACAAGGCTGAATAATAAGTAAATCATTTCTAAACAACCACAAAAATGTTACTTCTTGTGGTTCAACTGATAATGAAATGAATATCATAGGGTAATGTGGATAGAGCATTACTGTGTTCTTATTTTAGATGGAGTCCTAGAGAAAGCCTCTCTGAGGAAGTAACAGTTAATTAAGACCTGAAACAGGAGAACTCAGCAGTGGGAAGAAATGGAGAGCATTCCAGGAGATGTAACAAATGCAAAGGCCCTGAGGCAGAGAAAGAAGGTGGAGCCACTAGAAATTGGAGAATGGAAATAAGGGAGGCTATAGTTGAAAGTTGAGTCGACCCTTGTTTACTGGAATTGGAAGGAGTCTTTGTTTTATTCTAGTAGTGATAGAAGGTCAATGGAAGATTTTAAAGAGGAGGATTATTTGATCTTAGGAACATTTTAAAAAACTATGGACTGCTCAGAGCATTGTATCAAGGGCATGAGTGCAAAAGTAAGAACAGTTAGGAGGTAGTTTCATTCAAGCTTTCAGTCAAGTTAAGAGCAAATGGCTCCAGTTAGGATGATGACAGTCTATATGAAGGGAAGTACTGGGTTTGGATTATCTTTTGGAAATTGAATCAGTAGAACTTCCAATGAATTTAAAAGGGATGAAGGTTAAATAAAAGAATCAAAACTTCCAGGGCACCTGGGTGGCTCAGTCTTAAGTGTCTGCCTTCGGCTCAGGTCATGATCCCAGGGTCCTGGGATCGAGCCCCACATTGGGCTCCCTGCTCGGCGGGAAGCCTGCTTCTCCCTCTCCCACTCCCCCTGCTTGTGTTCCCGCTCTCGCTGTGTCTCTCTGTCAAATAAATGAATAAAATCTTAAAATAAAAAATCAAAACATCCTGTTTTTTGACTTGAGCACAGGTAGGGCCATTTTCTAAGATGAAGAATTCTAAAGAAGGAATGGATGGAGTAGGGATTGCGGGAATCAGTAGCTCCATATACATATATAAAATACATTTATATATATGAATATATGATGCATATTAGATAGTCCAGTGCCAATGTCATTGGACAGTTGAGCCCTAACATGGAGAGCAGTGAAGACTAGAGAAATAAGTTTGAGAGTCAGCCTGTGATGGCGTTATAGCCCTGAGACCTGATGAGTCTACCTAGGAAGATAATAATCATAAATTCAAAAACTGAATACTGGAAAAACTCCAAAGTTAAAAGTTGAGCAGAGAACAAGCAGATGAGACCAAAAATAACATCACTATAAAGTGAGGTAGGAAAAAAAAAATAAGCAAACAGAAAAACTGCAGTATCCTTAAAGCTATTATATAAATGAAAATAAAAGACTCAGAAACTTGTACGTAGCCCTTATTGCAGACCCCTTAAATGATTAGCTATTGTGCAGGTGCCAAAAATGTTCTCTGACAATGAACCAGAGACAGAAGCCTGAGGGAGGGAATCTACAGAAGTGCCCTAAAAGGGGATGGGGTAATATGACACTGACTTATTGGAGTGTGAAGGATAAATAAATGCAAAAATGATAAACGATCACTTTCCTTGGAGATTGGTCAGCCCTGAGGAATGGACCCTGGATGCAGATCTCTGGGCAGAGACCCCATGCACTTCAGAGAGATGAAGCTGGTACATACAGACCCAAGCAGCAAACCCTGGTAGTTGCTCCAGACATTTCTGTCCCTGCTTTAACCCTCTGCCTCCTTCTACCAACTTCTCCGATTTTTACTGCCAACTGCATTAACCTGTGAATTATAAACATGTGAATCATAAACATGTGAATCTTACTTGGGAATTATAATGGCATATATATAATACACACATATTTGTGTATAACATGGATATACATATTATATGTATATATGCGTAGTATATATATGTAATATGTAATATATGTACATAAATAATATGTGTTATGTATATCATCTGGAAATTATATATGCATATATAATACATGCTACCTACATATAAAATGTGCTTTATGTAAAAATGAAAGGCAATCTAACTTCTCACCTGGTTAACATATCAACGATAGTAATAATGATAGTAGTCGCCAGTTATTAAGTCTGTTTTGTATCAGGCTGTGTTGGAAAACTTACAAACCAGGAGCTCTTTCTGGCGAAGTGATAGAGAAATGACTAAGTTACACAGATGATTTAATAAATTTGCATAGCTAGTATAATTCTCTCTAAAATTTATGTTCCTTTTCCATAATCACTTTCTTTTGGAATTAATCATCTGAATAACTCTCAGTGCTCTACTTCATTTTATATCAGCAGACTTAGCCCATCTCATTACTTCTAGATATGAATATAAAAATAAATTATAAAGCATTTCTTTCTTTTTTTTCCCAGAAATTTACTAAACTTCAGGAAACTAGCAAAGATAATTTGTAAACTATTGTCATCTTTGGTTGCCTTTTTCCTTTTTACACTGCTGTCAATTTTTACCATCCAGAGAAGCATTATATGTTGAGATTTGAGTTTTCAAATGAGGCTGCTTCCTTCCCACTTGCTACCCAGTACTTAACAAACCAAGATTCCACTTGTTTTGTTTTTTTAAAAAAAAGTTTTCTACTAGAGAACCAAGAAAAATAATTTCTTTTGGTTATATGTTTTTCTGAAATCCTCGCCTTCCCATAGTGCATTTTGGTCTTGGGAAATTAAAACCATTCCCGGTCATGAGTAGATGTAAAATATCACCTAGAAATGATAGCTGACTTTAAAAGAAATACCTATATGACGCCCTTTTGAGACTAAGTTAAGGGATTTGCCGATATATCTAAGTGTCTTAAAAATTATTCAACTGGTCTGTAATTTATTTCGTACTTGGTAATTAAAACCAGACCAGAAAAGAAAATACATGTATTATCAGTTATTTTCTATTTGAAAATGATGTTCCCTCCTTTATTATATAAGCACAATTAGACTTAAATTTTCTGAGCAGAAAAATAGGTTGACAGGCTCCGTTTCTGAGCTTCTCTTTTGTTTGACAGTTATATGAAATGCTGTATAAATCAGGCATTTTTCAAAGCTGTAGTGATAAAGACAGTATGGTATTGGCACAAAAATAGACCCACAGATCAGTGAAACAGAATAGAAAACCCAGAAATGGACCCAGAGCTACATGGTCCACTAATATTTGACAAAGCAGGAAAGACTACCCAATGCAAAAAAGACAATCTCTTCAACAAATGGTATTGGGAAAACGGGACAGCAACATTCAAAAGCAAGAAACTTAGCCACTTTCTTACACCATACACAAAAATAAATTCAAAATGGATGAAAGACCTAAATGTGAAACAGGAAACCATCAGAATCCTAGAAGAGAACACAGGCAACAACCTCTTTGATATCGGCAGTAAAAATTTCTTACTAGACAAGTTGCTGGAGGCAAGGGAAACAAAAGCAAAAATGAACTATTGGGACTTCATCAAGATAAAAGTCTTGTGCACAGCAAAGTAAACAATCAACAAAACTAAAAGCAACCTTCAGAATGGGAAAAAGATACTTGCAAATGACATCTGATAAAGGGTTAATATCCAAGATCTATAAAGAGCTCATCAAATGCAACACCCAAAAAACAAACCCAGTTAAGAAATGGGCAGAAGAAAAAAATAAAAGAAATGGGCAGAAAACATGAATAGACATTTTTCTAAAGAAGACATCCAGATGGCTAACAAACACATGAAAAGATGTTCAACCTCACTCATCATCAGGGAAATACAAATCAAAACCATGATGAGATACTACCTCATACTTGTCAGAATGGCTAAAATTAACAACTCAGGACAAAAGAGATGTTGGCAATGATGTGAACAAAGGGGAACCCTCTTACACCATTGGTGGGAATGCAAACTGGTGCCGCCACTCTGGAAAATCCTATTCAGCTTCCTCAAAAAGCTAAAAATAGAACTACCCTGGGGGTGGGGAGCAAGATGGTGGAGGAGTAGGAGACCTGGATTTCATCTGGTCTCAGGAATTCAGCTGGATAGGGATCAAACCATTCTGAACATCTATGAACTCAACAGGAGATCGAAAAGAAGAATAGCAACAACTCTCTGAACAGAGAAGCGACCACTTACTGGAAGGTAGGACGTGCGAAGTGAATCCCAGGCGATATTCAGGAGGATAGACGGCGGGGGAGGGGGCCTCCGTCGGCCGCTTCTGGCAAGTGATAGAGCCACGGAGCACAAAATCGGAACTTTTAGAAGTCAGCTCTGCTGAGGGACATTGCTCCATTGGCCAAGCAGGGGGTGGAACCCTCATGGGACAGTGTGGTCTCAGGACCCTCGGGGTCACAGAAAGACCGGGGGTGCCTGAGTGCAGCAGAGCTCCCAGGTATCAGAGAAGGGAAGCTGGCTGCAGAGTCGGAGCTGAGGAGCTAGCTTTCAGCTCTGGGTTGCCATAAACTGCGATCCACAGCACAGTCGGGCCACTGCTCCTCCAGCAGGGACCCCAACAAGTGGCAGAACCAGGGAGACTCCCCTTCCTCCCCTGGGAGGAACGGCGCAGAGGCGCACCGCAGGGATCCTGCTGGGTTTGGAGACTCCACATGGGGTCGGGTGCCAGAGATAGAAACGCTCGGTCACAGGCCGGGTGAGAATGGAGTGCGGCCAGAGACCAGGGAGATGGGAGTGACTGTCTGCTTTTCTCTGGGGGCGCACTGAGGAGCAGGGCCCCGAGTTCTCAGCTCATCCAGGTGGAGATTGGGAGGCCGTCATTTTCACTGTCGTCCTCCAACACTGTACGGAAAGCTTGCAGGAAACAAAAGCTCCCAAGAGCAAACCCGAGCAGATTGCTTAGCCAGGACCCAGCAAGGGCGGGGCAATTCTGCCACCGGTAAAGACTTGGGAACCACGGCAACAGACCCCTCACCCAGAAGATCAGCAGGAAGAGCCAGCCAAGAACAAGCTTACCGATCAAGGAGAACCGGAGAACTCAAGCGCTAGGGGAATACTGCACATAGAATTCATGGCTTTTTTACCATTATTCATTAGTCTTTCAAAGTTAATTTTTTTAACTGTTTTTTTTTTGAATTTTTCTTTTTCCCTTTTTCAATGAACATCTTATCAATCCCTTTTTTTAAAAAACATTTTTATTTTTCATTTTTAGAGTCATATTCTATCCCTTCATAGTAGTTACCCTTATTTTTGGCATATATAAGTTGTTCTCTCCTTAAAATTTTGAGATACAGTTTCTTCTAACATCAAAATATACCCTCAATCTCTAGTGTATGGCTTTGTTCTAGTCTCCTGCCTGATCACATTCTCTCCCCCTTTTTTTTTCTTTCTTACCTTTTTTTAATCCTCTTTTTCTTTTTTCAAAAATCTTATCAATTCCTTTCTTAAAATTTTTATAATTTTCATCTTTACAGTCATATTCCATCCCTTCATCATAACAACCCTTATTTTGTACATATATAAGTCTTTCTTCCTTTAAAATTTTAGGAGGCACTTTCTTCTAACAGACCAAAATACACCCAAAATCTAGTGTGTGGCACTGATCGATGCACGACCCTGATGATATTTGATCATATTCTGTTTTTGTTTTGTTCTGTTTTCTTAGTTTTTATCTTTTTTGTTCTCTTTCTTTTTTCTTTCTTTCCCTTTCTTTTCTGATTTTAGGTTTCAGGTCTTTTCTAATTTTATTACAGTATATTTTCTGGGGATGTTGTTAACCTGTTACCATTTTGTTTTCTCATTCACCTATTCTCCTCTGGACAAAATGACAAGGTGAAAAAAATCAACTCAACAAAAAGAACAAAAGGTAGTACCGTATGCCAGGGACCTACTCAATAAGGACATTAGTGCAATGTCGGACCTAGAGTTCAGAATCATGACTTTAAAGATACTGGCTGGGCTTGAAAAAAGCATGGAAGTTATTAGAGAAACCCTTTTTGGAGAAATAAAAGAACTAAAAACTAACCAAGTCGAAATCAAAAAGGCTATTAATGAGGTGCAATCAAAAATGGGGGCACTAACGCCTAGGATAAATGAGGCAGAAGAGAGAATCAGCGATATAGAAGACCAAATGATGGAAAATAAAGAAGCTGAGAAAAAGAGAAACAACTACAGGATCACGAGGGCAGAATTCGAGAGATAAGTGATATGATAAGATGAAACAACATTAGAATAATTGGGATCCCAGAAGAAGAAGAAAGAGAGAGAGGGGCAGAAGGTATATTGGAGCAAATTATAACAGAGAACTTCCCTAATGTGGGGAAGGAAACAGGCATCAAACTCCAGGAGGCACAGAGAACCCCTCTCAAAATCAATAAAAATAGGTCAACACCCTGACATCTAATAGTAAAGCTTACGAGTCTCAGAGACAAAGAGAAATCCTGAAAGCAGCTCGGGAGAAGAGATATGTAACCAAAAATGGTAGAAACATTAGATTGGCAACAGACCTATCCACAGAGACCTGGCAGGCCAGAAAGGACTGGCATGATATCTTCAGAGCACTAAATGAGAAAAATATGCAGCCAAGAATACTATATCCACCTAGGCTCTCATTGAAAATTGAAGGAGAGATAAAAATCTTCCAGGACAAACAAAAACTAATGGAATTTGCAAACACGAAACCAGCCCTCCAAGAAATATTAAAAGGGGTCCTCTAAGCAAAGAGAGAGCGTAAAAGCAGCATAGACCAGAAAGGAACGCAGATAATATACAGTAACAATCACCTTACAGGCAATACAATGGCACTAAATTCATATCTTTCAATAGTTACCCTGAATGTAAATGGGCTAAATGCCCCAATCAAAAGACACAGGCTATCAGATTGGATTAAAAAACAAGACCCATCAATATGCTGCCTGCAAGAGACTCATTTTAGACCCAAAGACACCCCCACATTGAAAGTGTAGGGGTTGAAAACCATTTACCATACTAATGGACACCAAAAGAAAGCTGGGGTGGCAATCCTTATATCAGACAAATTAGAATTTAAAAACAAAGACTGTAATAAGAGATGAGGAAGGACACTCTATCCTATTTAAAGGGTCTATCCAACAAGAAGATCTAACAATTGTAAATATCTATGCCCCTAACGTGGGAGCAGCCAATTATATAAGGCAATTAATAACAAAAGCAAAGAAACACATTGACAACAATACAATAATAGTGGGGGATATAACACCCCCCTTCACTGAAATGGACAGATCATCTAAGCAAAAGATCAACAAGGAAATAAAGAATTTAAATGACACACTGGACCAAATGGACTTCACAGACATATTCATAACATTCCATCCCAAAGCAATGGAATACACATTCTTCTCTAGTGCCCATGGAACGTTCTCCAGAATTGATCACATCCTAGGTCACAAATCAGGTCTCAACTGGTACCAAAAGACTGGAATTATTCCCTGCATATTTTCAGAACACCATGCTTTGAACTAGAACTCAATCACAAGAGGAAAGTCAGAAAGAACTCAAATACATGGAGGATAAAGAGCATCCTCCTAAAGAATGAATGGGTCAACCAGGATATTAAAGAAGAATTTAAAATATTCATGGAAACCAATGAAAATGAAAATACAATTGTTCAAAATCTTTGGGATGCAGCAAAGGCAGTCCTGAGAGGAAAGTATATAGCAATACAAGCCTTTCTCAAGAAACAAGAAAGGTCTCAAATACACAACCTAACCCTACACCTAAAGGAGCTACAGAAAAACCAGCAAATAAAGCCTAAACCCAGCAGGAGAAGAGAAATCATAAAGCTCAGAGCAGAAATCAATGAAATAGAAACCAAAAGAACAGTAGAACAGATCAACGAAACTAGGAGCTGTTTCTTTGAAAGAATTCACAAGATTGATAAACCCCTGGCCAGACTTATCAAAGAGAAAAGAGAAAGAATCAAATAAACAAAATCATGAATGAAAGAAGAGAGATCACAACCAACACCAAAGAAATACAAACAATTATAAGAACATATTATGAGCAACTCTATGCCAGCAAATTAGATAACCTGGAAGAAATGGGTCCATTCCTAGAGATGCATCAACTACCAAAACCGAACCAGGAAGAAATAGAAAACCTGAACAGACCTATAGCCACTAAGGAAATTGAAGCAGTCATCAAAAATCTCCCAACAAACAAAAGCCCAGGGCCAGATGGCTTCCCAGGGGAATTCTATCAGACATTTAAAAAAGAATTAATACCTATTCTCCTGAAACTGTTCCAAAAAATAGAAATGGAAGGAAAACTTCCAAACTCATTTTATGAGGCCACCATTACCTTGATCCCAAAACCAGACAAAGAGCCCATCAAAAAGGAGAATTTCAGACCAATATCCTTGATGAACATGGATGCAGAAATTCTCACCAAAATACTAGCCAACAGGATCCAGCGGTACATTAAGAGGATTATTCACCATGACCAAGTGGTATTTATCCCTGGGCTGCAAGGATGGTTCAACATCCGCAAATCAATCAACGTGATACAATACATTAACAAAAGAAAGAACAAGAATCATGTGATCCTCTCAATAGATGCAGAGAAAGCATTTGACAAAGTACAGCATCCTTTCTTGATCAAAACTCTTTAGAGTATAGGGATAGAGGGTACATACCTCAATATCATAAAAGCCATCTATGTAAAACCTACAGTGAATATCATTCTCAATGGGGAAAAACTGAGAGCTTTCCCCCTAAGGTCAGGAACGTGGCAGGGATGTCCACTCTCACCACTGCTATTCAATATAGTATTAGAAGTCCTACCCACAGCAATCAGACAACAAAAAGAAATCAAAGGCATCCAAATCAGCAAGGAGGAAGTCAAACTCTCACTCTTTGCAGATGATATGATAGTTTATGTGGAAAATCCAAAAGACTCCACCCCAAAACTGCTAGAACTCATACAGGAAATCAGCAAAGTGGCAGGATATAAAATCAATGCACAGAAATCAGTGGCATTCCTATGCACCAACAAGACGGAAGAGAGACAAGTCAAGGAGTCGATCCCATTTACAAATGCACCCAAAACCATAAGATACCTAGGAATAAATCTAACCAAAGAGGCAAAGGATCTGTACTCAGAAAACTATAAAATACTCATGAAAGAAATTGAGGAAGACACAAAAAATGGAAAAACGTTCCATGCTCATGGATTGGAAGAACAAACATTGTGAAGATGTCCATGCTACCTAGAGCAATCTACACATTCAATGCAATCCCCATCAAAACACCATCCACTTTTTTCAAAGAAATGGAACAAATAATTCTACAATTTCTTGGAACCAGAAAAGACCCCGAATAGCCAGAGGAATGTTGGAAAGGAAAAGCAAAGCTGGCGGCATCACAATTCCGGACTTCCAGCTCTATTACAAAGCTGTCATCATCAAGAGAGTATGGTACTGGCACAAAAACAGACACATAGATCAATGGAACAGAATCGAGAGCCCAGAAATGGACCCTCAACTCTATGGTCAACTCATCTTTGACAAAGCAGGAAAGAATGTCCAATGGAAAAAAGAGAGTCTCTTCAACAAATGGTGTTGGGAAAATTGGACAGCCACATGCAGAAGAATGAAACTGGACCATTTCCTGACACCACAGACAAAAATAGACTCAAAAATGTTTGAAAGAGCTAAAAGTAAGACAGGAGTCCATCAAAATCCTAAAGGAGAACACAGGCAGCAACCTCTTCGACCTCAGCCACAGCAACTTCTTCCTAGAAATATTGCCAAAGGCAAGGGAAGCCAGGGCAAAAATGAACTATTGGGATTTCATCAAGATAAAAAGCTTTTGCATAGCAAAAGAAACAGTCCACAAAACCAAAAGACAACCGACAGAATGGGAGAAAATATTTGCAAACGACATATCAGATAAAGGGCTAGTATCCAAAATCTATAAAGAACTTATCAAACTCAACACCCAAAGAACAAATAATCCAATCAAGAAATGGGCAGAAGACATGAACAGACATTTCTCCAAAGAAGACATCCAAATGGCCAACAGGCACATGAAAAAGTGCTCAACATCGCTCGGCATCAGGGAAATCCAAATCAAAACCTCAATGAGATACCACCTCACACCCGTCAGAATGGCTAAAATTAACAAGTCAGGGAACGACAGATGTTGGCGGGGATGCGGAGAAAGGGGAACCCTCCTACACTGTTGGTGGGAATGCAAGCTGGTGCAACCCCTCTGGAAAACAGTATGGAGGTTTCTCAAACAGTTGAAATTAGAGCTACCGTTCGATCCAGCAATTGCACTACTGGGTATTTACCACAAAGATACAAATGTAGGGACCCGAAGGGGTACATGTACCCCAATGTTTATAGCAGCAATGTCCACAATAGCCAAACTGTGGAAAGAGCCAAGATGCCCATCAACAGATGAATGGATAAAGAAGAAGTGGTATATATACACAATGGAATATTATGCAGCCATCAAAAGGAATGAGATCTTGCCATTTGCAACGACGTGGATGGAACTGGAGGGTGTTATGCTGAGTGAAATAAGTCAATCAGAGAAAGACATGTATCACATGACCTCACTGATATGAGGAATTCTTAATCTCAGGAAACAAACTGAGTGTTACTGGAGTGGTTGGGGGTGGGAGGGATGGGATGGCTGGGTGATAGACATTGGGGAGGGTATGTGCTACGGTGAGCGCTGTGAATTGTGCAAGACTGTTGAATCACAGATCTGTACTTCTGAAACAAATAACGCAACATATTTTAAGAAAAAAGGAAAAGAAGAAGATAACAGGAGAGGAAGAAAAGGGGAGTATGTCAGAGGGGGAGACGAACCATGAGAGATGATGGACTCTGAAAAACTGAGGGTTCTAGAGGGTAGGGGGGTGGGGGGATGGGTTAGCCTGGTGATGGGTATTGAGGAGGGCACGTTTTGCATGGTGCACTGGGTGTTATGAACAAACAATGAATCATGGAACACTGCATCAAAAACTAATGATGTAATATATGGTGATTAACATAACAATAAAAAAAATTAAAAAAAAAAAAACTGAATATTTACTTACTATATGACCTAGTAATTGCACTGCTG
>NW_027397077.1:35558840-35617257 GCF_003265705.2 Callorhinus ursinus | reverse complement strand
ATATATAAGTTGTTCTCTCCTTAAAATTTTGAGATACAGTTTCTTCTAACATCAAAATATACCCTCAATCTCTAGTGTATGGCTTTGTTCTAGTCTCCTGCCTGATCACATTCTCTCCCCCTTTTTTTTTCTTTCTTACCTTTTTTTAATCCTCTTTTTCTTTTTTCAAAAATCTTATCAATTCCTTTCTTAAAATTTTTATAATTTTCATCTTTACAGTCATATTCCATCCCTTCATCATAACAACCCTTATTTTGTACATATATAAGTCTTTCTTCCTTTAAAATTTTAGGAGGCACTTTCTTCTAACAGACCAAAATACACCAAAAATCTAGTGTGTGGCACTGATCGATGCATGACCCTGATGATATTTGATCATATTCTGTTTTTGTTTTGTTCTGTTTTCTTAGTTTTTATCTTTTTTGTTCTCTTTCTTTTTTCTTTCTTTCCCTTTCTTTTCTGATTTTAGGTTTCAGGTCTTTTCTGATTTTATTACAGTATATTTTCTGGGGATGTTGTTAACCTGTTACCATTTTGTTTTCTCATTCATCTATTCTCCTCTGGACAAAATGACAAGGTGAAAAAAATCAACTCAACAAAAAGAACAAAAGGTAGTACCGTATGCCAGGGACCTACTCAATAAGGACATTAGTGCAATGTCGGACCTAGAGTTCAGAATCATGACTTTAAAGATACTGGCTGGGCTTGAAAAAAGCATGGAAGTTATTAGAGAAACCCTTTTTGGAGAAATAAAAGAACTAAAAACTAACCAAGTCGAAATCAAAAAGGCTATTAATGAGGTGCAATCAAAAATGGGGGCACTAACGCCTAGGATAAATGAGGCAGAAGAGAGAATCAGCGATATAGAAGACCAAATGATGGAAAATAAAGAAGCTGAGAAAAAGAGAAACAACTACAGGATCACGAGGGCAGAATTCGAGAGATAAGTGATATGATAAGATGAAACAACATTAGAATAATTGGGATCCCAGAAGAAGAAGAAAGAGAGAGAGTGGCAGAAGGTATATTGGAGCAAATTATAACAGAGAACTTCCCTAATGTGGGGAAGGAAACAGGCATCAAAATCCAGGAGGCACAGAGAACCCCTCTCAAAATCAATAAAAATAGGTCAACACCCTGACATCTAATAGTAAAGCTTACGAGTCTCAGAGACAAAGAGAAATCCTGAAAGCAGCTCGGGAGAAGAGATATGTAACCAAAAATGGTAGAAACATTAGATTGGCAACAGACCTATCCACAGAGACCTGGCAGGCCAGAAAGGACTGGCATGATATCTTCAGAGCACTAAATGAGAAAAATATGCAGCCAAGAATACTATATCCACCTAGGCTCTCATTGAAAATTGAAGGAGAGATAAAAATCTTCCAGGACAAACAAAAACTAATGGAATTTGCAAACACGAAACCAGCCCTCCAAGAAATATTAAAAGGGGTCCTCTAAGCAAAGAGAGAGCGTAAAAGCAGCATAGACCAGAAAGGAACGCAGATAATATACAGTAACAATCACCTTACAGGCAATACAATGGCACTAAATTCATATCTTTCAATAGTTACCCTGAATGTAAATGGGCTAAATGCCCCAATCAAAAGACACAGGCTATCAGATTGGATTAAAAAACAAGACCCATCAATATGCTGCCTGCAAGAGACTCATTTTAGACCCAAAGACACCCCCACATTGAAAGTGAAGGGGTTGAAAACCATTTACCATACTAATGGACACCAAAAGAAAGCTGGGGTGGCAATCCTTATATCAGACAAATTAGAATTTAAAAACAAAGACTGTAATAAGAGATGAGGAAGGACACTCTATCCTATTTAAAGGGTCTATCCAACAAGAAGATCTAACAATTGTAAATATCTATGCCCCTAACGTGGGAGCAGCCAATTATATAAGGCAATTAATAACAAAAGCAAAGAAACACATTGACAACAATACAATAATAGTGGGGGATATAACACCCCCCTTCACTGAAATGGACAGATCATCTAAGCAAAAGATCAACAAGGAAATAAAGAATTTAAATGACACACTGGACCAAATGGACTTCACAGACATATTCATAACATTCCATCCCAAAGCAATGGAATACACATTCTTCTCTAGTGCCCATGGAACGTTCTCCAGAATTGATCACATCCTAGGTCACAAATCAGGTCTCAACTGGTACCAAAAGACTGGAATTATTCCCTGCATATTTTCAGAACACCATGCTTTGAACTAGAACTCAATCACAAGAGGAAAGTCAGAAAGAACTCAAATACATGGAGGATAAAGAGCATCCTCCTAAAGAATGAATGGGTCAACCAGGATATTAAAGAAGAATTTAAAATATTCATGGAAACCAATGAAAATGAAAATACAATTGTTCAAAATCTTTGGGATGCAGCAAAGGCAGTCCTGAGAGCAAAGTATATAGCAATACAAGCCTTTCTCAAGAAACAAGAAAGGTCTCAAATACACAACCTAACCCTACACCTAAAGGAGCTACAGAAAAACCAGCAAATAAAGCCTAAACCCAGCAGGAGAAGAGAAATCATAAAGATCAGAGCAGAAATCAATGAAATAGAAACCAAAAGAACAGTAGAACAGATCAACGAAACTAGGAGCTGTTTCTTTGAAAGAATTCACAAGATTGATAAACCCCTGGCCAGACTTATCAAAGAGAAAAGAGAAAGAATCAAATAAACAAAATCATGAATGAAAGAAGAGAGATCACAACCAACACCAAAGAAATACAAACAATTATAAGAACATATTATGAGCAACTCTATGCCAGCAAATTAGATAACCTGGAAGAAATGGGTCCATTCCTAGAGATGCATCAACTACCAAAACCGAACCAGGAAGAAATAGAAAACCTGAACAGACCTATAGCCACTAAGGAAATTGAAGCAGTCATCAAAAATCTCCCAACAAACAAAAGCCCAGGGCCAGATGGCTTCCCAGGGGAATTCTATCAGACATTTAAAAAAGAATTAATACCTATTCTCCTGAAACTGTTCCAAAAAATAGAAATGGAAGGAAAACTTCCAAACTCATTTTATGAGGCCACCATTACCTTGATCCCAAAACCAGACAAAGAGCCCATCAAAAAGGAGAATTTCAGACCAATATCCTTGATGAACATGGATGCAGAAATTCTCACCAAAATACTAGCCAACAGGATCCAACGGTACATTAAGAGGATTATTCACCATGACCAAGTGGTATTTATCCCTGGGCTGCAAGGATGGTTCAACATCCGCAAATCAATCAACGTGATACAATACATTAACAAAAGAAAGAACAAGAATCATGTGATCCTCTCAATAGATGCAGAGAAAGCATTTGACAAAGTACAGCATCCTTTCTTGATCAAAACTCTTTAGAGTATAGGGATAGAGGGTACATACCTCAATATCATAAAAGCCATCTATGTAAAACCTACAGTGAATATCATTCTCAATGGGGAAAAACTGAGAGCTTTCCCCCTAAGGTCAGGAACGTGGCAGGGATGTCCACTCTCACCACTGCTATTCAATATAGTATTAGAAGTCCTACCCACAGCAATCAGACAACAAAAAGAAATCAAAGGCATCCAAATCAGCAAGGAGGAAGTCAAACTCTCACTCTTTGCAGATGATATGATAGTTTATGTGGAAAATCCAAAAGACTCCACCCCAAAACTGCTAGAACTCATACAGGAAATCAGCAAAGTGGCAGGATATAAAATCAATGCACAGAAATCAGTGGCATTCCTATGCACCAACAAGACGGAAGAGAGACAAGTCAAGGAGTCGATCCCATTTACAAATGCACCCAAAACCATAAGATACCTAGGAATAAATCTAACCAAAGAGGCAAAGGATCTGTACTCAGAAAACTATAAAATACTCATGAAAGAAATTGAGGAAGACACAAAAAATGGAAAAACGTTCCATGCTCATGGATTGGAAGAACAAACATTGTGAAGATGTCCATGCTACCTAGAGCAATCTACACATTCAATGCAATCCCCATCAAAACACCATCCACTTTTTTCAAAGAAATGGAACAAATAATTCTACAATTTCTTGGAACCAGAAAAGACCCCGAATAGCCAGAGGAATGTTGGAAAGGAAAAGCAAAGCTGGCGGCATCACAATTCCGGACTTCCAGCTCTATTACAAAGCTGTCATCATCAAGAGAGTATGGTACTGGCACAAAAACAGACACATAGATCAATGGAACAGTATCGAGAGCCCAGAAATGGACCCTCAACTCTATGGTCAACTCATCTTTGACAAAGCAGGAAAGAATGTCCAATGGAAAAAAGAGAGTCTCTTCAACAAATGGTGTTGGGAAAATTGGACAGCCACATGCAGAAGAATGAAACTGGACCATTTCCTGACACCACAGACAAAAATAGACTCAAAAATGTTTGAAAGAGCTAAAAGTAAGACAGGAGTCCATCAAAATCCTAAAGGAGAACACAGGCAGCAACCTCTTCGACCTCAGCCACAGCAACTTCTTCCTAGAAATATTGCCAAAGGCAAGGGAAGCCAGGGCAAAAATGAACTATTGGGATTTCATCAAGATAAAAAGCTTTTGCATAGCAAAAGAAACAGTCCACAAAACCAAAAGACAACCGACAGAATGGGAGAAAATATTTGCAAACGACATATCAGATAAAGGGCTAGTATCCAAAATCTATAAAGAACTTATCAAACTCAACCCCCAAAGAACAAATAATCCAATCAAGAAATGGGCAGAAGACATGAACAGACATTTCTCCAAAGAAGACATCCAAATGGCCAACAGGCACATGAAAAAGTGCTCAACATCGCTCGGCATCAGGGAAATCCAAATCAAAACCTCAATGAGATACCACCTCACACCCGTCAGAATGGCTAAAATTAACAAGTCAGGAAAAGACAGATGTTGGCGGGGATGTGGAGAAAGGGGAACCCTCCTACACTGTTGGTGGGAATGCAAGCTGGTGCAACCCCTCTGGAAAACAGTATGGAGGTTCCTCAAACAGTTGAAATTAGAGCTACCGTTCGATCCAGCAATTGCACTACTGGGTATTGACCACAAAGATACAAATGTAGGGACCCGAAGGGGTACGTGTACCCCAATGTTTATAGCAGCAATGTCCACAATAGCCAAACTGTGGAAAGAGCCAAGATGCCCATCGACAGATGAATGGATAAAGAAGAAGTGGTATATATACACAATGGAATATTATGCAGCCATCAAAAGGAATGAGATCTTGCCATTTGCAATGATGTGGTTGGAACTGGAGGGTGTTATGCTGAGTGAAATAAGTCAATCAGAGAGAGACATGTATCATATGACCTCACTGATATGAGGAATTCTTAATCTCAGGAAAGAAACTGAGTGTTGCTGGAGTGGTGGGGGGTGGGAGGGATGGGGTGGCTGGGTGATAGACATTGGGGAGGGTATGTGCTATGGTGAGCGCTGTGAATTGTGCAATACTGTTGAATCACAGATCTGTACCTCTGAAACAAATAATGCAATATATGTTAAGAAAGAAAAAGAAGAAGAAGAAGATAGGAGGGGAAGAATGAAGGGGGTGAAATCGGAGGGGGAGACGAACCATGAGAGATGATGGACTCTGAAAAACAAACTGAGGGTTCTAGAGGGGAGGGGGGTGGGGGGATGGGTTAGCCTGGTGATGGGTATTAAAGAGGGAACGTTCTGCGTGGAGCACTGGATATTATGCACAAACAATGAATCATGGCACACCACATCAAAAACTAATGATGTAATGTATGGCGTTTAACATAACAGTAAAAAAATTTAAATTGGAAAAAAAAATAGAATTTCCCTAAACCTAGTAATTGCACTACTAGGTATTTACCCAAAGGATGCAAAAATACTGATTCTAAGAGGCACATGCACCGTGATGTTTATAGCAGCCCTATCAACAATAGCCAAATTATGGAACGAGCCCAAATATCCATCAACTGATGAATAAAAAGGTACATTATATAGATATCAAATTTTAAACAGTAAGAATTTTAAAGATTTTGACTCCATGCATGAAAACCAGAATTCAGAATCAATGAGGAAACCCAAGACAGTTGTATGGTAAGCATTTCTGAGGACTCATGGAAACTTGCTAAAATGAACATATGTTTAAGCATCTTTAAAAAAAAAAAACTACAAAATGCTAAAAGTAAGTTTTTATCACTATCTTAAAAGCCAAGAGTAGCACGCGTCTGTTTTTTATTATTATGTTATGTTAATCACCATACATTACATCATTAATTTTTGATGTAGTGTTTCATGATTCATTGTTTGCATATAACACCCAGTGCTCCATGCAGTACGTAGCACGTGTATGTTAAGAAGTATGTGAGGTGGGATTTTTTTTTTCAGTTTTATTGTAATATAATTGACATGCAGCACTGTGTTAAGTTTAAGGTGTACAGCACAATTAATTGACTGAAATATATTGGGAAATGATTACCATAATGAGTCTAGTTAACATTCATCATCTATGCAGATAAAAAAAGGAAAATTTTTTTCCCCTTGTGATGACTACTCTTAGTTTCTTTTTTTTTATTAAAAAGATTTTATTTATTTGTCAGAGAGAGAGAGTAAGTGCACAAGTGTGAGCACAAGCAGGGGGAGCAGCAGGCAGAGAGGGAGAAGCAAGCTCCCCGCTGAGCAAGGAGCCCAATGCGGGACTCGATCCAATGACCCCTGGATCACGATCTGAGCCAAAGACAGACGCTTAACAGACTGAGCCACCCTACTCTTAATTTCGACTCCCTTAACAATTTACAATTATACCATACAGTAGTATTAACTATAGTCATCATGTTGTACATTACATCTATAGTACTTATTTATCTTTTAACTGGAAGTTTATAGCTTTTGACCATCTTCATCCAATTCACCCTCCTCTCCCCCACCCCACCTCTAGTAATGATAAATCTGATCTTTTTGAGTTTGGCAAGGTCCATTCATGTTGTCTCAAATAACAATATTTCTTTCCTTTTAATGGCTGAATAATATTCATGTGTGTATGTGTGAGTACACACACCTCAACTTCCTTATACATTTGTCTTTTGATGGACACTTAGGTTGTTGCCATGTCTTAGCTATTGTAAATAATGCTGCTATAAACATGACGGTAAAGATAGCATGTCAACATAGTGTTTTTGTTTCCTTTAGCTATATTCTCAGAAGTCAAATTGCTGGATCATATGATAGTTGTATTTTTAATTTTTTGAAGAACTCCATACTATTTTCCACAGTGGCTGCACCAATTTACATTCCCACCAACAGTGCACAAGAGTTCCCTTTTCTGTACATCCTCACTAGCATTTGTTATGTCTTATCTTTTCAATATGGCCTTTCTAACAGGCATGAGGTAATATTTCATTGTGGTTTTGATTTGTATTCCCCTAATGATAGTGATTTTGAGCACCTTTTTATGTCCCATTCATTAGCCAATAGTAGATCTTCTTTGGAAAAATGTCTTTTCAAGGGCTTTTCCCATTTTTAGGTTGGATTATTTGTTGTTTTGCTATTGAGTTGTCTGAGTTCATTGTATATTTTGGTTATTAATTCCTTATCAGATACATGGTTTGCAAAATGTTTTTCCTATTCTATAAATTTTCTTTTCATTTTGTTAGTCATTTTGCTGTGCAGAAGCTTTTTAATTTGATGTAGTACAACTTACTTATATTGTTGCTTATGCTTTAGATGTTATATCAAAAAGTCATTGCCAAGATCTATGTCAAGAATCATTTTTCCTAAGTTTTCTTCTATGAGTTTTATGGTTTCCAGTCTTACATTTAATTCAGTAACTGCTTTTGAGTTAATTTTTGTGAGTGGTGTTAGGGGTCCAGTTTCATTCTTTTATATGTGAATATCCAATTTTCCCAGCATCATTTATCAAAGACACTGTCTTTTCTCCAGTGACTATTCTTGTTTCTCTTGTCAAATATTAGTTGATCATATATGCATGGATTTATTTCTTGGCTCTTAATTCTGTTCTTTTGGTCCATGTGTCTGTTTTTATACCAGTACCATATTATTTTGGTTAGTATAGCTTTATAATATAACTATAGCTTGAAATCAGGAAGTGTGATGCTTCCTGTTTTGTTCTTCTTTCTCAGCATTGCTTAGGTTATTTGAGGGATTTTTGTGGTTCCATATACATTTGGGATTTTTTTTTCTACTTCTATAAGAAATGTCATTGGAATTTTTTTTATTATGTTAGTCACCATATAGTACATAATTAGTTTTTGATCTTGATAGGGATTGCATTGAATCTGTAGGTGGCTTTTTAGTAGTATGGACATTTTAACAATATTAATTCTTCTAATCCATGAACACAGATATATTACCATTTATTTGTGTCTTCTTTGATTTCTTTCATCAGTAATTAGTAATTTTCATTATAAAGACACTTTACCTCATTGGTTAAATTTATTCCAAAGTATTTTATTGTTTTTTATGCTACTGTAAATGGGATCATTTTCTTTATTTTTCAGATACTCTGTTGTTTGTGTGTAGAAAAGCTACTGATTTTTGCACATTAATTTTGTATCTTGAACTTTACTGATTTTGTTGACTAGATCTAACAATTTTTTGGTGGGGTCTTTAGGATTTTCTCTATATAAAATCATGTCATCTGTAAATAGAGAAAGTTTTACTTCTTTCCAATTATGATGTCTTTTATTTCTTCTTCTTGCCTGATTGCTCTGGCTAGGACTTCCAATATTATGTTAAGTAGAAATGATGAGTGTGGGCACCCTAGTCTTGTTCCTGATCTTAGAGAAAAAGCTCTCAACCTATCATCATTGGGTATGATGTGAGCTGTGGACTTGTCACATATGGCCTTTATTATGTTGAGGTATGTTCCTTCTGTGCTTAATTTATTAAGAGTTTTTATAATGAATGGATGTTGAATTCTATAAAAGCTTTCTCTGCCTCTATTGAGATGATCATATGAAATTATGTCTTTTCATTTTTTTTGGAGTCTTAAGGGAGTACATTCACAATTCAAAAATGGCAATCCATTCAATATCTTTAGATATGCCAAGACTTTACTGGATAAGAGAGCCCACACTCACCAATCAGCTTGTTTGGATTTGGTGAGTTAAGATTGAGAAGGCTTTAGCTTCTTCCCCTCTCTGAAGTTTTCAATTTTCATGGGGGTATTTGTTACATCTAGATCTCCAGACATGTTTTTCTTGATGAAAGTCAATTGCATCTCTGTGTTCAAAGGGAGAAGAAATTGGTAGGCTTGAAAATTATTGAGTGATTTCATTTACACTCAGCACCTTACATGTCTTGAGGTGAAGAAGGAGAGAAAAAAGACAATATTTCCTAAAGTTTAACCTGGTCATTCTATATTTTCACATATCCCTAGAGGCTTAGTTGTTGTAATAGTGTGTGTGCCATTTTGCTTTTGCCCTTTTTCACTTAACATGCTTTTTATGTTTTAACACAGTCTTCCTAATTAACATTTTAAGACTTTCCTGGCTGTTATAGACATTTCAATGAATATCCTTCTACCTGTATATTTTGTGTATTTTTGTTTTTTAAATCAGGCTTTAAGTTCCTGGGAGTAGAATATTTGTGCCAAAGAGACCAAACACAGTTAGGGTTGTAACTCTATAATAATATTATTGTCTTCCAAAAGTGCCAGGTGATTCACCCTCCTGGTTACAGAGCAGGAGTGCCATGATTTCAGCATAAGGTTGAACCATAGGGTGTTAAGGAAAGCATGAATCCCATCAGATGGGTTTAACCCTTTGGAGATAGCTAGCATGGATGAAGAGTCCTCAACTTGAAGCAAAAACTAAGGAATAGCAACTCTCACTTCAATGTTTAACAGAGATCATGACCTTAAATCCCCGCACAGTTCTGGCAGGGAGTATGAATTAGCCAAGCAAGGTGTCCAGGAGCCTGTAGGGAAGGATAGGAACTATCAAAATGGAGTATTAGGTCCCATCTGCTCCATCACCCCCATCTAAAGACCCTTTAAAGAGAAATTTCCCAATTTAAAAATTTGGGCCACTAATTCAAATTTAATATGTATGAAATGAACTAACACTTGGCAGAGAAAAGAACTAAGATGAGAGGGTGAAGGGGAGGGAGGAAGGAAGAAAGGAAGAAAAGGAAATAAACAGTTGGTTTGAAACCTCTGCATACAGACTTTATGATTTATCTTTTGCATTCATCATTTCTTTATGGAAGTAAGGCAAGTCACAATGAGAAGATGCCTTGTAAAACTGATTACTGGGGTCGGTGCTAATAGGGAAAAAAATACAAATGAAAGTGCTAAGCAACCAGCAACATCTAAAAGAAATGTCACTTGTGATGATATACTGTATGCATGCATGAAAAGCAAAATAGATGATGAGCTTTAACAGATGTAATTATATAGCATGGTAAAGTAAGGCACAAAAGGAGTTGAACCATTCTTTCCAAATTACACAGCTGTAAAGCATTCAGCAGTCAAGTAGTAAAAAGGGGAAAAATGTGTTTTACTTCTTTAATTTGTGTAACCTATTTTCTCCCCATAAAAAAAAAATGCCTAGGATGAACAATGCTTTCAGGAGTTGCAGAATTACTGCCCCTCTCCATTCATTTTCCAACTGATTTAATTTCTTCAATAACACCAACCACACAGGATAGTTAGAAGCCCTAGTTAGCATGTTTTTTTCCAGACTTGGCTTTGTGACACGAGAATATGTAAGTGATAGCAAGGAGGGGGAGAATCCTCTAAATCAGAGTAAACTGTTGAAGAGATAAGAAAATTCAGGCCTCCAACAGCAAATCTCTCCTCTCCTTTCTCACTATCCTAGAGAGTTTATTCTTTTTTTTAAATTTTTTATTGTTATGTTAATCACCATACATTACATCATTAGTTCTTGATGTAGTGTTCCATGATTCATTGTTTGTGCATAACACCCAGTGCTCCACGCAGAACATGCCCTCTTTAATGCCCATCACCAGGCTAACCCATCCCCCCACCCCCTCCCCTCTAGAACCCTCAGTTTGGTTTTCAGAGTCCATCGTCTCTCATGGTTCTAGAGAGTTTATTCTTGCATGTTTTGGTGGAAGGCAGGGGTTATCTGATGGGCATGACCACTGAAGTTGTCCACAGGCCATCTGCTATCAAACAAGGTAAGTGGAGTGACTGTAAGATTAAGGAGGACTTGAAGGAATGGGAAATAGGAGAGTGATAAAGGCCATAAGAAGGCCTTTTGTCATAAAGACAAAGACCTGGAGGCATTTGTTGTTAGGAAATATTTTAAGCTAAGAATGTAAGCAGAAAGGGCAACTGATAAGTTCTGTAAATTGCCCTTTACTATGACAATGAGAGCCTGGGGACTGGAAGACAAAAGCAATCCACAAATATGCCTTTGTTCCCTGTTGTTTTCTAGTTAACTTTAGGCAGAGTCCTTGGTGCCACTGTTTTGGCAGCTCTAAGTACACTTAAAGTTAGCCAGTTCACAGGGGCATCATTAAGAATGAGAGCATTTTAAGGGAGCCTGGGTGGCTCAGTTGGTTGGGCAGCCAACTCTTGGTTTCGGCTCAGGTCATGATGTCGAGGTTGTGAGATGGAGCCCCATGTCAGGCTCTGCACTCAATGGAGAGTCTGCTTGAGATCCTCTCCCTCTGCCCTTCCCCCCACTCACACTTTCTCTCTCTCTCTCTAAAATAAATAAATAAATAAAATCTTCTAAAAAATAAGAATTAAGGCATTTTAAATTAGATACTAGGGCAAATATCCAGGTAATTCTAGCAAAGTTAGCCTTGAACCTAAAATTGCCTGATAGATATCTTGAACCATAGGCATGTTTTTCCAAAGGAGTTGTGATTAAATCCCTCTATCACTAATGTTTTCTAAGCCTGGATGATTTGGTAAAACTCCTCTGTGAAGGACACTGCAAGGCTTCCTTGGACTAGAAAACACTGTAGTAAATAATCCTCTATAAGGTCCTTTTAATCAAATCAAACTCTCCCTCTCATCTTCTCCACTTGTTTTCTTGATCTGAAAGTGTCCCCATGACACACAGGGTTCTCTGACATTGCATCCCCCTCTGTATCTCTTCTTCAATGTCTGGCCCTGTAAATTCAGAGATGTACCATACTATGGAGATGAATAATCTGCTCTTGAGATATTGACTCTCTTATAGAGAGATGGAATTATCATCATCACTTATACTGATTGAGCATTTACTGTGTGGTAGGCACTGCCCTAAAGTTGTGACCTGTATCATCTCAGTTAATTACAAGAGCAACTAAAAGAATTAAGGGCTTTTTTTCTTTTATTCCCACTTTGAAGTGAGCAAAACTGAGGATGAGAAATAAGAAGTCATTTTTCAAGGTTGCATATCTCTCAAGTGTCAGATTGAGGACAAGATCTCAGGTCTGACTCCAAAGTCTAGACTCTTAGCCAATACTTAATAATATAAAAGATGAGGAAGAAGAAGACAATAATGAAGATAGCTAATGTTTATTGAGTATTTTTTATGTTCCAGGGAAAGTATAAGGCACTTGAAATAGACTATAATCTTGTTCAATTAGAACAACCACTCTGTGAGGTCAATAATGTCATCACAATTATTAGGTGATGAAAAACAAGGTGTATAGAAATTACTTCTTACAAAAGGTCATTCAATGTGGTCTCATCAAACAGAGTTGATCCCTATAGTACAGCAAAAGCAGTGCTTCCAAGTTTCAAACTGGCAGGTATCCTATCCATCTTTGGCTTTAAGAAAATCAAAGGAATATGAACAAATAATGTAGCAAAACACAATGTATAGTCCTGCCTGATTGGAGTAATGTGAGGAAATAACCAAATAAAAGCAAACAAATTACCCAAAAATATTAGCTACTAACTACCCACACCATAATACCTTTGTAGGATTCCTTGCCAGCTATCACAGTCATTCAGTTATTAAGTCAAAGAGACCCATTTTTTTGTCCTAGGATCCTGTGACAGCATCATACCAAAACTGTGTTTGGGACTACTTCTTATCAAGGGGCCCAGCTCCCAAGTACACTGAAGTGATGTCTTCTGTGTTTTTGGGATCCCCACATCCAGCTGAATGCCATATAAAAATTGTCCTCAGTGAATACTTACTGATTTCAATTGTTAATGCTTAGTAATCAAGTGGTTAACAACTTTTTTCCCTTGGACATAAGTATTCCCTCATACAGCCTGCAGCATTTTGCTTTAAAAAATGATATTTATCCATAAAAATAATGGTTATAATATTGTTCTTTTCCCATTATATTACAGTGAAACTTATTTGAGACCATTAAAGGTTGGGGATATAATTTTAAAAATACATATGTTTTAAAAGGGTAGGCTATCATTATTGTTTATTTACTTGGCAAACATTACTGAGATCCTACTGTATGTTAGGCAGTTAGGTAAACCTACCAAGGAAGACAAAAATATATAATATATAGATGGCTCGTTCCACCCATAAAACGTTAGTTGCAAGCTTCACTATGCTGAGGATAAGCATCTTGCATCATCTACAATTTGTTACCCACTTCATGTTCTTCATTTGCAAAAACAATTAATGAGCCTGTTAGCAAATGTGTAAACAATGGCTATTAAATAAGTAAATATACGAATTTAACTACTCCTTTCCTTTTGCTAATAAAATAAATCTCTATTAATAAACTGCTATACACAAATGTAGTTTATAGATGAATTGCACTTAGACATGAAAAAAGTGCCCTGAGTGTGCAGTGGTAGAAAGCATACAGATATCTAGAAATGAAGCATCAGAAAAATTAATCACGTTCCTTCAGATCTAACTGCCTGTGGTCTTCATGGTAGCATTCATTAAAGAATTAAAAGTACATTCATTTTCAAGACTTTTGTTACAAAAATGATAGCTTTACTATACCTTTAGGAATTATATCTGCAATTATATTACTTGATACTTTGTTCTTATATATTTTCTCAATGAGATGTTTCCACTCATTCAGATACTGACTGTAAAAGCAAAATGAAATGTGGAGTTGTTAGGATAAAAAAAAATTAAAATTCTATTGCCAAAAAGGGAGAAGTGGTAATTTTATATTCTCATTGCTTTCTCTAAATAACTGTCCAATCTTCTACTTTATACTGTCAGTATAGATAATGAATATAAATCCCTTATATTTGTAAAGCACTTGGCTTTTTATTTGCAGTCGTAAGGCGGATGAGTTACTCTGGCCAAACCAGCTAAAATTGGAGGTAATTTGTCTTTTACTTTATTGAGGTATAACGTATATACATGAAAGCATGTGAAGTGCACTAATCCTAAGTGTACAGCTAGCTAAGGTTTTATGCCTGTAACCACCACCAGATCAAGATCTGGAACATCTCCAGAGCCCCAGAAATGTCCTTCATGGCCCTCCCTAATCAATAACCAACAACCCAACCCCCCAACCACCAAGTCGTAATAACCAGTAATGTGGCTTCAATTAACACTGCTTGCTTCTGCCTGTTCTTGGATGTCAAAGGTGGAATTATGCAACATGAATTTCTTTTGTATCTGTTTTTTTTCACTCAACAAAATGTGAGATTCATCTATATTGTGTAATTGGTTGGTATGTGTAGATATATTTCTTTTTATTGCTGCAGTGTAATATATTGTATGAATGCAATATAATTTATTCCTTCCTCTGTTGATAGATATTTGGATTGTTTCCAGTTTTTGTGTAGTGTGAAAATGAAATATTTTAAATACCTCTGCTTAAAGGTATCAATAAGCCAAAACAAAGTAAGAACTACATAAAAGACCACAAACTAAAAGCAGGGACTAATGATGGCTTTGAACTTGAGAGCATTTGTTGAACTTGGTGAACCTGAGCTTCAAATGTCACTGCCTCTCAGGACATAGGACA
Organism: Callorhinus ursinus; assembly: GCF_003265705.2. NCBI lineage: Eukaryota > Metazoa > Chordata > Mammalia > Carnivora > Otariidae > Callorhinus > Callorhinus ursinus. The sequence continues at coordinate 35,602,365 of NW_027397077.1, read as the reverse complement.
GAGTAAGCCACAGCCAAGAGGCCAGACTGGGGCGGGGGAAAGAAAAGAATCTAAAAGGAATCTACTCTATTAAGCTGGAACTCTCATTTTAGGGTAAATGAGAAGTAAACCTAGCTCTGCTGGGGACTGCAGAGAAAACTGCCCATCTTAAAATGTAGTACCAAGTATAGGAGAAAAAATCCCACTCTGAAAGTTCACGTTGGACCGATGTGAGTTTGAAACCCAATTTATACCTATTACTTGATCCTTAAAACCTCAAGACTAAAATTTAAAGTTTTTCCAGGATATTGGTGCAACCCACATACCTGGACTAGATAAATGCAAATTCTTTCTGGGAGAATTCACTTTTAAATAAGGCCTTAAAAATTCTCACAAAGATATAAAAGTCACAAAACACAAAATGTGGCACTAGAGCAAAAGCCAGCAGAAATAGACCAGTAAATAAAATCTGTGTTAGAATTATAAAATATAGATTATAGAAGAAAATGATGAATCTGCTGAATGAAATAAATTAAAAATGTGAGAACAAGAGACCTCAAAAAGACTAGGCAGTTTTGGAGGGAAAAAAAGAGAACCAAATAGAACATGTAGTGATAGAAAAAAATAATAATAATTAAAAATAGGACCAAAAAGGAATTGAAATATATAAATTATATCTAACCAGAGTTCCAAAAGTAGATTTGAGAAAGAATGATGAAAGGATATCTGAAGAGATGACAGCAAAGAACTTTTCATAACAGATGGAAGACCATTAATTGATTCCACAACGACAAAAATGAAAGTAATAGTAATAAAAACAGGATCCACTTCTGTACACGTTATACTGAGTATGCATGAAACAGAGACAAAGAGAAGAACTTAATATAATCACAAAGACATATTACTTTCAAATGAATCGTGCTTGAACTGGCAACTGGCATCTTAGAAGTAACAGAAGAAGCCAGGAGTGAAATATATCTCCAATGTGCTTAGAGAGAAATTAATTTAATTTAGAATAGTATGCTCCATCAAAAAAAAAGTTGCTTTTTTTTAAAATTTAGAGATATTTGATATTTCAGGTATACAACCTAATGATTCAATATTAGTATATACTTCAAAATGGTAACCACAAGCCCAGTTGACATCCATCACCATACATAGTTGAAAATTTATTGTGTGTGCATGGTGAAAACTTTAAGGTCTACTCTCTTAACTTTCAAATATGCAATTCAATATTATTAACTACAGTCCCATGTTATACATTATATCTCCATGACTTAGTTAATTTATAGCTGGAAGTTAGTACTTTTTAACGCCTTTACCAATTTCACCCACCCCCAAACCCTGTCTCTAGTAACCACCAATCTGTTCAACCATGAGCTTGTGGTGATTTTTTTGTTTCTTTAATTATTGGTTTCATTTTTTTTTCTTTTGTTTTTGTTTTGATTCACGTATGAGGTCATACAGTATTTACCTTATTCTGTCTGACTTTTTTCACTTAACATAATGCTCTCAAGGTCTACCCATGTTGTTGCCAAAGGCAAGATTTCATTCTTTCTATGGCTGTATAATATTCCATTGTATATATACCACATTTTCTTTATCCATTATCCATCAGCAAACATTTTGGTTGTTTCTATATCTTGGCTACTGTAAATAATGCTACTATGAACATGAGAGTACAGATATCATTTCAAGTTAGAGATTTTGTTTTCTTTGGATATCTGCAGCCATTGTAAGTTGGGGACCATCTGTATAAGATTAAAAATATTTTCTCTCATTCAGTAGGTTGCCTTTTCATTTCATGGATGGTTTCATGTGCTGTGCAGAAGCTTTTTAGTTTGATGTAGTCCTATTTGTTTATTTGTGCTTTTGTTTCCTTTGCTTTTGGGGTCAGATCCAAAAAATCATCACCAACACCAAAGTCACAGAGCTTGCCCCTGTTTTCTTTTAGGAATTTCATGTTTCACATTTTACATTCACATCTTTAATCCATTTGGAGTTAATTTTTGTGTATGGTGTGAGATAGTGTTCCAGTTTCATCCTTTTGCATGCGGCTGTCCAATTTTCCCTATACCATTTATTGAAGAGACTGTCCTTTCCTCGTTGTATATTCTTGGCAGCTTTTCATAAATAATTGTATGTGTGTGGATTTATTTCTGGACTCTCCATTCTGTGTCTTGATCTATGTGTCTGTTTTTATGCCACTACTATACATTTTTTTATTACTAGCTTTGTAATATAGTTTGAAATCAGAGACCATGATGCTTCCAGTTTGCGCTTCTGTTTTTCAAGATTGATTTGACTGTTTGTTTTTTTTGTGGTTTCATACAAACTTTAGGATTGTTTGCTCTGTTTCTATAAAAAATGTTATTGCCATTTTGATAGGAATTGCATTGGACCTATAGGATGCTTTGGGTAGTATGAACATTTTAGCAATATCAATTCTTCCTGTCTATGAAGATGGAATATCTTCCATTTATTTGCATCTTCAATTTCTTTCATTATTTTTTTAATAGTTTTCAGTGTATAACTCTCTCACTTCCTTGGTTAAATTTATTCCTAAGAATTCTTTTTTGATGCAACTGTAAATGAATAGGTTTCTTAATTTCTCATTTTTTTTAAATTTTATGTTTTTTTTTTAGTTTCAGAGGTAGAATGTAGTAGTTCATCAGTAGCATATAACACCCAGTGCTCATTACATCAAGTGCCCTCCTTCATGCCTGTCACCCAATTACCCCATCCCCCCACCCAGCTGCCCTCCAACCCTCAGTCTGTTTCCTCCAGTTCAGTGTCTCTTATGGTTTGGCTCCCTCTCAATTTACGTCTTTATTTTTCCTTCCCTTCCCCTATGTTCATGTGTTTTGTTTCTTAAATTCCACATATGAGTGAAATCGTATGGTATGTCTTTCTCTGATTGACTTATTTAGCTTGGCATAATCCCCTCTAGCTCCATCCACATTAATTTCTCTTTACAAGAGGTCATTATTAGTGTAAGGAAATCCAACAGATTTTCGATACTGATTTTGTATTCTGTAAGTTTACTGGATTTGCTTATTTTTAACAGATTTTTGATGGAGTCTTCATCTGCAGGTAGTATCACGTCATATGCAAATAGTAACAGCTTTACTTCTTCTTTCCAATTTGAATACCTTGTATTTCTTTTCTTCTCCTCCCCCCGCCCCCCCAACTGTTCTGGTTGGTATTTCCAATACTGTGTTGAATAAAAGTGCCATGGGTGCACATATTTTGTCATAGTCCTGGTCTTAGAAACAAACAAACACCTTTCAGCTTCTCTTTTTTTTAAAGATTTTATTTATTTGTTTGACAGAGAGAGACACAGCGAGAGAGGGAACACAAGCAGGGGGAGTGGGAGAGGGAGAAGCAGGCTTCCCGCTCAGCAGGAAGCCCAATGCAGGGCTCAATCCCAGGACCCCAGGATCATGACCTGAGCTGAAGGCGGACGCTTAATGACTGAGCAACCCAGGCGCCCCCACCTTTCAGCTTTTGACCACTGAGTATCATGTTTGTTGTAAACTTGTCATATATGGCCTTTATGATGTTGAGGTGCACTCTCTTTATACCCCTTTGTTGAGAGTTCTTATCATAAATCAGTGTTCAATTTTTTTCAAATTTTTTTTTATCTGTTGAGATAATTATATAATTTTTTACTCTCATTTTGTTAAAATGGTTCATCAAATTGGTTGAATTGTGTATATTGAACCATAATTGCCTGCCTGGAATAAATCTCACTTGATCACAGTGTATGATCCTTTTAATGTAATGTTGAACTTGGTTTGCTGGCATTTTGTTGGAGATTTTTGCATCTCTGCTCATCAGGGATATTGGCCTGTAATTTTCATTTCTTGTGGCATCCTTGTCTGGTTTTGTTATCATGATAATGCTGGCCTTGTAAAATGTGTTTGTAAGAGTTCTCTCCTCTCCTCTTTTTTGGAAGAGTTGAGAAAGATTGGTAGTCTTTGAATGCCTGGTGTAGAACCCATCAGTGAAGCCATCTCATCCTGGACTTTTACTTATTATGAGGTTTTTGATTATTGACTCAATCTCCTTGCTAATAACTGGTATGCTCAGATTTTCTATTTATCATGATTCACTCTTGGTAGGTTGTATATTTCTAGGAATTTACCCTTTTATTCTAGGTTGTCAAATTTGTTGGCATATAAGTGTTTAAAGAAGTCTTACTGATCCTTTGTATTTCTGTGTTATCAGTTGTAACGTTTCCTCTTTGATTTTGAATTTTTAGTCCTCTCTGTTTTTTTTCTTGGTAAGCCTACCTAAGTTTTGTCAACTTTATCTTTTCAAAGAACCAGCTGCTAGCTTCATTAATTTTTTCTATTGTTTTCTTAATCTCTATTTCATTCATTTCGGCTTTGATTTTGCTATTTTCTTCCTTCAACTGAACTTGGAATTTATTTGTTGTTCTTTCTCTAGTTCCTTGAGTGAAAGGTTAGTTTACTTGAGATCTTTCTTATTTCTTCGGGTATGCATTTATCACTGTGAATGTCTATACTAAAACTGCTTTCATTGTATCCCATAACTTTTGGAATGTTGTATTTCCATTTTCATGGAAAATTAATTTCCATGAATTTCCAAAATTTTGTTTCTCTTTTGATTATTCTTTGACCATTGCTTGTTCAGTAGCATGTTGTTTAATCTCCACATATTTGTGCATTTTGCAGTTTTTTCTTGTAATTGATATCTAGTTTCATATCATTGTAGTTATAAAAAATGCTTGCTATGATTTCAGGATTCTTCAGTTTAAAGGCTTGTTTTGTGGCCTAACATATGATTTATCCTAAAGAATGTTCCAGGTACACTTGAAAGAATGTATATTCTGTTGCTTTTGAATGGAATGTCTTGTGTTTATGAGTTAGATCCATTTGGTTTAACATGTAATTTAAGACTGATGTTTCCTTATTGATTTTCTGTTTGGATAATCTATTGACATAAGTGGGATATTACAGTCCCCTACTATTAATGTATTGCTGTCTATTTCTCACTTTAGGTCTGTTAATGTTTACCATATATATTTATGTGCTCCTATGTTGGGTGCGTAAATATTTATCAATGTTATATCCTCTTGGGATTAGATTGAACCCTTTATCATATTGTAATGTCTTTCTTTGTCTATTATTACAGTCTTTGTTTTCAGTCTATCTTGCTTGTTATAAGTATAGCTACTTAAGCATTTTTTGGTTCCCATTTATATGGAATATCTTTATCCATTTCTTAACTTTCTGTCTGTATTGTTGATACATCTGAAGTGAGTCTTTTATAGGCACCATATAGACAGGTCTTTTTTTTTTTTTTTTTTTAACCACTCAGTCATTCCATGTCATGGGAAATTTAGTTCATTCAAATTTAAAGTAATTATTGATATATACTAATTGCCATTTTGTTAAATGTTTTCTGGCTGTTTCTTATTCCTTTCTTGAGCTCTTCCTTTGTGGTTTAACAGCCATTTTTAGTGCTTAGATTCCTTTCTCTTTATATTTTGTGTATCTACTCTAGGTTATGCTTTGGGGTTACTGTGAGGCTTACATTCAACTTATGTCTATTTTAAGTTGATTCCAAAAAAAGTGTAAACATTCTAAAGTTCTACGTTCACATTTCTACTCTCCCTCACCCCAGTTTCTTTTTGATGTCAAATCTCCCCCACCCCAGTTTCTTTCTGATGTCAAATTTTACATCTATTTATCTTGTGTATCCCTTAACTAATTTTGTAGCTAAAGTAATTTTTACTGCTTTTACCTTTTAACCTTGATGCTAGCTTTATAAGTGATTAATCCACTATCTTTACTATATGTTTACTTTTACCACTGAGATTTGTATTTTCATGTTTTCTCGTAAGTAACTGGTACCTTTTCTTTTTCAGCTTAAAGAAGTCCCTTTGATATTTCTTGTAAAGTCAGTAGTGTTGAATTTTTTTAGGTTTTGCTTCTATGAGAAACTCTCTCTCTCCTTCAATTCTACATGACAAAATTGCTAAATAGAGTATTATTTGTTGGAATTTTTTTCTTCCTGCATTTTGAATAATCATGGCATTCCTTTCTGGCCTACAAAGTTTCTGCTGAAAACTCAGCAGATAACCTTTCAGAGGCTTCCTTGCATGTAGCAAGTTGTTTTACTCTTGCTGCTTTTAAGATTCTCTCCTTTAACTTTTGACATTTTAATTATATGTTGCTCTGGTATCTTTGGATTCATCTTATTTGAAACATTCTGGTCTTCCTGGATCTGATTGTCTTTTTCCTTCTCTGGTTTCAGGAAGTTATCAGTCATTATTTCTTTAAATAAGTTTTCTGCCCCTTTTCTTCACTCTTCTCCTTCTGGGTCACTATACTGCAAACATTAGTCCACTTGATATTGTCCCATAAGTGTCTTAATCTATCTTCACTTTCTTTTTCACTTTTCTTCCCCTGCTTTGATTGAGTGAGTTCCACTGCCCTGTCCTTGCATTCACTGACCCTTTTTTCTGCTTCATTTAGTCTGCTGTTGAAGCCCTTTAATGTATTTTCCAGTCCAGTCACTGTATTCTAAAGCTCTGTGACTTCTATTTGGTACTTTCTTACAATTTTCTCTTTTTGCTACAGTTCTTACTGTGTTCATTGTTTCTTATCCTGAGTTTGGTGAGCAGCAGGGCTTACACTTAACCATCGGGTAAAGTGCTTGTTTCCATTTCATTAAGGTCTTTTCCTGAGGTTTTATCTTGTTGTTCTGTTCAGAGTGTATTTCTTGGTTTATTCATGTTGCTTGATTCTCCATTGCTTTCTATGCATTAGGTAAAATAGTTAATTCTGTTAGTCTTGAAGGAGTAGCCTTATGTAGGAGATGAACCTTTTTGTTCAAACTTACCCTAGCTTTCAGTTTTCTCTCAAACCTTTATGATTGTCCAAGGAAACTATTTTATTTTTAGTGACTCCTCGTAGTTGAGGGTATGTCAAGACCTGTCAGTGTCCCAAAGGAGAAGATCTCAGTCAACACCTAGATCAGGGTGATTGGAATCAGGCTTTCAGGCAGCAAAATTTTATGTTATGCAAATATATACAATCTTAGGGTACCACAAGTATAAGCCCCACTGCTCACCAATATCAAGGGATCTAGAGTGGGCACTACTAGGCACTGGTTGAAAAATCAGGGCCCCAGACAAGTGTATAAGCTCCCACCTGGGAGATACAAGTGAGCTGTATCAAGGCAGAAGGAAAGCACAGAGATGGCATGATCCAGCCTACATTCACTGAGAGCATGCCTGGATGTTTGCCAAACATAAAGCCTGCCCCTCTGCCCAAAGCTGCAAGACACACAAGTGAGGCTCTCTCACACACAGTCTTGTACCTCTAGGTGGCCACTTCTGGGCTGGGCCCCAGGCTGGGTGAGTCTAAGCACAGAAGCCCTTTAATTGCCATTTCTCAGATTGTTTTAGCCTTGTGGGTCTTATGAACGTAGGCCCCATTTGTTGTCAAAGCTAGAAGTTTTAGAGGCTTGTCTCTTATGTGTAGGTCTTAAAAATTGGAGGTGCCTCATGTGGGGCCAAACTCTTCACTCCTTAGGGAGAAGCTGTGGCATTCAAGTTCTCTCCTGACTGTGGGGCACCATATCATATGGAACTGGGGATTATGGCAAGATTGTGTCTAAGCCTTTCCTATCACTGTTATGTGTGCCTTCTGTCATTCAACCAATGTATAGGAGTTACTCAGCCTGTTTGTAGGACTTTTTTAGATGAAATCATTCCCTGTATAGCTGTAGATTTGGTATGTGCATGGAGGAGGGGATTTCAGGATTCCCTTACATCGCCATCTTGAATGGGAGCACTATTTTTAATTTTTTGAGGAAACTCCATAGTGTTTTCCATAGTGCTATGCCAATTTACATTCCTACCAACAGTGCCCAAAGGTTCCCTTTTCTCCACATCCTCACAAACACTTGTTCCTTCTTGTCCTTTAGATAATAACCACTGTAATGGTGTGAGGTGATATCTCATTGTGGTTTTGATTTGCATTTCCTGATGATTAATAATGTTGAGGAACCATTTCATATGCCTGTTGGTCATCTTTAAAGAAAATGTCTCTATAGATCTCTGCCCTTTAGATTAGTTTATATTTTGTTATTGAGTTGTATGCGTTCTTTATATATTTAATTCCTTAGGAGAAACATGATGTGCAAATATGTCCTCCCATTCAGTAGGGTGCCTTTTTATTCTGTGGATGATTTCATATGCTTTGCAGAAGCTCTTTAGTTTGATATAATCCCACTTGGTTATTTTTGCTTCTGCTTCCTTTGCTTTTGGTGTCAAATTAAAAAAAGAAATCATCTCCAAGACCAATGTCAAGATTACCACCCATGTTTTCCTCTAGAAGTTTTATTTTTCACATTTTACATTTATGTCTTTAATCCATTTTGAGTTAATTTTTGTGTAGGGTGTAAGATAGTGGTCCAGTTTCATTCTTTTGCATGTGGCTGTCTAATTTTTCCAGCACCATTTATTGAAGAGAGTGTCCTTTCCTCATTGTATAGTCTTGACTACTTTTTCATAAAGTAATTTTTCCATGTATTTGTGGTTCTATTTCTGGGCTCTGTATTCTGTTTATTGATCTATGTGTCTGTTTTTCTGCCACTATCATTTTTTTTAAAATTATTATTACTATAGCCTGTTATCATAGCTTGAAATCAGGAAGCATGATGCCTCCAGATTTATTCTTTCTTCTCAAGATTGCTTTGCCTATTCAGGGTCTTTTATGGTTCCGTACAAATCTTAGAATTATTTGTTCTGTTTCTGTGAAATGTACCAGTGGAGTTTTGATAGGTTGGTACCTATAGATTGCTTTGGGTGGTATGGACATTTTAACAATATTAATTTTTCCAATGCATGAGCACAGATAACCTGTTTATTTGTGTTGTCTTCAATTTCTTTCATGAATGTCTTGCAGTTTCCAGTATACCAATCTCTTACTGCCTTGATTAAATTTATTCCTAGGTATTTTATTCTTTTGATGCAATTATAAGTAGGATGGTTTTCTTAATTTCTCTTTCTGACAGTTCATCATTATTGTATAGAAACACCACTGATTTTTGTGTATCAATTTTGTATCCTGCAACTTTACTAAATTTGCTTATTAGTTCTAATAATTTTTTAGTGGAGTCCTTAGGGTCTTCTGTATATAATACCATGTCATGTGAAAATAGTGACAGTTTTACTTCTTTCTTTTTAATTGGGATGCATTTCATTTATTTTTCTTGTCTAATTTCTCTGGGGAGATTTCTAATCAAAAAATAACTTTCAAAACATAAGTAAAATCAGGATCTTTTGAAAGTAATAAAAAGACATAATTTGCCACCAGCTAGTATTCAGAAAAATGCAGTATGGGCAGAAGGAAAATGATTCTAGATGAAAGATAGAAAAAACAAGAAATAATCATGAGTAGTAAATGTTGTAAATATGCAGGTAAATCTAAACACTGACTGTATACAGCACAATTTTATAAGACAAGATTTTATAAGAACAAATAGACAACAGTAGAGTATAAATTGAGATGGAGAGTAATTGTGGTTAAAATATTCTAAAAGCTTTGTGTTTGGGGGGTAGAAGTATTGATTAGCTTCCATAATTAAGTGTAGTTGTTAAGACTCTAGAGTAACATAAATTAGGGTTAATTTCCAAATAACTACATGGAAATATTGAATGAGAAAAGAAAATATAAAATACGGAAAGAATAGAATACAGGAAAAAGTGCAACAGTAGAAAATACAAAATAAGATAAGAAAAAAAATCCCAAATACTAGTTGTTTTAAAAGGATTAAATGTTTTACTTAAAAGACACAAATTGTCAAAGTGAATTAATAAAAAGCCTATCCATATGGGTTTGTAAGAAGGAAATCTAAAGTATTATAAAAGAGAAAGTTTGAAATTACATAAAAGAATGGAAGATTTATTGAACAAATATAAATTTTTGAAAGTTGAAATATCTATACTGGTATAAAAAGAAATGGATTTTAAGGCAAAAACATCAGAAAGGAAGAGAGTACATATGATTTTTCTTAATTCAGTACAGAGGAAGATATAAAATTCCAAATGTGTATGTAACTATCAATATAACTTCAAAATAAATTTTAAAAATTGATAGTATTATCAAACAAAAACCCAGAAATAGACCAACACAAGTACAGCCAACTGATTATTCACAAAGATGCAAGAGCAATTCAATAGAGGAAGGATAATCTTTTCAAAAGTTAGTATTAGAGAAATTGATATCTATAGGCAAAAATGAATTTAGACCTAAACCTCACATCTTATATCAAAGTTAATTAAACTAGATTATGGATATAAGTGCAAAACTTAAAACTATAACAATTTTAGAGGAAAACAATGAAAAAAATTCTCTGGGACCTAGAGAATGCTGAAGAGTTCCTAGACATAAGAACAAAATCATGTTCCACAAAAGAAAAAAAAAAATAAAATGGATTTTATCAAATAAAAAAAATGTTCTGAGAAAGATCCTATTAAGGTGAAGAGAAAGTAAGTTACAGACTGGGAGAAAATATTTGTAATTCACATATCTGACAAAAGACTCTTATGTAGAATGTACAAATAATTCTTAAAACCCAACAGTAAAAATCAAACAATCTAATTAGAACACAAACATGAAGAGACATTTCATAATAGAGAATGGCAAATAAGCACATGAAAAGATGTTCGATATCACTGTACACCAGAGAAATGTATTTAAGACCATGATGAGATATCTTGTTCTATTCTGTTAGAATAGAGTTCTATTTAGAACAGCTTAAAAAAATACAATCTCAAATGCTGATGCCAATGCTGAGAAAGTGGATCTGTCATCCATTGCATGTGGAATGAAATGTAAAATGGTACAGCCACTCTGGAAAGTAGTTTGATGGTTTCTTTAAAAACTGAATATTTACAGCAAAAGAAACAGTCCACAAAACCAAAAGACAACCGACAGAATGGGAGAAAATATTTGCAAACGACATATCAGATAAAGGGCTAGTATCCAAAATCTATAAAGAACTTATCAAACTCAACACCCAAAGAACAAATAATCCAATCAAGAAATGGGCAGAAGACATGAACAGACATTTCTCCAAAGAAGACATCCAAATGGCCAACAGGCACATGAAAAAGTGCTCAACATCACTCGGCATCAGGGAAATCCAAATCAAAACCTCAATGAGATACCACCTCACACCCGTCAGAATGGCTAAAATTAACAAGTCAGGGAACGACAGATGTTGGCGGGGATGCGGAGAAAGGGGAACCCTCCTACACTGTTGGTGGGAATGCAAGCTGGTGCAACCCCTCTGGAAAACAGTATGGAGGTTTCTCAAACAGTTGAAATTAGAGCTACCGTTCGATCCAGCAATTGCACTACTGGGTATTTACCACAAAGATACAAATGTAGGGACCCGAAGGGGTACATGTACCCCAATGTTTATAGCAGCAATGTCCACAATAGCCAAACTGTGGAAAGAGCCAAGATGCCCATCAACAGATGAATGGATAAAGAAGAAGTGGTATATATACACAATGGAATATTATGCAGCCATCAAAAGGAATGAGATCTTGCCATTTGCAACGACGTGGATGGAACTGGAGGGTGTTATGCTGAGTGAAATAAGTCAATCAGAGAAAGACATGTATCACATGACCTCACTGATATGAGGAATTCTTAATCTCAGGAAACAAACTGAGTGTTACTGGAGTGGTTGGGGGTGGGAGGGATGGGATGGCTGGGTGATAGACATTGGGGAGGGTATGTGCTACGGTGAGCGCTGTGAATTGTGCAAGACTGTTGAATCACAGATCTGTACTTCTGAAACAAATAACGCAACATATTTTAAGAAAAAAGGAAAAGAAGAAGATAACAGGAGAGGAAGAAAAGGGGAGTATGTCAGAGGGGGAGACGAACCATGAGAGATGATGGACTCTGAAAAACTGAGGGTTCTAGAGGGTAGGGGGGTGGGGGGATGGGTTAGCCTGGTGATGGGTATTGAGGAGGGCACGTTTTGCATGGTGCACTGGGTGTTATGAACAAACAATGAATCATGGAACACTGCATCAAAAACTAATGATGTAATATATGGTGATTAACATAACAATAAAAAAAATTAAAAAAAAAAAAACTGAATATTTACTTACTATATGACCTAGTAATTGCACTGCTGGGTGTTTACCAAGGAAAAAAATGAATTGTATGCCCACACAAAACTTTCTACACAAATAGTTATAACAGCTCTATTTGTAACAGCTGAAAAATGGAAATATGCTTCTGAAGAGGTATTTGGTTAAACAAAATGTGGTGTATCCATAACCATACATTAGCAATAAAAAACAAGCAGTTAATACACTCTATTTGGATGGATCACAAGGGCATTAGGTTGAGTTTTAAAAGCCATTCTTCAAGTTGCATACTTTAATATTCAAGTTACATAACATTCTCAAAATGGCTTAGGGGTTGGCAAAGGTTAGGGGTAGATGTGACTGTGAAGGGGGAGGCAGGAGAGAGACCGTACTTGTGATAAAAATTGTTTCGTATTTTGATTGCAACAGAATCAATGTCACAGTATTTACATGAAATTAACTGACACAGGTCTGTGTGCACACTTAGCACCAAAGTCAATTTCCTTGGTTTTAAGGGTATATCATAGTTACGTAAAATATAATCATTAGGGGAAAGTGGGTAAAGTATAGGCGAGATCTCTTACAACTTTTTTTGCAACTTCCTTTTGCAACTTCCTCTAAATCTATAATTATTTTAAAATAAAAAGTTAAAAAATGAACTAGATAATCCATCATCACAGTGCGAGATTTTTAACATTTTTTAAAAGATTTTATTTATTTATTTGAGAGAGAGAATGAAATAGAGAGAGCATGAGAGGGGGGAGGGTCCAAGGGAGAAGCAGACTCACCGCTGAGCGGGGAGCCCGATGCGGGACTCGATCCCGGGACTCCAGGATCATGACCTGAGCCGAAGGCAGTCGCTTAACCAACTGAGCCACCCAGGTGCCCCAACTTTTAACATTTCTATTAATAACTAATAGCACAAGCAAGCCAAAAAGAAAAGTAAATAAATAATAAAATAGGAGAAAAAACCTGGATGTAGAAGATTTTAACAACTCCATTTGTCCACTTGTTTTATATACATATGCCTATAGGACACTGAACTAATACACTATGAACGTTACTTAGAGCACAATTAAATCATTAACACACAAACATGCACATTCCCGCTCACACACCGCAGGCTCATATAGCAATATAAAACAAATATCAACAAATTTTTAAAAAGTCAATTATAAATTTCATTTTCTAACTATCAAATAATCAGTAATAAAAAGAAAACTTGGAAACTACTTATGTTTAGAAATTAAGCATGCTTCTAAATAATTAATGAGTCTAATAGATCATAACTGAAATTAGAAAAAAGCTTTACTGAATGATAATAGCCCATATGAAAACTGATGTCATGGCACTAACGTGCTTAGAAATCTGTAGCTTCAAGTACTATAGAAAACAAAAAAGCTAATTATAAATATATTAAGCATCCATTTCAAACATTACGAAACAAACTAGTGGATCCCAAAGAAAGTAGAAATTAAAAAATATATATGAAGATAAGAGCAGAAATTAATGATATGTAAAGTAACAATACAATGTTCTCAACCAAACCAAAGTTTGTTTCTTTACAAAGACTAAAATTAACAAATCTCTGCCAAAATTGATCAAGAGACAAAAGAAAGGAGGTGCAATTAAGTGACATTAGAATTGAAAAGGGGGTCATAACTACAGATACTGCAGACATTACAAAATGATGAAATATTTAGAATCCCTTAATGCTAATTAATTTGAAACTTGTATAAAATAATCAAACACACAAAAAGGTAACAGTCAAACAAAAAAATAAATTGCCCAAACAAATGGGAGATCTGAACTTTTTTTTTTAATAACAAATTACTCAAGCCAAGAATGGACAAATGGTTATAAAAATCTTCTTTTCCTGTCAGCTTGAGCAGAAAAATGCTGAAGAGGACTATGACTGCTTTTAGTTTTGGGTGTGTGCCAAGTCCCATATCAGTTACCAGAGCTATGGGATATTGCATTCGCCCAGATAAGCCTCATATTGGTACCTCTGGCCAGACTGCAGGAGTCAGCTGAGGGAGATACAACTGCTTTCAACCCTCATCAGTAGGAAAGGAATTTCTCAAAGGTACCAAAAAGGATGAGGAGATTTGTCCTATTTATCCAAAGACCCATCAACATTCATTTTCTAGCTCTACAACTGTAAGATTAACCTGGCAAATAACAGTGTATGCAAGAGTTCCCCAAAGATGAAATGAAAATACCCATATCTTCCCTTAGACATAAGTGTAGAAGTGATTTGTCAGTTGGATGCTTGATTGCAGTGCAATGGAAAACAACATGCTTTAAAAACTTGGCTCTTAGGCTGTAAAGAATTTTCAGGAAACTATAATAGGGTAAAATAAGCTGAGCTTAATTTAAAGTTTACTCTAAACTCTGGTATTCCATTTTTCACACAAAATCAATTCATTTAGAAACCAGTTTGCTCCTTTAAATATGTAGTAACTGGAAAAAGAAAGAAAGAAAATGCAGAAATACATGAGAAAATCTAAGACACCAACCATATTAGAAGACTCTGCTCTTTGGTTTAATAGTTGACAATGTTGTGTCACTTTCATTTCCCGGTCACTTGTTTCCCATCCTCATCAAATCTTTTAAGCTTCCTGAAGTCTCTCAACGCTTTTATCAATACTTGAATAAGGGCCACTGCACTGCACATTCACATCAAATAGGAAACAAAGATTGTTGACAAAAGATCAACTCATGCCAAGGAAAATTCATAGGTCACAAAAAAAGATGCTCATTTCTTGGCTGTTTATTTTTCTGGACAACTCATTGATTTTCTTGGCAGAATCTTTTATTCTTTGTTTATTGTTGGTCTTACAACCCTAAGGAACTTTGAATTCCAGCAACTCAGCTCTATTTTACATAAAGCAAAGGTGTGGCAAGGCATCTCCCCTGTTAATTTCCCCGCCATTACTTTTCCTCATAACCTGAGCTCCTGGAACCATGCAACAGCAGTGTTATTCAATCTCTTTTAGGTCTTTGCGTATTTAAAGAAATATTTTATAGATGTTGTTAAAAAAAAAACCCAGACTTAGGAAATATGCATTATTTTAGTAAGTAAATGCTGAGTATCTATTCTATGCCATGCATTTTGCTGGATCCAAGGCTGAAAACTTTTTTCCTTCACCAAATAGCCTAATAATGGAAGCCACAGCACCCAGTGAAGTTTAGAAGTGGAATTTTCCTGATTATTTCATTCTCTTGAGCAGGTTTCCATTTATTCGTTTATGTATTCATATGCAACAAACATATAGAGAAGATTGTTTTTTATGCTCCCTAGAAAGACTTAACCTTTCTGTATCCTGATTTCCTTAACTGTAAAATGGAAACGGGGTTGATGATAATACCTCACTAGGTTGTTGCCAGGATTAAATGAGTTAATATCCCTGAAGCACTGAGAATGGGGTCTGGCACTGGGGGGGGGGGGGGACTATGTATGTGTTAACTGTTGTTTTAACCCAGGACCACTAAGAAGGCACTGAGGCACCCCATTAAGGTACTGACATTTTACTGAGGAGGTGTAAGTCCAAGACAGTGAAGGTGAGATTGAGAAGAGGCTAGGCAAGCAAAGAGCGAAGTGATAGGATGCGTGGTGCTCCATACCAGGGGCCACTTCACAGAAAGCTACCAAACAGACCAAGAGGGCAGTCAGCAGATGATGTTTGCCACATACAACTTCTCCAGAAGGACTGAACAGAAGATCATATCTTCTTCCATGGGGGGCGGGGGTGAGAAAAGAGAGGAAATTAACCTGTCTCGTCCCTTCAATCTCCCATTTTCCATCGAGTAAGCTTCATCCCTCACATACTTGCAGCCTGCTGCAGCTGATAATTCTGCAGCCTCTCAGGAAGCCGGATCCCACACCCAGTGCTAGGTATTCATCCCCATCTTTTTCTCTTCTGCTCTAGTTGCTATTAACCAAGCAATACAATGGGAACCAAAAGCAACACCAAGGTATTCTTTGAATCAGACCTGTTTTTTAAAGCTCTCAGTATAGTATAGTTGATAAAAGCAAGGCTTTAGAATTGGATATTCATTTTGGCTTCAGGATTTGCTATTTGCTATATATAAATATATATATATATAAAGTGGAATATATTAATATCTACCTCATAGAGCTGTCATAAAGGATAAATGAGCAGTAAAGTAATTAGAGCTGTGATTGGCACATAAATGTTCAATAAATGTTTACTACTACCATAATTATCATTGCATACAAATGAGAAGATTGGGAAAACCCATTCAGACCACTTGCTGTGAATGTACTAGAATCACACTAGAAGGGACACGCCACAGCCTACAGCTACACGGGAAAAGGAAAATTGAATAATGACTATGATGGATTGGATCAACCTAAAAAGCCTGAATAAATAATTCAGAACTCAAACTATATTTTTCCCTCACTTCCCTGAATTATTCACAAAATTGCCCCTTCTCCCGTTAATTCACCTTTATAGATAACCAACATAAAGTCACTTTCTGCACCCTGATTTGATTTTTTGACAGTCATATTCAAAAATATGTCATCAGAATCTACATGCATTCATATCAGATATTGTAAAATCCTATTTTGTTCTTCCAAGGCAGAGTCAAATGAGTTTAAGACCTGTAGAAGAGTATTCACTTCAACATATCTATATGGACATTGCATTGAGCAGTGATATCACTATGGTGTTATTGATGGATGCTTTTGTGTCAGACATTTAAATTTTTATTTTTATTTTTTTAAAGATTTTATTTATTTACTTGAGAGAGAAAGTGAGAGAGAGAGAGAGAGAGAGCATGAGCAGGGGGAGGGGCAGAGGGAGAAGCAGGCTCCCTGCTGAGCAGGGAGCCCTATGCAGGACTCAATCCCAGGACCCTGAGAGCATGACCTGAGCCTAAGGCAGACACTTAACCGACTGAGCCACCCAGGTGCCCCAGACATTTAAATTTTTTAAATTGTCATCTTCCTGCAGATTGTGCTGTACATTCCTGAAAGCCCTGCTTGCTTGAGGCTTCAGCTTGGCTATTATTTGACATTTAAAACAAGCATGCTCTATAAGAGACCTATATTATATTAAGACAAAACAACTTAGATTTTTTTTTTACATGACTTAGGGCACAAAAAGAAAAAAAAGAGCTTTAATTTTCTTAACCTTCTGGATTTTTACTAGATGTTCATTTTACTTCTCTTTACTCTTGCTGCTTTTGAAGAACTCCAAAACATGAACCTAAGGAAACTACATTTAAAAAGATGGAATAGGAGGAAGAGGAAACTTGCACAAATTTTTAAGATTCTAATTAGTTACAGCACCAGGAGTCTTAAGTTTAATACATTCACCTGTATTCCGATGTTTTATTAAGAATACATGGAGCAACAAAACTGACTTGAAGTTTAAGCTCAAGCCTAAACAGTTGTTCCCAGCATTACTAAGTTTGTAAAATATTACGCTGGGTTAAAAATGTAAGAGTCTCCTGAATTGCACCACCACTTTGAGATTTTCATTCAGGAAGTTTATTTTTTTAATTCTTTTTAAATTTTTTAACACTTGATTATTATTATGTTCACTTAGCCAACATATAGTAGTACATCATTAGTTTTTGCTGTAGTGTTCAACGATTCATTAGTTGCATATAACACCCAGTGCTCATCACCACACGAGCTAGGATGTAAGTAGGTATCTGCATTTTTATCAAACATCCCCAGTGATGATCCTGATACAAAGAATTCATAGACCACAGTTTAAGCAACTGATGAAAATGTGTATACACCATTTATGGACCAGAGGAGAGAAGTAACTTTGATCTTCAGTAACTCTGATAAAATACCTTAAAACATCTAGTAGCTAAATACTAAGACCACTAAAAGTTAAGGAATATTTTAATTTGAGGTCATAACAAGCTGTTTTCCCCAATTTCCTTGAAAATCATAGTTGTCTCATCTAAAAGTAAGTGATTTATTTCTCAGTACTCTATATCTGAGCTGATATACTTACTTTTCTAGTCACTAGGCATTCAAGAAAACCCAAACCTCTTCAACTGGTTCCTAAGAAGAGTCTGTGCTTTATACAACTTTATCTGCTATTAGGGAATAGGTGATTGCCAGTATATTCCAAAGATATACATACAACCTGATTTCTCAACAAGCTTCTATTAAGTTGAGAGTGTTTTACTTTGAATTTTGCTTCTATGATCCCTATTTTCTTATTGTTTGAATTTTCTTACTGAGTCTTCCTTCACATTTGTTTAATGATGCTCCATGGTGACCCCTAACAATTTCAGAGTAGCCCTAGTAGAAAACCCATAGTTGAATGATATAAATATATATACAGTTATCTCAAATAAAGGTAATGAACATATATGCTTCTAGGCAGAATGGCCACAGAGCAAGTGTGGAAAACAGGCTACTTCCAATCAATTTGGCATCAGCTTTCTGCAGGACTGTATTATGGCAAACTGAGGAAGATTTCCACCTGAAGAAAAAAAAACTGCATGAGAAACAAGATACTTTGTATTATAATTTGTAGACTCATAGACTAAAACTCAAGCCACCACATGCAGGCATCAGAAAAAGCTGGGTTAGGACTACTGAATTTAATAAAAGTGGGTTCTGTTGCTTTGTCATATGCCCATCTTAATATCTGGAAATATTACTACTTCCTGAATGGCCACAAATACAGGAGTCAAAAGTAATATCCAATAGATATTTAGGTTTGGCTAAATAGATTGCTGTTCTACCACCTAGATAGGAAAATATGAGTGCTTGATTTTTTGCCCTCCACAGTGACTCTGTCCACTAATACATGAGGGCACATCAAATTACTATTCACTCCTCCTAATGAGAAGTGAGGGAAGAAGTCAACAAAGGAATAGAAGCATTTTTGGATTAGGGAGAGAAGGTTGAGGAATCTTCTTCCCAATATAAACATGTGTCATTTTAATTGTTAGGAAAAAAACCATAAAAAGAATGTTTTTTATTATTGGTTTAAAAAAATCTTCGGGGCGCCTGGGTGGCTCAGTCGGTTAAGTGTCTGCCTTCGGCTCGGGTCATGATCTCAGGGTCCTGGGATCAAGTCCTGCATCGGGCTCCCTGCTCGGCGGGCAGGAAGCCTGCTTCTCCCTCTCCCTCTCCCCCTCCCCCTGCTTGTGTTCCCTCTCTTGCTGTCTCTCTCTGTCAACTGTCAAGTGAATAAATAAAATCTTTAAAAAAATAAAATAATAAAATAAATAAATCTTCAAGACATAGTTTATATATTCTTTCCCCTATGGAAGTTTTACTGATCCTTTTATTTAGACATGATCTTAATTTTTTTTACTTTGTGAACATTAATGCCCTATGTACACATCTCTTAAAAGGTTATTACTCTGTTTCATAGATACTGATTTAAATGAATTTCTTCCCCATCATCTGTTCAGATATCTATTTTTAGTAAGTACTATGTAGTAATTACCACACTCAATATAGGGCCACATAAGAATAAATAAATGACCTATCCCCCCACCAGCTCCATCAGACACTGACATTCCAATAGAGAATAAAGACTGTAAATAGCTACAAAACAGTGAGAAGCTGATGTGACAGCTAATTGAAAACTAGATTTAGGGGCACCTGGGTGGCTCAGTCAGTTAAGTGTCGGACTCTTGATTTCAGCTCAGGTCATGATCTCAGGGTTGTGAGATCGAGCCCCACATCGGGCTCCACATTCAGCATGGAATCTGCTGAGACTCTCTCTCTCTCCCCCCCACTTTATGCCCCTCCCCTTGCTTGAACATTCATTCTCTCTCTGTCAAATAAATAAAATCTCTAAAAATAAAGGGGTAGGGGAAACTAGATTTAGAGTTTGAGCTTTGCAGAACTAATGAAGAGATGACTCTTATGCATAAACCGGGGATAGGATTGGTTGTTTCTTGTTTGATGTTTATATCTTTGCTGTAAAAAGATGAAACAGTTTGTACGAGGTTTGTGCTATTTTCTTTGGCTTTTTAAACAAAGTCACATTGTCAGCATTCTCCCTTGGTATCTCTCAATATCTCTTGCTTCATTATTCTGAATTTCTCTTCAACCTTTCTCCAAGTCCTTACTATTTTTCTCTTTATTCTCTCTCATTCTCTCTTCTAGAACAAAGGTCAGCAAACTACATTCCATGGGTCTGTGGCTTATTTTTCTCTTGGAAAATGACAATAGCTACACCCATCATTTCTGCATGTCTGACTGCTTTTGCATTATAATGGCAGAGTTGAGAGGTTGTGACAGAAATCATGTGGCTGGTCCACAAGCCTATCATTTTTACTCTCTTGCCCTTTAAGAAAGTTTATTTATCCCTGTTCTAGAACAAGGGCTCTGTTAGGGTAGGGACTAAATCTTACTCCACTTTTTAATCTCAGCACCAGGCACAAGGATCAGGGATTCTGGACCTGAGATCTACCATAGGTACAGGTTTCAAAGATGCATTAAGTCTCAAAAATATGCCTGCTACATTGAATATCTGTGAGTATGCATATTCATTTGAATGTGCTTATTTATGTTTATTAAGGGAAGATTTCTAACTTGTTCATATTCTCAAAAAAGAATCCTTCTGGTATAGCCAAGTAAGTGCCTATCAAACCAAACTTCTCATGGACAACAGCTATAAACTCTGGACACAATAAAAAAAAAAGAAAAAAGAAAACAAAAAAACAACTTCCTAAAGGCACTAAGAGTGAACAAAAATAGGCAGATTTTTAGGAAGGAGTCAAAACTTGAAAGGAAAAGCACTTAGTAAGTTTCTCTCTCTCTCTCTCTCTCTCTCTCTTTCTGTCCCTCCCTCCCTCCCTGCTTTCCTCCTTCTCCACCCTCCTCCCTCCCTCTCCCTCGCCCACTTCCTTCTCTTTCTCTCTTTAAATGAGGGTAGTCCACAGTCAGAGCCATAGGGGTGTCTAAAACTCTGAAAACCCAGTCTTCTGGTCTGCAGAACCGGAGGACAGAGTTTGTGAAATCCACAATATCTGGAAATTTGGGGCAGCAGTTCATGGAAAGAAGATAGAGGAATCCCCAATTTCCCTCCCCAAATCTCCAGCTAAGTCCTGAACCATACATGTATAGGGCAGACACCAAACAACATAGATTAGAATAAAAGAACTGATAAGAGTATTCAGCTATTGTCCAAGAGAGAGTTTATACTTTGAGTCTGACCAAGTTAATAACCTGCTAAAGCAAAAATATTTCACTATCCAGAGAAATATAACAGAATCCAGAGGCTCCAATGCATAACATCCATAATGTCTAGAATATAATTCAAAATTATTCAATATACAAAGAAACAGGATTGTGTCACCAATACTCAAGACAATAAACAGAAAAACCCCAAATTATCTAAATATTGGAATTAATAGTGACTTTAAAGCAACTATTATAATTATGCTTAATGAGACAAAAAATATGCTCATGGTGAATAAAAAGTTGAGAAATTTCAGCAGAAAAAGACAAATGGTAAAAAAGAACCAAATGGAAATTCTAGAACTGACAAATACAATATTTCAAGGAATGTGTGGCACTCTCCTCAAATTTCACCTTTATACTGCCTACTGGCTCACTCTTCTGTTGATTTGAGAAACTTGAGTCTGTTCTCTGAAGAAGGAACATTCCATAATAGAAAGAAACAGTCCTGAAACAGCACTGAGGGTAAAGATTTTATCTATAAGAAAGCAACCAGGTGTTGCCTAAATAAATTGACCTTGAAAAAATTACTTTTTTACTCAATACTCTGTTTTCTTTAGCTAAAAATGAGGATGATAATGATATTTCTGTATAATATAGTGTTTTGAGTACAATTCTTATGACATGGCAATTGTTCAGTAACCTTTATTGGTGATGATGAGGATAATTTTTACTTGGGTCCTAAAAGTGCCCTAATACAGGAGTATCAAGGTGGATGGCTTATTCTGGCTGGTTTTGAAAAGGTAACTGAGAGAAGAGAGGCCAGGTCCAGATAAAATAACCTAAAGAGAGATTTCCAAAAGCAAGGAGTCTGTTTCTAAGACTTAGGTCCTACTCCTCTATATAATTTGTCCAGTGATAATTAGCTTTTGACATCTGTGCTTTCCTCTTAATTTAGTGTGAATAGTCTTTGTCAAATGATTCCTTTAAAGTGTCTTGTTAATATTAAAATAATGGTGAAATGATTAATTTCTAGGTGCTGATTTGAATAACATTAATCTTGTTGAAATCATTTGGTATAAATGTGACTGTCACATGTATTTAAAAAGACTGAAGGCAACTGATTGTTTTTGATCTGTCACATCACTGCCGTGATGAATGTGGGGTCTACTCTCTTGAGAGGCGCATCTCGCGTGTTTGACACTCACTGATAGCGGTTGTAATCATAGCACCTAGGGAGGGAATGTAGAATTTCCACTTCTTGTCAAGCAATTTTTTTCCAGTACTCCTCCCCTAAAGGGATGGAGATGCATATTTAGAACATGAATTCCAATAATCTCTTGCCATTAATCTCAGGCAGTTGTTCCAAGATGTGTCTTAAATAATGGGAATAATTAGCATGTGGTACTGAGTGTGAAACAAGATTTCCCGCCCTCATCCTAGCTCCCTTGGAAAAAGGACTTTTAAAAGCTAAAGGATAATGTCTTACACACAGATCTGGGACCACACATGGAAAATATGTTTATCAGGACACTCTTACGTGTCAGTCCTTCTAGTAGGTAGCAGAGGCATACAGAGGAGTGAGACATATTCCTGTCACCAAGTTCTCCCTAACTAGTGGGAGAATGAGATCTAGTTTTTAAAATTTTACTAGCCAGATACCTACTATGTCATCTAGAAACATTTGAGTTAATCTTCATAAGCATCCACATAAATTAGGTGTTATACTTTTGCATTTCAAAATGGGCCCTTGAGTCTCTTTTCAGTAGATAAGGATGCTGAAGTTCAGGGAAGTTACATAATTTTCCAAGGTCATAGAGGTCTTGAGTAACAAAGTGAGGATTAAATTTAATGTCTGTCTCTGTACAAAAATAATCATTCTTAAATTCTCCCTCCTTCTTAGTGAGAATTGGTTTTACATTTAATCCAGTGAGCAGGTAGGTATTGACTAAAGAGGGTGAGAAAGTAATACCCCCCAGAAGGAAAAAATCTCTTCCATAGTGGAGATGTTAAGTACAGTGAAGTCAACCCTCCCTCAGATAACTATTTGCCAAAATTAGGCAGGAGACATAACTAGCTCTGCATGACAGAAACTATAATTCCCTAAATAGCCTTATCGTCCTTATCTTATACTGGTCAAAAAACACCTGTGGTGTTGTCCAATTTGGAACATCATAATAGAGACTATTTTTGTTGATAGCTAACATATGCAGATAACAGTCCCCAGCTTGATAGAGAGGAATGCAAACCAGTGATAGCATATGAAGGACAACTGCATAATCGGAGAATGCTTAAAGTCTAAAAGCAGAAGATTTCAGCTGGGGTGCGATGGCAGACAGGATATGAAAGTATGAGAATTATCTTTCATTGTGTTATGTGGATACACAGAAAAAAGATTTAACTTGTTCTGTTTATATACAAAGGGCAAAACAAGCAGCTCTAGATACAAATTTCAAAGTGGCTGGTCTCAACTCAGTATAGTATCTCTCTGTAATTACTTTTCCATCATGGAAGCCTGCCTGCTCTTGGGATCTTTATACTGTCGTGGAAGGTATCTGATGAGGTCATGCATGAGAAGTCATTTGCTGAACATCCTGTCTAGATGAGATGCATATGTTGACAAATATAGGCTTCTGACTTCCGAATTTATAACATTATATTAACCTTTAGGGAAATATAATGAAGTAGTTGAAATCTGGCTTTTCTCATCAGAAGATTCTGGTTTTATAGGTTCAGTATAAGTGAATTTAGGCAAGTTATTTAATTTTTCTGGGCCTCAGTTTTTCACCAAATAGAATTGGTACCAGAGTACCTCATAAGACTACTGTGAGGATGCACTATTGTGCATCCAAGAGAATGCTTAACACATTTTGGTTCTTACATTTGTTTATGCTCTCTGCATAAAAATTTCTTACCTGATGTTTCTGGAATCTTCAATATATTGCATCTAGGAATACAAATGTGAAGGGTTAAGAAAGTGTTTCTCTAATAACAACTGATGTCTGTGGCAAGGCCCAGGATGTGTTTGAATATTGGAGAACTAGGAAGTGCCCCAGAAACTTAATTATTTCCTTCAGCAGTCTTGGGGTACAGAATGGTAAGAACCACAGGGTTGTTGTAGATTTACACAACAAGCCTGTGATGAACATATTTTTGATGTGGTTTGAAAGTACCTGACACAGCACGCTTTAGACTGACCAGCTTAAAATGTCCCTAAGTTCTAGTTGAATTTGAAGAGCTTAAAAATGTGTCCTGGGCACCACCAGTAGTTACAACTAGTTTAATACCTGAAGGATAATTATCATGGATCTGGCTCTTCGATGTAACCTTTACTTTATGAATTGGTAAGCAATGATTAGAGGCACATGTATCGTTGGGTAGGTTCTTCCCTGTGGTCACCCAACCAAGCAGGTAGTTAGGGGCTGAAAACCAGATGGTGCACATCACCAGTATGTACACGCTGGCAAAGGGATGTATTTGCCCAGGTGAAAGGGTTTGTTTTTATGCTTCACACATAGATGTCATATGACCTCAAATAGACCTCGTTGTGGCAGTGTTTACCTTTACTTTGCTTTACTTTATTTGCTATATCCAACAATTTAACTGTGGCTTTTCAGTCTATTTTGAAAAATACTGAGGCTCAGAGTGGGTTATATCCATTGGGTTGTAAGATTCTTGAGGATTAAAGCATACCCATGTACAGAGTGCTTTTCACCAGTGAACACACAAATGTGCTCCTTCATTGAAGCACTGCTTAGTAACACCCAGCGTACCAAAAGTCCCGGTCCAAGGGCGATACAGTAGTTCAATCATAGTTCTGTTCCCAAGCAGTAGACCAACAGCTATACCAGAAAGTAGAACATAGCTAAAGTCATAAAAGGGGTACAGACAAATGCTACTGAACATTCTGAGAAGGTCGTCTATGCATTATGTGCAAATGGCAGGCTTCAAAAAAAAATGTGTCATGATTGTGAATTTATATTATGAAGAACCCCCATGTTTTTTCACTTTGGCCCTCCCTTCGCTAACAGATGCTGTTGATGCTGGTCCTCAGAGTGCCTCTGCCTACATGTGTAATGCAGCACAATTAGGAGACAGTTGGATAATACAAAACAGTTTTCGGTTTATATCTCCCAGTAATAGGAGCCTCCCTCTTACACTTGTTACCAAATGTCCTGAATGTTGGGAGGAGGAAAATCCTCAAAGGTTTTTGTTTTTAACAGAAATCATCAGTTATTGCTAATTACAGGTGGTGTTGCTTTCCCCTTATTTATGTTGTATCTTTACTATTTGGCGAACATAAAAAAAAATACCTGTATATGTAAGATCTCCATCGTAAGTTTGTTTTCAGATATGTCTCCTCAAATTATACATAAAAGCTTATATGTTTTTTTCATTCTTCAACCCCAAATTTCCCTACAAAGGTTGTTTTTTGAAAACCAGTCCATAGCATTTTGGAGAAATGTCCATCATTGCAAATTAATAAATTCTGCTTATGCTCCTCTAAGCAACATTAATCATGGTTTAATCAACTAGTGAGAGATTGTGGAAGCCAAGATCCCATTTTGAGTGATTTTTTGTTTTTGAGAACTTTTAACATCTACTCTCCTAGCAACTTTTGAATATGAAATACAATATCATTGACTATTGTTGCCATGCTGTGTATCATATACTGCTGATTTATTTATTTTATAACTACAAGTTTGTACATTTTG
Source organism: Callorhinus ursinus (assembly GCF_003265705.2). Lineage (NCBI taxonomy): Eukaryota > Metazoa > Chordata > Mammalia > Carnivora > Otariidae > Callorhinus > Callorhinus ursinus. The sequence continues at coordinate 35,576,375 of NW_027397077.1, read as the reverse complement.
ACCACCTTCACCAGTTTCACTCACCCCCCCAAGCCCCACCCCTGACAACCACCAATATGTTCTCTATGTCTATGATCTTGGCTTTTTGATTGCTTATTTATTTTTTTTTTAGATTCCACATATAACTGAGATCATATGGCATTTGTCTTTTTCTATCTGAATTATTTTACTTAGCATAGTGCCCTAAAGGTCCATCCATGTTGTTGCAGATGGCGAGATTTCATTCTTTTTTATGACTGAATAACATCCCATTGTATATACCACATCTTCTTTATTCATCTATTGACAGACACTTTGGTTGTTTCTATATTTTAGCTACTGTAAATAATGCTGCAATGAATATGGGAGCGTATATATCTTTTCAAGTCGCAGTTTTTCTTTTCTTCAGATAAACACCCAGAAATGGAATTGTCAGATTATATGGTTGTTGTATTTTTAATTTTGGGGGGGACTGCCATACTGTTTTCCATAATGGCTGTACTAATTTATGTTCCCACCAACAGTGCATGAAGGTTCCCTTTTCTCCACATCCTTGCCAACACTTGTTTCTTGTCTTTTCAATAATAGCTATTCTAACAGGTATGGGGTGATATCTCACTGGGGTTTTGACTTAATTTTCCCTGCTTACTGATGAGTATCTTTTCATGTACCTGTTAACCATCATCTGTATGTTTTTTCTTGGGGAAAATGTCTTTTCATATCTTTGGCCATTTTTGAATCAGATTTTGTTGGTTTTTTTGACTAGTAAATCATATGTGCTCTTTATGCATTTGGATAGTAACCCATCATAAGATATATGATTTGTAAATATTTTCTCCCATTCAGTAAGCTGCCTTTTCATTTTGTGGATGGCTTCCTTTGTTTTGTAGAAAAATTTTAGTTGGATGTAGTCCCACTTATTTATTTTTGCTTTTGTTGCCTTTGCTTTGGAGGTCAGATCCAAAAAAATCATTGCCAAGACTTATGTGAAGGAACTTACTGCCTTTTTTTTAATGTTCTTAGGAGTTTTATAATTTCAGCTCTCACATTCAAGTCTTTAATGTATCTTGAGATAATTTTTGTGTCTGGCCTAAGCCAGTGGTCCAGGTTTATTCTTTTGCCTATGGCTGTCCAGTTTTCCCAACACCATTTATTGAGGAGACTGTCCCTTCTCCATTGTATATTGTTGGCTTCTTTTGTTAAAATTTATTGACCATATATGCATGGGTTTATTTCTGGGCTCTCTATTCTGTTCCATTAATTTATGTGTCTGTTTTTATTCCAGTACTCTACTGTTTTGATTACTGTAGCTTTGTACTATAGTTTGAAATTAGAGAATTAATGCCTCCAGATTTGTTCTGCTTTTTCAAGATTGCTTACTATTCAGGGTCTTTTGTTCCATACAAATTTTGGGACTGTTTGTTTATTGGAATGCTGTTTTCAATCTCTAAAACAACTGTCCTGTATACCATTGTACTAATTCTTCCTCACTGTACTCCAGAGAAATAGTCTAGTAGTGATCAATTTTAGCAGGAGAAAAATTCTGTTATAGGTCCACTCCAAACACTGTATAGGTCCACAGAAAATTGGTTTTATTGGGGCAACTGCCAGTATGGAGCTTTCTAGCTTATTTATAAGAGAAGCCAGATCTAAAGGAAAAAGTATAATCAAAGAGGAAAGGGGGTCAAGCAAGAGGGACATGTGGGTATTATTAGAGAGGGAGGCAGGTGATGGACAGAAGCCAGACTTTGAAAAAAAGAGTAAAGAAATGTTTAAGCATATTCTGGATTTTGGTATCCAAAGAATCCTCACATAGGTAAAATGTAGAGTTCTCTTCAATAATAAATTGAGCCAGATATCTCTGTAGCTATTATAGGAGCATGATGGCAGAGCATCGCTTCACAGGGCAGAGTATGAATACAGGGAAAAAAAAAGAGAGAGAGACCAAATTTATTCAGCATTGATGACTATCCCTACAAGCTTTGTTCCAGCCTTATGTAATATACCCTGTGTCCCACTGTGACCTTGGGCTGCATCAGCAACATTAGATGGGCCTGAGGAAATCTTTTGCCATGAAGTCTAGAAATTCTAGAATTTTCTCTTGACCATTACATGGTTGGAAATAGCTGTTGGAATTTCAAAGTGTAGAAATGATGATGTAGCCTGCCCTAAACTGGCAGAAACTGAGACAGACAGCCTTCTAGGAGAGTCATGGTACAGCTGCTTTGATTAGTTCTACTACAATGCACTCTGGTGGAAGAAAAATTACTAACAAAGTCTAGGCTTGACCATGGGTGACAGAAATCTGAAAAGTAGGCTGGCATGTTAAATATTTAATAATTCTTGAATTGTTTTTGATCTCTCAGTCACACTGGCTAGTTAACTGTTTGTACCCTCTTTTTAACTTTTTCTTCCAGTATATTATTAGCTTCTCTCTTTTTTTTTTCCTGATAATGTATCATTTCCTCATAATAAAAAAAGAGGGAAAATATGGGTACCTCAGTGGCTCAGTCGGTTGAGTGTCTGCCTTCTGCTCAGGTCATGATCCTAGGGTCCTGGGATCAAGTCCCACGTCAGGCTCCCTGCTCAATGGAGAGTCTGCTTCTACCTCTGCCTCTCCTCCTGCTCGTGCGCTCTCTCGCTCTCGCAAATAAATAAATAAAATATTTTTTAAAAATTTAAAAAAGGAGGGAAATATTAGAAAGTAGACTACAAAAGCAAATTATCCATAAACCTGTTTGAGGTAAGCAGTGTTAACCTTAGTGCATTTTTTTCTTTTTAGTTTATATGCACATATTTTTCCATCACAACTGTTATCTTGAATATGAAATTTTATATCCTTCATTTTTATAAGGTACTTAGATTATGAGGATTTCCTTATCTTTCAAAACAACATGTCAATGTATGCAAAATATCTCATGATTCCATTTACTATAAATTATCTAAAAAAATTTCCTGTATTTTGGGGGTACCTGGGTGGCTCAGTTGGTTAAGCATCTGCCTTCGGCTCAGGTCATGATCAAAAAAAAAAAACAAAAACAAAAACAAAAATTTCCTGTATTTTGAGACACTTAAGGTTGTTTCCAAATTGTTGTGATTATGAGTTACATTAAAATAATTCTTCATCATACATAAATTTCTAAACTCACCTCTGAATAATTTCTTAAACTCCTAAACTAGGACTCTTTCAAAGACCTTGGTCATTTTTAAGTTTCTCAAATTAGGAGGTTGTGCTGTTAAAGCCAAAGAGTGACAGTGAGTGTACATTGTAGACAACTTAGCAGCATTCAGGCACCCTGTTACCAATGGTGGATATACCAAGTTCAAAGTATCGTAAGTGTTAGCTACTATTTCTATTTGTTTTTAGAAAATAAGAGCTTTGTGAATTCATCCACATGATAGGAGGTATGAAAGCTTCTGCTCATTACTTTGATAGAGTTGTGTTTTTGTATGGTACAATTCTCACACCAATGCCAGTGTGTATTTTGTTTTGTTTTTCCCCACACCAAGCAGTTCTACAGTTCAACTCAGTTCTGATGCTATCTACCTGGAGACATCGTCCTATAGTACAGGTTAAGAGCTCAGTCCCTACCAGACTGCCCAACCTCCACTTCAGAAGCCAGTTGCAAATCTAGGTTGTCCCCTGAGCTTCTGACCAACTGGCTATAAATCAGAGGTTCCCATTGGTTCGATTAATTTGCTAGAGGCACTCACAGAACTCAAACATTTTAACTTCTTATGTTACAAGTTTATTATAAAAGGATATAACCAGGAAGAGTCCGATGGAAGAGATGCACAGGGCGAGGTATGGGGAAAATGGTGTGGCGCTTCATGCCCTCTCCAACTATGCCATACTCTCTGAATCTCCAGGTATTCACCAACCTGGAAGATCTCCAAACAGGATCCTTGTGGATATTTATGGAGGCTTCATCACATAGGCATGGTTGATTAACTCACTGAACCATTGGCAATTGAACTCAATCAATATCCAGTCTCTTTCCTCTCCTCGGACAGGGGTGTTGGGACTGAAAGTTCCAACCCTATAATCCTGTGGTTGGTTCCATTGAGAACCAGCCCCATTCCTTAAGTGCTTTCTAAAAGTCACTTCATTAACATAACACAAGATTTCTTTATGCTGCTCATCACAGGAAATTCCAAGGCTTTCAGGAGCTCTGAACCAGGAACAGGATCACATACTTATTTCTTACCATAAATCACAATATCACATATAGGCAAACAAATTTAAACCTCCTTCAAGTTTATACTATTCATAACAGACTGGTTTGGTCTGTGTGTTCAGATATCTCTAGTGTCAGGTATATGCACCTTCTTAGGTGACTGACAATGATTGACTGCCTACTCTGTGCCCAGTTCACATAAATTATTTAAGAGGTTCCGTCTCAGCTCCCTAGTTCTGACAGCTGGGCCAAAAACACAGGGATAGAGGCCTTATCAGGTGATACTAATAGTGATCCTAATAAGAGATTCTACAGACTGATGGTCATATAAGTAGGAAAAAAGCAGCATATTGAACACCTCTGGCACACCCTCAGCTTCACATCTGACTCTGGCCACTAAGTGGCTTCCAGCTTCCTCATCATACCTCTCTCTTTCTGCCCTTAGATTTTTTTAGTGCTATAACATGGGATTCAGGTAAGAACCACTCTGAAGTTATCCATGCTAAATCAAAAGTACTATTGATGTAGGAAAGACGTTAGGGTTCCAAGCTGATGGCCAAGAAAGAATTCTTGAGACGTCTTTGGTGCAAAGGTGATTTTATTAAAGCTCGGGGACAGGATCCGTGGGCAGAAAGAGCTGCTACACCAGGGTCTTGAGGAGTGGGTGATTATACTTAAGAGTTGGGAAGTAAGAAAAAGGAAGGTTTCAAAAGAACCTTCATATGCTAAAGAGGACCCACCTACAAGATACCTACAAGATACTAGAAGTCTTGCCATTGTCAAGTTAAGGTTGTTTTCCCCTCTAGCAAGGTATTAACATTTAGTTGGGAGATCCCTGGAAGAATGTCACACAAGTCCCAACCAGGAGTGGAGGATGGGGGAGGTTGCAGGGTGTCAGCTTATGCTTCGCCTTCAGCCAGCCTTCTGTTCCCTCATTACTATGAGGATATAGTAAATGCCTTTGTGGCCATCCTTGAGTTATGGAGCACTAGAGTCAGTGGAGAAATTCTTCCCCTTTCTTCTCCTGGGTAGATGATTTAAACGATCTTCAGAAGGTCCTGGAAAGATTGAACACAGGTCTCTTGGAAAGGAGAGGTGGGGAACTATCTCAAAAAATTGAAAAAAGCATTTTATTGGCTTTCCCTTTTTTCCTGAGGATCATATTCCCAACTCAATTACCTCATGCAAGTATTTGTCTCAGGATTAACTTTCTTGCAGAGCCAGGCTAGCAAACAGCAAATAGCATCTCTGAATGAGGCCCAAAATAAAGAAACTGGACCCTACTTCATTAGTCACTTTTCTTTTAAGACAGCGCTTCATACATTCTCTTTCTTTCTCTCTTGCACTTGATTTTTCTTTTATTGTCTCTCTTTCTAGACACACACACACACCCACACCCCCCCACACACACATATACACATACACATATATACACACATCTTTTTAAAAAGATTTTATTTATTAGAGAGAGAGCAGAAGCAGGGAGAGCAGGAGAAGAAAAGGGAGAAGCAGGCTCCCCGCTGAGCAGGGAGCCCAAAGCGGGACTCCATCCCAGGACCCTGGGATCATGACCTGAGCTGAAGGCAGATGCCCAACCATCTGAGCCACCCAGGCGCCCCTATACACACACATTTAAGAACATTTTAATGGGGTTAGAGTAGTAAAACATCAACCTAGAGAACAACTCCCCCCAGTAAATTAGATTAAAAAGATTAGCATATGATGGTATAATACAAATTAGTTACCAAATTTTGATCGTCTAAATCAGAAGTTCTCAAAGTATTGTTTGCATAATCTGGAAGTCTCCATGACCCTTTCAAGGGGTCCATGAGATCAAAACTGTTTTCCTAACAATATTAATGGTAATTGCCTTTTTCACTGGTTGACATTTGCATTAATTGGAGCAAAAGCAATGGTGGGTAAAGCTGCTGGCACCTTAGCACGAATCAAAGTACTGGAACCAAACTGTACTACTATTCATTGTATTCTTCATCAAAATGCTCTTGCACCTTAAAAAAAAAAAAAAATTCCAGTTTCATTTAAGACTGTCCTTGATGGAACAGTAAAAAAAAAAAAGTTAAATCTTAACCCTTGAGTACACATCTTTTTAACATTTTAAGATTTTAACATGACACCCCTGGAAGTACCCAAAAAACACTGCACTGAGATATGTGGTTATCTCAAGATGGACCTCTTGCATAATTGTTTTGGTTGCCAGCTGAACTAGCCACTTTTCTCATGGAATGCCATTTTTACTTGAAAGAACAACAGACAGACAAACTATGATAATTCAGCATTAGGTATTTGACAGACATTGTCTAAAAAAATAACTTGTTACCTCAAGAAAAAAAAAATAATGCTATTCATTGCCAGTTTTAGAATTTCAACTTTAAAGTACAAATTAGAATACTGGAAAACTCTATCACTGTCAGCTTCATAGCTTCCCAATACTTACAGACTTTTCTGACGAGTGTAGTTGTGATATCAACAATAGTGATTTTCTGAAAATGAAATAGGTCAATATTTTGAAGATGTTAACAAATACTCCTTAACAATCATTAGTCATGGGCCTACATAGTTCAGTTTGGCAGGATTTACACTGGGTCAGTTTAACGAGAATCTCTTGATATCTGATTGCCCTCAGTATCTGATCAGGTGTCTTATCCCCCACCTTTGAGGCATAAGTCCTTGACCTAACTCCTGCAAAAGTCCTGTTAAGTTGGTTAAAGAATAATCTCCCTACCTTTGATGTATGCTTTTAGTAATTTTTCATCCACTGACCCACTCTTATTATGCTTAATGGCTATAAATCCACAGCTGTCTGTTCTGTATTCAGAATTGAGCCTGATTTCTCCCCCCTATTATAATAATCTTAAAACCTGTTTCATACTGATTAAATTCTTCCTTACCATTTTAATAAGTCTCAAAATATTTTTGCTTTAACAATATATTTAACAGTAAAACCAATATCCTTTAAGAGATCAATGCATGATGTAAAAAAAAATTATGTGTGGATAAAAGATCTATTCAAAATACAAGAGAGATCAAGAGATATTAATGAAATAGAGCATTGATAGAATTTCAGTACACTGATATGATTTCAGATTCCACATTGCAATTAACCTTTTAGAAACAACCATTTGTCAGGTTTTGTTGTAGTACCTAAAATGATTATCCACAATTTTCTCTGAATGGGATATTAAAATATTCTTTTCCCTTGCCCAACTACTTATGTTTATGTGGCCAGATTTTCTTCATTTACTTCAAAACAACATATTGAAACAAACTGAAGGCAGAAATAGGTATGAGTCCAACAGAGATTAAAAAGATATGAAACAACACTCTTCTCACAAGTTGTTTGCTTTAGAATATAGTTTTATTTTTCATATAACTATGTTATTAATGTTAACATGTAATTGGTTTACATGAATTAGGAAATAAATAATTCCATTTCTTTTCAGGTTTAATTTCTAAATTGGTCATTATTAATAGATATAACTCACATAAACAAAAGCTTTTTAGGGTCCTCAGTAATTTTTAGGAGTCTAAAGGGGTCTTGTGAACAAAACACTTAGGAACAGCTTATTTAAATTTTTTTTTAAGATTTTATTTATTTATTTGACAGAGAGAGACACACAGCGAGAGAGGGAACACAAGCAGTGGGAGTGGGGGAGGGAGAAGCAGGCTTCCTGCAGAGCAGAGAGGCTGATGCGGGGCTTGATCCCAGGACTCTGGGATCATGACCTGAGCCGAAGGCACGCGCTTCATGACTGAGCTACCAAGGCGCCCCAGCTTATTTAAATTTATCAGGGATTCAGTACTTTATAATAGTGATCGAAGAGATGGGTGAAAATGACAGACAAATCAGGTCATTGATACTATGTTGAAATTGGTGACACTAAGCAAATATATTTGTGGGTGTGACATTCCTAGAAACAATGAAAAATATCAGTCTATCCAAAGGAAGAGGCAGAGGGGTGACACATGCCAGGAAAAGTAGACCTGGTTTGGAGAAATCTAATCACCAAATCAAATTGGATTCACTGGATCTTATTATACTATCCTCCAAAATAAAAGTGTTATTGTTTTTCAAATGGAAGATAATAAAGTTAATTTGAATTTCACTTAATACTGAAATGAATTTATGATTCCCAGTAAAAATACTAATTACTAGAATGATGTTTCAAGAAGTTGTTTTAATTGGGTTAATAAAATGTACTGTTACCCTTTATAGAATTTTTTAAGAAACTTTAATAATAGCAAACTTAAATCATTCTGTCTCTTCACATAAAAACTTGCACTGTGCATTCTCCAAAAATGGAATACTATATGAACTCTCTCAGATTTCTGTGATTTTATATGCATAGTAAGCCACCTAGAACCCTGAATGTCTACATTTGTAAAGAAAAAGTAATCATCCCTCTGGGTTCAGGTTTCAGAAAGACCTAAGGATTCTAAAGCATAAAAAATATGATAATTCTGAAGCATAAGGAAGACATGGTCATCAATCTAGGATGATTACAAGTTGACTTTTGGTGAGCATCATTGTTTCCTGAAATACATTTTAGGACAACCTTTTCATAAGACTGATTTTCTCAGCTTCTTTAGTTCTGTATTGGATTCCATGGTGCCAAACCAGCTTTAGGAGTATAGGCAGAGTTGGTGCAACTAAAGAGTACCACCTAAAATACTTTCTGTGATGGTCTATCTTAGTATAATTTTTTTTCAAAATTAAAGATTATTTCCAATAGGTATTAGGACATTCGACACTCAGCACTTGTCTGTTGAAATTTATATATATATAAATTATAATTGTAAATTATAAAAATATTTTCAAGTATTTGTCTATACTCTTGAGATAGATACCAAGTAAATGGAACATGTGGTTGGGAGCTTACTGAGGCAAGCTGAAAGGGATATGAGAAAGTCTGTGATATTCAGGACATGTGCCACTGTCTAGTGTGAGGTTGAGGGATTTCCAGTTTTATTCACTCTGGCCTGATTTGGCCTAGTTTAAACAGAAGATACAAAGTTGGTGAGGTTACACTGAAATTAGTCATTAAACATCCCTGTATTTAACTTACAAAAGCAAAAACTGGTAATATCTGAAATGTTAAAATACAGAAATAAGTACAGTAGAACTCTATGGTGGAAGAGTATGTACCCATTAAAAAGGATGTTTGCAAAATATTTTAATATCATTAGAATAAATTTATATAATAACATTAAATGAAGGAAGTAGGAGAGCAACTGAGTGGTTCAGTCAGTTAAGCATTCAACTCTTGATTTCAGCTCAGGTCATGATCTCATGGTCATGAGATCAAGCCCTACATCAGGCTCCAAGCTGGGCATGGGGCCTGCTTGAGATTCTCTCTCTCTCTCTCCCTCTCTCCCTCTCCCTTTGCTCTTCCCCTCTTCCCCACACCACCTCCTGCTTGTGTTCTCTCAAAAAAAAAAAAAAGAAGAAGAAGAAAAAGTGCACAAATGAAAATACAAAGTTTTTATAAACTATTGAGTATACAGAGTCAGTTGATACACATCTGAAACATGAATATTGATATATCATTGAGGGACTTTTGGTTATAAGTATCAAAAAACCATTCTATTGAAAATAAAAATGAATGTATTAAAAAAATCTGGGTAGCACATCAAATCTAAGAAAGGATAGAGAAACATAACCAGTATTAAGGAACAGGGTAGGAGGAATTATGGATAAGTTCTTCATGGATTATCCTAAGTGTTTCTTTTCCAAACACTTTCTCTTCTTAAGATTCAATTCTCTGTAGGGAGATCATGAGTAAATTCATATGGGTCATGCACCCACTTCTTAAAGAAGAGGTAACCTGATTCACAGCCCTACCAGGAAAACATGGAATAGGGAAATGGGCAGTGGGTTAAGAAAAGAAACATTTGTCTGCTACAGAAGAGACAGATCAATGTGTGTAGGTTAAAATCACATGTCCTACAAATACATATCTGATGACTCTATTAACAGTTACTATTGAGTGTTCAACACTTACTTTGGTTTCCCTGCTTTATATGGATGCTTTCATATTAATTTCTCAACATTTAATAGTAGGTTTTATTACTAACCCCAGTTTACAAAGGTGGAAACTAATGCTTAGAAAGGTTAAATTGCCTAATGTCATACAATAAGAATATGGTAGATCTGGAATTTGATCTGTGGCTGGCTAGCTACAAAGCCCATGAATTTGACTGCCAGAATACATTGTAGGTGACAATTATTTTTATCATCACTTCAGTTTTATTATTTCTCTCAGTGCTACTAGACTAAAGCAAACAATGGACTAAATATTAGGGCTTAAGCAATGGGTTTATTTCTAAATATAGTTAAAGATAATTCAACAAGGGTATTTTTAAAATATCCACTCTAAAATATTTGAATTTTAGCTTTGAAACAGCATATCAAGCATATTTCAATTGTTTTATTTGGATAAAAGGGTAGTTTCATACCAAAGTACATTTCAATTAGTCATGAAGAACAACCACAGAATGCGGGTAATGAATGGGTGTTCCTGAAAAGTTCATTTCTTCAAAACCAGTGGAATTGTCAGAGTTCTGATTAGAGTAAGAAATACTTTTCACTCCATCTTTTTCATTCCAGGAGTCTTAGGCAGGCAGCATGCCCTAGACATTTTATTCCTTATCTCCCAGATTGGTTTCTCAATTTTCATACTAGCTTTGTTTAGTTTAAGCAGCTGGAAATCTCAAAATTTGCCCCAGTTCAAATGTTTAAACTCACTTCAAACATCTCCAACATTCATTCCTAAAATATCAAATATTAGCTAAGGATTGTCTTGTGAGCTTTTTTAAGATTATTTATTTATTTATTTGACACAGAGAGAGAGAGAGTGCACGCACAAGCAGGGGGAGGGGCATAGGGAGAGGGAGAAGCAGGCTCCCCGCTGAGCAGAGAGCCCAACATGGGGCTCAGTCCCAGGACCCTGGGATCATGACCTGAGCTGAAGGCAGATGCTTAACTGACTGAGCCACCCAGGTGCCCCTTGTAAAACTGATTTCTAATTTCATACCACTGTAGTTGGAAATGGTGCTTGGTATGATTTCAGACGAGATTGGGTACATTCAAGGTGGTATGGCTTGTAGACTTGGTATGATTTCAGTCTTTCAATTTGTTAAGGCTTGTGTTGGCCTAACATATTATCTATCCTGGAGAATGTTTCAGGCACACTTGAGAGGGACGTGTATTCATTTGACAGAGAGAGAGAGAGATAGCGAGAGCAGGAACACAAGCAGGGGGAGTAGGAGAGGGAGAAGCAGACTTCCCGCCAAGCAGGGAGCCCGAAGTGGGGCTCAATCCCAAGACCCCAGGATCATGACCTGAGCCAAAGGCAGACACTTAATGACTGAGCCACCCAAGCGCCCCAACCCCATTGGTTTTCAAAGGTAGATGTTTAGAGGACTCATTTCTCAGGTCTTAGAAGTTGGGGTGCCCACTGTGGAGTTGAAACCCTTCTCTTCACAGGAAGAAGCTCTGGATTTTGAGTTCCCTCCTGATTGTGGGTCATAGAGCTGGGAGGAGGTCTATGGTGCGATTGTGTCCCCAGCTTCCTACCCACTTCACTGTGTGTGTGTTTGGTTTTTTGCTTTCAGTTTTGCTTTTTATTTGTTTACTCTGTGTTTTTAGGCTTTTTTCAGAGGAAGTTTTTCCATTGTAGTTGTAGATTCAGTATGTCTGTGGGAAAAGGAGAGTTCAGGATCTTTCTACATTACCATCTTGAATCCTTTGTGAACATCTTTAAAATGCAAATCCTGGTCCCCAGCTTTAAAGATCTGATTCCTTAGATCCTGGGCAAGGCTCAGATAGATGCATTTTACCAGGTGACCCAGATGATTCAGATGGTCTCTGGAGTCCATTATAAACAGCACCAGGTTTTATGGTAGTCTAAATGCATACTGGGAAACATTCTCTCCATTTCCTGGATGGGGAGATTGGACAGATAATTACCCAGGAAAGAAAGAAGGTAGTGAGGCCAAATCTCCTTTTAAATATGATAGTAACATACTAATAGACCCCAGTAAGTATAATAATGTCATTTGCTGGTGGAAGAAGCCTTATCTATGGAATGCTTTTAGCAAGATGTACCGAATCTGTTTAGGGCTACTTATGGTAAACAAACCTAGAATACTATGGATTGATGGAACATGGCTCCTTAGAAAACATCACATAAGCTATGTAACTATATGGGAGTATAAAATTGAAATTGTGACTACAAAACAGCTCCTTTTCATGTAAATAATGTAGCCATACACATTACTTAATGACCTCATATGTTGGTCTGAGTGCATCCTGAGTCAGCAAGAAAAGTCTGCAGAGCTGTGTTGCTCTTGCACTTCTCTCTGTATTGCATGTACATCATGATTAATTGTATTTTTTTATTTAAATTCCAGTTAACATATAGTATGATATTAGTTTCAGGTGTACAACTTAGTGATTCATCACTTCCATACAACACCCTGTGCTCATCACAAGTGCATGCCTTAATCCTTATCACCTACTTAACACATCTCTCCCCCACTATTATATTTTTTAAATTATTAGTAAAGCTTGATGGAAAATAAGATCTGTTATTTGTGTATGTCTGACACCAGGTTCCTTTGTGCAATCTTACATACAAAATACTCCATAATTTTGGTCCTGCCTCCATCATCTTTCCCAAAACATGTCCTCTATCCACCATCCATATTAATAAACAACGTGGAGTTAGGCAAATGCACCACACTGCCTCATTCCTAAATGCCTTCTCTTGGTCTCTTTTCATGGTGTTCCTTTTGCCTAAAATTATTCCCTTGTCTACACTTAATCTCACGAGATTCAGCTCAAGTACCACCTCTCTAAGAATCTATGAGAACTGATGACTTCCTCCTTTGTGTTCACCATGATACTAAATCCTGATAGACTTCCTTCATGAGCCCTCTACCACTGTACTATACTGCTTTGTTGTAATATCTGTTTCAAACCTAGCTTTGTATTCACAGTAAGTATAAGAACCTGTTTTTATTGTCAAATAATAGCTAGACATTTATCCACCGCAGGTTTTTCTATCACTAAACCTCATCCCATCCTGAAGTCCTAGTACAAACTCAGGGCTTTGCTATTTTTTATAATTTTTTGAATTTTTATGTTATGTTAAAATGAGGTACATTCTTGTGGTCCTCCTACTAGAGTAGGCAGAGTTGTATCTTATCCAACTTTCTATCCCTAGTGCCTTGCACACAGAAGGGACTGTGCCAGTGTGAGAGGAAGGGAGGGCTAGGAAAGAAGAAGAGCCTGTTCTTCCCTTGGACTTGATCCAGGACTCTGGCATCCCTGTGGGACCGAAGGGAAGGAGGATTCCATCAATCCCTGCTGAAGAGCCAGCCCTGCAGCTACATAGAACTAAACAATCTAATGGGGCACATGGGTGGCTCAGTCAATTAAGCGTCTGACTCTTGTTTTGGCTCAGGTTATGATCTCAGGGTTGCGAGATTGAGCCCTGCATTGGGCTCCATGCTTAGTGGGGAGTCTGCTTGTGGTTGGAGAAGAAATGGGAGGTGAATATAGGCAGGGGCAAGCATAAGGAGCACTACCAGAATACCAGATGAATGAACTTCAAACTAGAGAAATCCAAGCACATGATCTTTTACTGCTACACAGTTGTGAATATAATTAATGAACTCCCAGAAGAAATACACACAGAATTATGGCTGTTGCTGTCAGCTGCGGTTTGAGCAAATTCAATACTAAACCTCATGCATTAAAAAAAAATTTTATACTGCACAAAAAAGGACACTGGGCTTTTTGCGGTAGACAGACAAGGTCTCTGTGAAGGCATCAAACATCCATGTCACACTTGGAAAAACACATTAGTAGTTTCTCTGGCAGGAAAAAAATGAAACCAGAAAGCAACAATTAAATCTTCTACACTGAAAGAGTGTGATATTGTAATTTATAGTAGGAAATATACATTTGTTCTTCATTTCCATTTGTGGCACAAAGCTATGAAAAACCTTGGAACTTCCTGGGGTGCCTGGGTGGCTCAGTCAGTTGGGTGTCCAACTTTTGGTTTGGGCTCAGGTCCTGATTTTGGGGTTGTGGGACCAAGCCCCCCATCAGGCTCCATGCTCAGCACAGAGTCTGTTTGAAATTCTCTCTCTCCCTCTGCCCCTCCCTGCTCATGCACACACACTCTCTCTCTCCAGTAAATAAATAAAATCTTAAAAAACAAAACAAAAGACTTGGAACTTCCTAAATGAAAAGAGCCCTAAATGTGTCTTTTGTTATGTCAGGTGATTTTTGGAAAGCACCTAAGGATGGGGGCTGGTTGTCATGGCAACCAAACATGATTGAAAGATTGGAACTTTTAGTCCTACCCCATAATTTCCAGGGAGGGGAGAGGGCTATATGTTGAATCAATCACCAATGGCCAATGACTCCGTCAGTCATGTCTAAGTAATGAAGATTCTATAAATACCCAAAAGGAAGGGGTTTAGAGAACTGCTAGTCGGTAAACGAAAATGCTTCCATATGCCAGTGTGCTGGGCCCCTGACTCCACAAAGACAGAAGCTTTGTCGGAAACCTCTTCTTATATATCTTTTTCTCTAGCTGTTGATTCTTACCCTTTAATATCCTTTGTAATAAACTAGTATTCTAATGAAGAAATAGGTTTCCTGAGTTTGGTAAGCTATTCTTGCAAATTAACCAAACCAGAGGAGGAGGATGTGGGGAGCTCTGCTCTACAGGCCAGTCGGAAGTACACGTGACAATCTGGACTTGTGAGTAGCATCTGAAGTGGGGACAGGCTTGCAGGACTGTGCTTTTCACCTGTGGAATCCAATGCTATTTCTGGGTGGATGGTATCACATTTGAGTTGAATCATAGGACACCCAGCTAATGTCTGAGAATTGACTGGTGGTGTGGGGGAAAACCCCATGCATCAGAATTGGGTGCAAAATCTTACAAAACATTTACTGAACCGTGGCCATTCTAGATGGAGAACACCTGGGCATGAATTAATAAATGCATGTCTCCACCCTCTTCAGAACTTTAGTTAAAACATCAGAGTTCTTTAGGACTTTTCATCTTTCCCACCCTATACATCTGAGAGCACACATTTCTTAGGTGGTCCCTTACAGAGTTTAGAGAGTAAAATGCAAGTTACTTCCCTGTTATGAAGAAATAGATTATTGTGAGCAAAAAAGGAAAGAAACACACAACTTTGTTCTCCCTGTCACACTGGCTGTGTTTGCATAGTGCTTATGCAGGAGGTTTGCTAACATCAGGCTTTGACATCTGTCTCCCCCAAACAAGTCCTGCATTAGCCAGCAGCTGCAACCTAAATGACAAAAATCCAAAGATGCTGTCAGCCCATTCTCCTCTGATTAACTTCCCTTTCTGCTCTTGACACAAGCCTACCTTGCCTCTCCACAAACTCTTCCACTCTGCTCTGTTTCCAGATCCTGCTCTGTCAGTCTACCCTCAAGTGGGCCGTGGCCTGCCCAAGCCAGCCCCACCTGCTGCACTCACTGACCAGCCACCTGCCCCACACCAGACTCCTTGCCACCCTGGCCTCCACCAGCTGCTGCTCCTCAAGCCCCAACAGCTGCTGCTTGCTCTGCCCTTAGATTTCAGCATAACTGTCCTTGACTCGTGCTATTACTCACCTGGCAACATTCACCTCCTATTTGGCTTTCTGACCACCTGAACAGTTAATGTTTGACTGCTTAGAGCTCACAGAGAGGGTGGGAATTTATTCAGTGAATTGAAATACTGGGAAAATTTGAGAGAAATTCCAATTGAATTCAGTTCAGAGAAAACTGTGATTCCTGGAATAAATGCCATCCAAATGCCAACTCTTATCTTCTTTTCTGAAGACTACAGTAGTTAGAGTACAGCTAGTTATAATTCCACACTGGGACATGATCATTTTTCAAGATTTATGCCAGAGTAACAGAATCATCAACACATAATGGATATCTAATATGCACAGTACACCACCTATCTGAGAAACCGAAACAGAAGGAGGATAGAGATGCTACCGCATGTCCATGAGTCCATTAACATGGCAGTAAAGGAGATAATTCATGTAAAGAGTTTAATTTAGCATGAAGCCTGAACATGGAAACCATTCAATAATAGCTATTGTTAGTACTTTTTCATTATCAAGACGATTGGGATAGTAAGTTAAAAAAAAAAAATGCCCCCTACAAAGACTATGGGCTGGAAGAAAGGATATAGAGATGGATATACACTGAGCAATAAAAGATGAAAAAGCCTTGGGGTGCCTGGGTGGCTCAGTCATTAAGCATCTGCCTTCGGCTCAGGTCATGATCCCAGGGTCCTGGGATCAAGCCCCGCATGGGGCTCCTTGCTCCGTGGGAAGCCTGCTTTTCCCTCTCCCACTTCCCCCTCTTGTGTTCCCTCTCGCGCTGTGTCTCTCTCTGTCGAATAAATACATAAAATCTTTAAAAAAAAATGAAAAAGTCTTGATAAAACTTTTCAGTGTTAGCCAAGGTATGATCGCACTGGCTAGGGAGAGGGAGTTTTGGGTAGGGAGAACTCTGCAGTGTTGGTTAGGGTATTAGTTTGCTAGAGGAGGATGCAAGGAAACCACAAGTCCAAAATCAAGATGTCAGGAGGGCTGATTCCTTCTGAGGCTGGGAGAAAGACCCGTTCCAGGCTTCTCTCTTGGGCTGGTGTATGGCTCTCTTCTTGTGTCTATTTACATCTCTTACCTCTGTATGTCTCTGCGTTCCAATTTCCCCTCTTTGAAAAAGGACATCAGTCATACTGGGATGAGGGCCCACACTACTCCAGTATGACCTCATCTTATTACATCAGCAATAGCTCTATTTCTAAATAACATCATAGTTAGCAATTATATATTTTTTAAACTGAGAAATAGCCAGTAATAGATATAAAGTTATGCCATTCTCAGTACATGCATTGCAGTGAAATCTTAACAACCCTTAAAAAGAATGTGTTTGAATATATAAGACATTAGAAATAGTCATAATACATTGTTAACCTAAAGAACCAGATATATTTATTGGATTACGTGAACTGACTGCAACAATTTCTATGTAAAGTAAGCCAATATGTTAAACTGTATTATAGCTGGAAAATGGAATTATGAGAATTAAGAGAATGCCTTAACATCTAATTTTGTATCTTACAAGTATTCTACAAACCTGTTACATTTAAATTGTTTTTATTTAATTTTTATTGTTATGTTAATCACCATATATTACACCATTAGTTTTTGATGTAGTGTTCCATGATTCATTGTTTGTGCATAACACCCAGTGCTCCATGCAGAATGTGCCCTCTTTAATACCCATCACCAGGCTAACCCATCC
>NW_027397077.1:35518182-35543840 GCF_003265705.2 Callorhinus ursinus | reverse complement strand
AATGGACCCTCAACTCTATGGTCAACTTATCTTTGACAAAGCAGGAAGGAATGTCCAATGGCAAAAAGACAGGCTCTTCAACAAATGGTGTTGGGAAAATTGGACAGCCATATGCAGAAGAATGAAACTGGACCATTTCCTGACACCACACACAAAAATAGACTCCAAATGGTTGAAAGACCTAAACGTGAGACGGGAGTCCATCAAAATCCTAAAGGAGAACACAGGTAGCAACCTCTTCGACCTCAGCCGCAGCCACTTCTTACTAGAAACATCGCCAAAGGCAAGGGAAGCAAGGGCAAAAATGAACTATTGGGATTTCATCAAGATAAAAAGCTTTGGCACAGCAAAAGAAACAGTCCACAAAACCAAAAGACAACCGACAGAATGGGAGAAAATATTTGCAAATGACATATCAGATAAAGGGCTAGTATCCAAAATCTATAAAGAACTTATCAAACTCAACACCCACAGAACAAAAAATCCAATCAAGAAATGGGCAGAAGACAGGAACAGACATTTTTCCAAAGAAGATATCCAAATGGCCAACAGACACATGAAAAAGTGCTCAACCTCGCTTGGCATCGGGGAAATCCAAATCAAAACCTCAGTGAGATACCACCTCACACCAGTCAGAATGGCTAAAATTAACAAATCAGGAAATGACAGATGTTGGCGGGAATGTGGAGAAAAGGAACCCTCCTACACTGTTGTTGGGAACGCAAGCTGGTGCAGCCACTTTGGAAAACGGTATGGAGGTTCCTCAAACAGTTGAAAATAGAGCTACCATATGATCCAGCAATTGCACTACTGGGTATTTACCACAAAGATACAAATGTAGGGATCCGAAGGGGTACGTGCACCCCAATGTTTATAGCAGCAATGTCCACAGTAGCCAAACTGTGGAAAGAGCCAAGATGTCCATGGACAGATGAATGGATAAAGAAGAAGTGGTATATATACAGAATGGAATATTATGCAGCCATCAAAACGAATGAGATCTTGCCATTTGCAATGACGTGGATGGAACTGGAGGGTGTTATGCCGAGTGAAATAAGTCAATCAGAGAAAGACATGTATCATATGACCTCACTGATGTGAGGAATTCTTAATCTCAGGAAACAAACTGAGTGTTGCTCGAGTGGTGGGGGGGTGGGAGTGATTGGGTGGCTGGGTGATAGACATTGGGCAGGGTATGTGCTACGGTGAGCGCTGTGAATTGTGCAAGACTGTTGAATCACAAATCTGTACTTCTGAAACAAATAATGCAACATATGGTAAGAAAAAAGAAAAAGAAGAAGATAGCAGGAGGGGAAGAATGAAGGGGAGTAAGTCGGAGGGGGAGACGAACCATGAGAGACGATGGACTCTGAAAAACAAACTGAGGGTTCTAGAGGAGAGGGGGGTGGGGGATGGGCTAGCCTGGTGATGGGTATTAAAGAGGGCACATTCTGCATGGAGCACTGGGTGTTATGCACAAACAGTGAATCATGGAACACTACATCAAGAACTAATGATGTAATGTATGGTGATTAACATAACAATAAAAAATTTTAAAAAATAAAATAAAACACTTATATTAACAAAATGCATCCATATACCCTAAGAAGGTTTAGCATTACTTTTTATTGGTGATGTTTCCCACGTAATTTAATATATGGAATAAACCAGTTAGTTTAACATCTTCCAAGTGGAAGACAAATCCTTTGAGATTTTGAATCACTGAGAAATTGGAAATTTATTTTGAGGTCACAAAGGCTCTATTTAGAAATCGATTTTGGGAAAATGTCAAAATTTTGAATATTTGATTAATACGATCACAAATTATCATGAAATAATATTTCACCAAAGTAACAGTAGAAGATGTTAAAGGCAAATACAAACGGTCACATAATTATAAACAAAACTTAGCTGTTTTAATCTTGAGAAGACTGGGTTTTTTTAAGTAATCAAAGACCTGAAAAAGATTACTGTGCTTCATATTAATTATTTTGGTTAGAAAATCTTTGCTGTTCAGGCAGATTACTTAATGGTAAAGAAACTTTTATAATCTCTTACCAAGAGTAGATCAAAAGCCCAAGAAAATTCTGTTCTTTTAGTGGAGAGAAAACCAAGTTCTAATTTTTATCAGTGTACTTTTGATATTAAAACTTATTTTAAAAACTTAAATCATTCCAATCTTAGCTTGGCCATACAGAAAGTTCTTTTCCCAAGATTCCTTTTCCATAAATCTTCAACATTTTTACGTCCATTCAGATTTCACCGTTTTTTGCTTATTCTGGAACGAAATAATTTTTTGCTTTTACTATTTCTAAGTTTTAATTAAATTTATTGATTAGAATTCTTAACACTTAGAATCTTTAATTCCTAGTGGTTGTCAAATTTATAAATACATTTCATAATTTCTAGAAGTATATTCTCAATCACAGTAAATTTTTCAGTGTGGTACAAAGCATGTTACTAATAGACCCAAATATTTTTGCCTCTTCTGTAAAAAGGAGACAGCAGTGGATAAACCTATGTTCAGTAGTTAATGTTTGAGTATTTTATCTTATTTGGAAACAATTTAGATTTTCAGTGACTATCCATCATTTGATATATCTCAGTATAATTTTACCTATTTTTAAATAGACGTGCCATAAAGTGTAATTATTGTTAAAAAGTTATTTATAAACTTTCTTACTTACATCTACTTGCCTGTTCTTAACTATGTTTAGATTGCTTATGAAAATTTCATGAGACATTAAACACCTATCATCTCATCTTTCTTGCTGACAAATTCTGTAAAAGACATGAACTTATTTAACTTTTAGTAAACCTAGGATGAATAAAAGCCATATGCCCATATTATATCTAATACTGGTAGCTCTAAAGACATGCCTGTTTTAATTAAACCAATACACTTAAATTAGCTTTTATTTACTACAGATTATCATAGATCACATGGACTTTAAAAACATTTGGGTTAGTTTTTATATTTCTGAGAGTATACCTAATTTATTCAGCACTTGTTTGTTTTTAAATCAGTTAAATAGGGGTTCTTAAAAATTACTTTGGGTAATACTAACCAGAGGTAGAAAAAAAAAATCACATCTGTAACATACATACATACGCCATATATAAACATATGAACAGACATAAACCGATCTTACAGCTTTTGTTTTAAAATTTTATCCATAAGACTGATGAGGGTACAGAAAGCAAGTTGAGGACAAAACAGAAGCTGACACCCCACAACTCCCCCTATGGGATAGACGTGACATTCCTCATGCACTCCTGGTTGCCCTAAAGCTAAGGAAAGGAAAAACAAATAGTTAACTTATAGACATCACAATCCTGCAAGGCAGGAGCCTCCCTCAGTTTACAAAAGTCTGAGCAATTTACATTTCTAATCAAAGGCCTAACTTCCACAAAGAAAGAAATGTAGATATAATTAAAAGTCCTTATAACCAAAAAAAAAAAAAAAAAAAAAAAAAAAAGTCCTTATAACCTGCAGCCCATCGAGCAGAGTATAATGTTACTCCAGGAAGCTCCCGACTATCTTCATGTTAATGACTTGCTGGAGGGAAAAACAATCTTAACTTGACAATAGCAAGGCCTCCAGTAAACTGTGGGTCTTCTTTAACATGTGAAAATCCTTTTGAAACCTCCCTTTTCCTTACCTCCCTCAACCCCATAGTATATAATCAGCCACCACTCACAACGCTGGGGCAGCAGCTCCTTCTGCCCATGGGTCCTGTCCCCATGCTTTAATAAACCACCATTTTGCACCAAAGACATCTCAAGAATTCTTTCTTGGTCATTGGCTCCAGACCTCACCCCACTGAACCTCACCTATATTCCAAAACCCCATCAAGACTGGTATGAGAGGGGCACCTGGGTGGCTCAGCCATTAAGCATCTGCCTTCGGCTCAGGTCATGGTCCCAGGGTCCTGGGATCGAGTCCCGCATCAGGCTCCCTGCTCAGCGGGGAGTCTGCTTCTCCCTCTCCCTCTGCCCCTGCTTGCGTTCTGTCTCTATCAAATAAATAAAATCTTTTAAAAAAAAGGCTGATATGATAATGCAAAACTCACTAGTTTATACAAGAACAGTCAGATCCACGTTGTGTTTCTGGCAGATGAAGTTAAGGTACCTGCTAAAATGGCTTACACTTTTCACTAACGTTTGTGGCAAAGAATTTTAAGATTTTCATAGGGCTAGTTTTCAATTATAGCCTTTTTTTTTTTCTTTCTGGGAAGAATGACCTTGTTTCATAAAGAGGATAAAATACATAATTTTACATCACAAAAGATACGGAGAAAGAGGGCAAGTTACACCAAGAAGGACTTTTGTTCCCTAAATCCAGATCTTTTACAACATCTACAATCCTTTTGAGATGAATAGGGGAGGTTTAGGGATTAATAAAAAGGATAGGTGGCCTTCGAATTGCTTCTAGAGCTGCATTTCTGTTTTTGTAAACAATTTATAACACAAGGACAGTTGTTTTTAATTCCTCAAGAATTGGGTTGCAACCTGAATGAAATTAAGGGACTTGCCACACATCCAACTACATTATCTTCACTTTGCTTCTTTATATCAGGGAGAAAATCTTCAGTGAAGATGGAAATCAAAAGATTACTATGCTGTAGATTTAGAGCTGCTTCTCTTTGGACTGTTTTTCTTTCCCTGTGGGTGCATAGTTTCATATTAACTTAGGGGGAAGGGCCTGAAAAAGAGCTATCAGGCTGTGAATATCAGCTCCCAGTTTGGCCAACTTCTGACCATAAGCCTATTTTAAAAATCATTTCAAATATTTTGTCAGGTTTCAGCTGGAACAAACAATAAATATTTCTAGCATAGAACAACATCTAGAATAACTCATGAATCCAACAGGTGCCCCCCCCACCAAATAGCTAAAAGATAGCCACTTAGGCAAATTTCCTGAGAGTTGGCAACAATCAGTAGGATCCTAACCTGCAAATGAAGTGCAACCCACATTTCTGTCCAACCATATTTTTGGGGACCCCCCCCACCTGAGAGTTGTCAGGCCAAGTTCTCAGGACACAAGACAAAAACGACAGCAATAGTTATTGTTGGGAGGGAAAGGATCAGTAACCAAGTGGTCTAGATTTAGAAAGGACAGATCACATGACATTTTACTTTCCTCTCATGACTGGACACTACAGAGATTTGGAAGAGCTGATTCTGGTAAGAATTCTCACCCGTCACTGGCTTCTATGAGTCTTCGCAGGATCCTATCTGCAGGCTCCAGAGTAAGTGGGGTTCAAAGTAGAGAAAATAGCCCCAATATCTACCCGAATTTTGCAAGGTTTCCTATTAATTTTTAGTTTCTCCTTGGCTGTTTAAGGGAATAATGGGTAGCAGTTTTTCAGAGAATCCCTTAGAGTCCCATCAACCCTGGGAGCTGTCCATATGGGGGCTCTCCTTTGAGGGTAGATATAGGGGTGTTTTAAGAACTTGGTCATCTGTTGTTTACAGTCTTTTAGTCTCTTCAGAGTAGAAAGGAATTCAGATAGAAGATTAGCAAACAGTGAGCACTCAGGTAAAGGAGGATAGAGGGGAGAATTAGGATCATGTCAGTCTTTTAGTTACCCCCTGTCTTTAATGCTTCCTTAGCCTTTTGCAGTGAATGTTTCAATGAAGTTATTTTGGAATCTTGAAGACTTTGGGAGACTTCTGCCTGCCAATTAAAATAGGTAACCCATTCCGTTTGTTTGATTTGGGAGCCATCGCTTTCAAGTGCACTTGTTAACTGGAACATTTCCCATAATGACCATTGCAATTCTAGACTGTCTTAGTAATATTTTGCCATTTTCAGATACTTAACAGCTTCCAGGACTATCGTACTAAGACGTAAAATAAGCAGTGGTGCCAGAAGGTGGTACACTCAATTCCCTGAAATTTAGCCTCCTACTTCTTTAGCTAAAGCCTTGAGTCTCTTGGAGCCAAATTAATACTTAAAAGAGGTGTACCAATGGGTTAGGGATTGTGTGGTGCCACATATAAGAATTAGGAGGTGAGGGTGCCTGGGTGGCTCAGTTGGTTAAGCGACTGCCTTCGGCTCAGGTCATGATCCTGGAGTCCCGGGATCGAGTCCCGCATCGGGCTCCCTGTTCAGCAGGAAGTCTGCTTCCCCCTCTGACCCTCTCCCCTCTCATGTACTCTATCTCATTCTCTCTCTCAAATAAATAAATAAAATCTTAAAAAAAAAAAAAAGAATTAGGAGGTGAGTGCTCTAACACTTTTTAACTGCTTGACCCATGCCCATTGGTTTTTTTCAACTTTGGCTTCTGAGATTCCCACTAAAAATAGATTTATTAATCCTTTCCCCAGTTACTGTTGGTTTCTGCTAATGTGAACATGATGTGAACAGAACTATGGACACCAGCAGTAACCAGAGATGATACTATGAATTAGCCAAAAGAATGCCTTTGGTGCACACCACCATCAGTTCCAAAAGTAGAACTACAGACTGAACCAGGAGACTCCAACAAATGCTGATTGCAGACTAACCAAGGGTTAAGGACTTGGGTTCCAGGTGGTACTGTCTGCCAGCTCAAGGTGACCAACAAATTCCTGGACTGGGCCTGTAGACTAAGTAAGGCCTAAGAACTGGTGCTCTATTAAAACCTCTCATTAATCCAGACTGACCTGTTAATCCTAGACTGGAAAGCCAATTAGACTGGGAGCTCAACACAAAAAAGAGAAGAGCTTGCATCTAAGAAGAACTTACGCATGGCCCTCAAATGGCAAGAAAGAGAACTCAAAAGTTTTGAAGGGACCAATGCCTCTGTTTCTCATTGTTGCCAAAGTCATCAAGCCTATCACTGCCACCAAACAAAAAACAAAATTCAACTGACTAAATTTTAAAGATCTTATTGACTTTATTCAACAATTCATGAATAGGGCTACATCCAATCTAGCATATAGAAAAGAGCTCTGAGAAGCTTTACAAAATGAAAGATTTATATAGACAAGGGAGCAGGAACAAGGTAATACTAGGCAAAAAGTGTGTTGTTATTACAAGTTTATTTTCCCTATACTGGAGGATACGGGTCCATCAGGCAGGTTACCTAACTAGTGTTGATCAGGCAATTCCTGACTGACTGGTTTAGGGTTCCATTTCTAAGACAGCTGAAACTTACTTATAATTAAATCAAGGACCTGTTTGGTGACATGGGCTTGGTAAGCAACTCCATTTGGGGCCTTTTGTCTTGCTTTTAATATTAGACTGAGTTAAACAATTTAATAAAAGATGTCATGTTGCCTGGTTTGAACATTTTAATACCGATAAGACATTTAAAAATGAAGAGTTCAAGTGCTCCTCAAGATATCGCTGTAGGAAGATCCTGAGCTCACCTTCCATAGACACAACAATCTACTACATTTGGAATAATTCCCACTAAAGGGAACCTAAAAACTGGATGAACAGAGCCTCCACAGTAAAGGGCAGCATGGGGAAATGTAGAAGAGGCAGAGATATGGTCTCACTAAGGAATAAAACACACCAAGGCATGGCACTCCATAGTCTTTTGCCTAAGCAGTGAGAGATTGAAATTCCCTATCAAGCACCTCAACCATTAAATCCTGCACAGGAGAGACAAGCCCCCA
The DNA here is from genome assembly GCF_003265705.2 of Callorhinus ursinus. Lineage (NCBI taxonomy): Eukaryota > Metazoa > Chordata > Mammalia > Carnivora > Otariidae > Callorhinus > Callorhinus ursinus. The sequence goes on along the minus strand of NW_027397077.1, from coordinate 35,536,229 downwards.
AACCAGCTGACTTTGAATAGCAACGGGAAATATGTCCAGGAAAACTGTAGAATTGTACAGAAAGGAAGACCTGCTGTTAAGGGGCTCATGCACAGACCCACTCACCCCAAAAACCAGTGCAGAAACACCAAATCAAAAGCTGGGTCTCACAGCTGCAAGGACAATAATCCTGCCTACTGGCAAGCCCACAACAACCGCAGCTGGGCCTTTCAGCCAAACAAAGACTGTGCAGCCAGACAGGCTGGAGATCAACCCTACCTACCAGCATGCCTGCAGCCATTGCAGACCCACCACAACAGGGGGGCGCACATGCAGCTCATACAGCGGACACATCTACAACACCTGATTCTGGTAGCCAGGATGGATTGCACTTCCAGGCCCTACAGGATACATCCTATAAAAAGCCAGTATTTCAAAACTATGAGACATAGCTGAATTAATACATGAAAACAAAAACAGAGTTAGGCAAAATGAGAAGACAGGGATATGTTGCAAACAAAAGAGCAAAACAAAACCTCAGAAAAAGAACTAAATGAAACAGAGATAAGCAATGTGTCTAATAAAAAGTTCAAAATAATGGCCATAAAGAAACTTACTGAACTCAGGAGAAGAAAGGGTGAACTCAGTGAAAATTTTGGTAGAAAATATAAGCAAGTACTCAATCAAAGTTGAAGAATACAATATCAGAAATAAAAAATCCAGTTGAGGGAATCAACAGCAGATACAAGGATACAGAAGGATGGAGCAGTTATCTGGTAGTCACATTAGTGGAAATCACCCAAAATAGCAGGGAGAAGAAGCAACTCAAAGAAAGGATAATTTAAGAGATTTCTATGAAAACATCAAAATAATATTCACATTATAAGTATCCCAGAAATAGAAGAGAAAAAGGGGCAGAAAACTTATTTGAAGAAACACAGTTGAAAACGTCAGTAACCTGGGGAAGAAAAGAGCCCTCCAGGTCCAGGAAATACAAAGATTTCCAAACAAGATGAACCCAAAGAGATCCATACCAAGAAACGTTAAAATTAACATGTCAAATAGAAAAGATAAAAAGGGAATCTTAATAGCGGGAGGGGAAGAATGAAGGGGGGGGAATTGGAGGGGGAGATGAACCATGAGAGACTATGGACTCTGAAAAACAAACTGAGGGTTCTAGAGGGGAGGAGGGTGGGGGGATGGGTTAGCCTGGTGATGGGTATTAAAGAGGGCACGTTCTGCATGGAGCACTGGGTGTTACACACAAACAATGGATCGTGGAACACTACATCAAAAACTAATGATGTAATGTGTGGTGATTAACATAACATAATAAAAAAAAAACATTTAAAAAAAGGGAATCTTAAAGCAGCAAGAGAAAAACATTTAGTTACATACAAGGGAAACACCCCAAGACTATAATTGGATTTTTGCAGAAAAATTGACTATACTGTGCTACCCTCTTATGGATTGCTAAGTGCTGAAAGGAAAAAAAAACTGACAGCCAAGGATACTCTACTGGCAAGGTTATCATTCAGAATAGGAGATAGAGTTTCCCGAACAAAAACTGAAGGAGGACCACTAAACCAGCTTTACAAGAAATATTAAAGGAACTAATTTAAGTAGAAGACAAAACACTCTAACTAGAAATAATATAAGAAAAAAAATTTCACTTGTAAAGACAAACTTATAGAAAAGGTAGTGGATTAAGCACTTAACGTGGTAGTATGAGGGTTAAAACACAAAAGTAGTAAAATCAACTAAATCTACAATAATTACTTAAAGGATATACTACATAAAAGGATGTTAAATATGTCAAAAGCCTAAAACACAGTGGGAGGGGAGTAAAAATGTAGCACTTTTAAAATGTGTTCAAACTTAAATGATGACCAACTTAAAATATACTTCTATATATGTAGCAGTTATATATAAAATATATGAGCCTCACAGTAACCAAAAATCTGTAATAGACACAAAAAATTTAAAAATCCAAATATAACACTAAAGAAAATCATCAAATCATAAAAGAGCAAGAGGAAGAACAGAGAACTATAAAAACAGCCAGAAAACAATTAACCAAATGGCAAAAAGTACTTATCTATCAATGACTACTTTAAATGTAAACAGTTTAAATGCTCTGATCAGAAGACACAGACCTACTGAATGGATTAAGAAAAAGATCCACCTATATGCTGTCTATAAGAGACTTCAGACTTAAAGACACATACAGACTAAAAATGAGATGGAAAAATATTTTTTATGCAAATGGAAGCAAAAAAAGGGGGGTAGCAATACTTCTGTCAGACAAAATAGACTTTAAAATAAAGGTTGTCACAAAGAAGGGTGTTACATGACAATAAGGGATCTAACAAGAGACTATAACCCCACTTACATCAATGGATAGATCATCCAGACAATAAGGAAACACTGTTCTTGAACAACACATTACAGTAGATGGACTTAATAGATATATACAGAATATTCCATCCCCCAAACAGCAAAATACACATTCTGCTCAATTGCACATGAAACAGTATAAATCACGTTAGGTCACAAAACAAGTCTCAGTTAATTTAAGATGATTGAAATCATATCAAGCATCTTTTCTTAAAGTATGAAACTAAAAATCAACTGTAAGAAGAAAACTGGAAAAAGCACAAATACATAGAGACCAAACAACATGACACTGTACAACCAATAGGTCAATGAAGAAATCAAAGAGAAAATCAAAAAATACCTTGAGACAAATGAAAATGAAAATACAATGCTCCAAAATCCAGAGGATGCAGCAAAAACAGTTTTAAGAGGTGGGTTATATTCTTAAATCTAAAACTACTAAAAAAGAACAAAGCTCAAAGTTAGTAGAAACAAGGAAATTATAGACAAAAAATAAGATTAATGAAACTAAGAGCTGGTTTTTTGAAAAGATAAACAGAGTTGATGACACTTACCAAGACTTATTGGGGGAAAAAAAGATTAGACTCAAATCAAATAAAAGTAAAATTACAACTGACACCTCAGAAATACAAAGGATCATAAACTACTACAATTATATATCAACAAATTGGAAAACCTAGAAGAAATAAATTCCTAGAAAAATATACTCTTCCAAGACTGAATGAGAAAGAAATAGAAAATCTGAACATATCAATTAATAGTAATGAAATTGAATCAGTAATCAAAAAGCTCCCAACAAACAAAAGTCAAGAACAGACAGCTTCACAGATGAATTCCAGCAAACATTTAAAATAAAGTTAATGCCTACCATTATCCAGTTATTCCAAAAAGAGAAAAGACTGCTTCCAAACTCATTCTATGAGGCCAGCATTACTCTGATACTAAACCAGACAAAGACACTACACAAACCAAAAAAACTAGAGGCTAATATCCCTGATGAATATAGATGAAAAAACCCTCAACAAAATATTAGTAAACCAAATTCAACAATACATTAAAGAGATGGTTTATAGCAGGGATACAAGCATGTCAACATCCACAAATCAATGTGATAAACCACATAAATATAATGAACACAAATCCCATGATCATCTTGATAGATGCAGAAAAAATCATTTGATAAAATTCAAAATCCATTTATGATAAAACTCTCAACAAAGTGTGTTTAGAGGGAATGTACCTAAACATAATAAAGGCCATATATGAGAAATTCATAACTAACATCATACTCCTCTGTGAAAAGCTGAAATCTTTCCCTTTAAGATCATTAAGAACACAAGAATGTCCATTCTTGCCACTTTCATTCAACATAGTATTGGAAACCTTAGCCACACAGCAGTTAGACAAGAAAAATGAATAAAAGGCATCCAAATTGGAAAGGAAGAAGTAAAACTATCACAATTTGCAGATAGCATGATACTATATGTAGAAAACCCTAATGCCTCCACCCAAAAACTATTAAAACTGATAAATGAATTCAGTAAAGTTGCATGATATAAAATCAATACACTAATAATGAACTAACAAAAGGGAAATAAAACAATCCCATTTACCATTGCATCAAAAAGAATTAAATAGCTAAGAATAAATTTAACCAAGGAGGTAAAAGACCTGTACTCTGAAAATTGTAAGACAATGATGAAAGATGACACAAATAAATGGAAAGAAATACCATGTTCATGGATTGGAGAAGTTAATACTGTTAAAATGTCCACACTACCCAAAGTAATCCACAGATTCAATGCAAAATTCCAATGGTAGTTTTCATAGAAGTAGGAAAAAACAGTTCTAAAATTTGTATGGGATCATAGAAGACTCCAAATAGCCAAAATAGTCTTGAGAAAGAACAACAAAGTTGGAGGAATTACACTCCCACATGTCAAACTATATTAAAAAGCTATAGTAACCCAAAGGGTAAAGTATTGGCATAAAAGACCCAGAGATCAATGGAACAGAATAGAGACCTCAGAAATAAACCCATGCATATATGGTCAACATGACAAAGGAGTTAATAATGTATAGTGGGAAAAGGACAGTATCTTTAATAAATAGTGTTGGAAAAGCTGGACGGCCACATGCAAAAGAATTAAACTATACCAGTAACTTGCACCATAAACAAAAACTAACTGAAAATGGAATAAAGACTTAAAGACCTGAAACCATAAAACTCCTAGAAAAGAAACATAGGCAGTAAGCTCTTTGACACTGGTCTTAGCAGCATTTTTTGGATCTGTCTCTTCAGGCAAGGACAACAAAAGAAAAAATAAATAGGACTACATCAAATGAAAAAGCTTTTGCAAAGCAAAGGAAATCATCAGCAAAACAAAAAGGCAACCTACTGTATGGGAGAAGATGAAGAACTCACAGAACTCAATCTCAAAAGAAAAAATCTGATTTAAAGATGGGAAGGAGACTTGAATAGACATTTTTCCAAAAAAGACATGCATACGGCCAACCAGGTCATGAAAAGATGCTCAATGTCACTAACCACCAAGGATGCAAATCAAAACCACAAGGAGATATTACCTCATACCTGTCAGAATGACCATTATCAAAAAGACAAGTGTTGGTAAGGATGTGGAGAGAACGGAACCCTCATGCAGCGTTGGCAGGAGTGTAAATTGGTATAGCCCCTGTGAAATAGCATGGGGTTTCCTCAAGAAAATGAAAAAAACAGAACTACCATATGATCTAGCAATTCTGCTTTTAGGTATTTATCTGAAAAAAATGAAAACACTAATTTGAAAAGACATATACACCCTCCCACGTTCATTGCAGCATTACTTAAAACAGCCAAGATATGAAAGCAACCTAAATGTCCATCAGTAGATGAATGGGTAAAGAAGATGTGGTATATATATATATACACAATGGAGTATTACTCGTCCATAAAAAAGAATGAGATCTTGCCATTTGTGACAACATAGATGGACCTAGAGGGTGTTATGCTAAGTAAAGTAAGTCAGAATAAGACAAATACTGTATGATTTCATTTATTTGCGGAATCTAAAAAAACAAAATAAGTACACAAAACAGAAACAGATTCATAAGTACAGAGAAAAAACTGATAGGTGTCCAATGGCGGTAGCAGGAGGATGGACGAAATAGTGAAGCGGATTAAAAGGTATAATCGTCCACTTATAAAAAAGATACAGGCATATGATAACAGCATAGAGAATATGGTCAATAATATTGTAACAACTTTGTATGGTGACAGTAAATAGACATTGCAGTGACCATTTTGTAATGTGTATAAATATCAAGGTACTACTTTGTGTACCTGAGAATACAATATTAGTATGTCCATTCTTCAAAAACAAAATAATAATTATAACAATATGTTTCTCTCTTTGTCCCATATGAAAGAAAATGAAACTTACAAGTTAAAATAAGCCACTATTTCTTTCAGGACAAAGCCCCAATAACATCTGAAGTTTTGGCTAGAGTATCTAACTTTATATATTTTCCAAAGGGCTGGAATACTTCAACAGTACAGGCCAAATAATTTTGCTTGATGCTTGAAAACTGAGAAAATAATTTTTGAAATTCTGCAAAAGTTTTCTTATACTTACTTCTCCTTCACTCCAGGAAAGTACATAAAGTTCAGATTTTCCATAGCATGCAATTTAGCTGCTCAGTTCCCTTTGGAGCAATCCAAAGTTAACAGCCTCAAAAAAGACATGAGTCTATTAGGAAGCTGGGAAAAAAAAAAAAAAAACAGGTCTCAGAAATAGAGAACCTTGGGACACAGGGCAGAGTAGTTCGTTTGCAAATATTATGTGAAATTTGTGTTAGGAAAGTGAATATGATTCACTCTCAGATTTTCTAATACATGATAGAGGAGTATAATCAAAACTTTTCTGAAACTGGGGATGAAGGTAGGGACTCTTAAAATAGGCCGGTTAATTTTAAGTATTAGTTTTAAGTATTTAATTTTAAGGTTGGATAATTTTAAGTATATAATCAAATGTTCTTAGAAAGTTAGAGAACAATAAAATCCTAAAAGTAAATCTAGGAAAAAAGTGCAAAACATATAAGAAAGAATATATAAACTTATTGACCTCTTATAAGAAGATAACTTAATGGTCAACAATACTAGAAGACTTAGACGTATAAAAAAGTCCATTTCCCTCAGAGGCATGCATAATTTTGATGCAATTCCCACCAACATATTACTGTGTACTTTTTATAACTTAAGAGTTACTTTAAATTTTACCTGGAAAAACAAATAGATAAAAATAATAAAATTATGGAAAACGAAAATGAGGAGCACTTTTGATAACAGGTGGATGTCAAAATTCTATTTTAAAGCAATGGTAACGAGAGTTGTCTGTCTGGTTTTAGCAGAGAGATACTTAAAAACTAGTGGAAAATCAGAAGTTTCTTAAAATAGTGAATAGATGTAGGAATATATCAAATGAAAAAAGTAGGGAAGAATAACTTATTCAGTATATGAGGTTGAGACAACTAGTTTTATCTTTGGAGAAGTTATTATATCCATGTATTAAAGTATATTAAAAACTAGATGCTTAGGCACTAAAAATATAAAAAATAATTTTTAAGCGAAAAAAAAACAACGTAAGAATAGTAGACATAGTGGGGATATGTAGGGACTAAATTCACAGACTTGACTCTGTAAAAATCGTAAAACTTCCATAACTAAAGCCACAATAAACAATAGCCAAATGATAGACAGAAAAACAGATTTAATACCTATGATACACACTGAATCTAAAGGCTTATTTTATAAAGCAACTTTTCTTAAACTTTTTGGTCTCGGAATCCCTCCAGTACATTTAATAATCATTGGAGACCCCCCAAAACTTTTGTGTATGTAGATTAAATATGTACTATATTGGAAGTTAAATCTAAAACATTTAGAAAATGTATTCTTAACTTATTTAAAAATAACTCATTAATTATTAACAGAAATGTTTGTATTAAAAACATTTTTGCCAAAGCAAAAAAAAAAAAAAGGCATTGTTTTATATTTTGTTAATCTTTGTGATTCGCCTCTGCTTCATATCCGCTTCTGTACTCAATCTGATGTAGTATCTCGTATCACATGGCCCCTGCAAGCGTGAAGGTAGGGACTCTTAAAGCATGGTTGACAAAGATGGGAAAGAGGGCAAGGTAATTCCAGAATTGCTAGATTCAGAATCAGTAAGCCCTGGAACCAATGTCAGCAAATACCTACCTTCAGACTTCTTTTTAAAAAAAAGGGGAGGGGGCATTGGGAGAGAGGGAGTTAAAAATGAACTCTTATCATTTTAAGCCACCGTTTCTAGAGCATTAGGTCTTGGTGCCAAAAGCAAAGCAATCTTAACTGATGCAACTCTCCTTATATAAGTGGTTCCATCTTGGCATCAACATCACATACCATTCTGAAAAGGCTGAAAATAAGTAAAACCCATGTTACAGAGCCCATTTTGGTGACAGAGGTGAGGCTTAAATGATTTTAGGGCAAGCAACCTCACTACCACTTTTCCCCCTATACTTATTTACATAGATAAACATGAACAGGAACTGGCTTTATAATTAGGGAAGAGAGAGTTTAGCTTAGTAGTATGTATTCCAGGGACAGAATGGAAGAGGATTAGGAAAAGAACATGGTATCCTGTGACATATAGCACCCTTAGAATCGGCTGAGCTTCTATAGTTCAAGATGTAAGAGTCAGAAATAAGCAAAATAATAGTGAGACTCTGAGCTCAAAGTGCTCTGTTTCACGATCCCGGGAGGGACATAGTATGGCCAGAATCATTGCAGGGGGCAAGGGAGGCTGTGTTCTCCCTGCTGCTGCCTAGAAGTCAGAAAGGCCCCGGTTCCCTGGGGTAGACCCTGTGTTACATATTTATCTAATCATATTTCATTTTTCTCTTCCAGGACACACAGGAAGACAGGAGGCATTTCCAGAGCCTCTCTTGTAGTTAGGTTGCAGCCATGTAACTGGATTTTGAGGAAAGGAACGGGGGCAGATACAATGTAGACCATTCAGTGTTTGGCCACAAAGTTTCTCTGTCCTTCTGTGATAGCCTCTGAGGCCAGTTGTTTCAGATGCAGCATCACAATACAGAAAATACCTGGATCCCTGCATCACCACCTAGAGGACAGCTACCAAGGCTAGCCAAGTAGCACAAAGCAGCCTGTTGTGTGAAAGAGAAATAAACTTTTGTTGTAGTAATCTGTTGAGACTGACAGGTTTATTTGTTACTACAGCATCGTGCAGCTATCATGACTACACAGCTCAAGAATGAAAACTTTGAGGTCTGCAGGTGATCCTTGACTTTGATAGTAGAGGGATGATTATAAGCAGTGAAGCTTGTCAAATTACTTCTTGGGTAAAATCTGTGTGGGAACGACACCAAGAGAGGAAGAACAAAGTAGACAAAGCTAAGTGCTCTGCCAATAACTTAGTTTGTGATCATATATAAGATACCCCGTTGTGGCATCCCGGAAATATTTATGTGTAAGGGGATAGTCTAAGAAGTGCTCACTGACAATAATCACATGAATGGAGACTAAAGATACCATTATTTTTGCATACATGGGAAATGTAATCTTTTTTGATGTCACAGGTTAGTATGTAGGGATTATGCTTCCATCATGCAAAAGAAAAAAAATCAAAAGTTGATCTCAGCTGCCAGGTCCAAAAATTATAATCACATTCATCTCCTTTCAAAGCTGTGCTTCATCATGTCTCAAGAGCCTTGTGATCTCAGTGGAACTATCCAGCTCAAAACAAATAGAAAAAAAAAAAAAAGCTTATGTTTCTGACAAGTTAAAGAGAATCTGTCCTGGAGCAAGTCTCCCTCTGCCAAATGGGAATCTACTTCCAACCTATGCCTTGAGAAAGGACTCGAATATTTGTTATTGCAAGCCAAACCTATATTTGCTGATGTGGTACAGCTGACAGACCCCTGAGACTGGTCCAAATGAACAAATGCAAGGAAAGAAACACTCCAAGCAGGACTGATGATCTATGGAAATTGCATCACCATGCATGACAAAGGCCATAATTCCCTACTGTCCATACAAGACCAATTATTCAGACATCCCTCTAGATGAGGGACCCTATCAATCATTTAGTTTGAGTATCAGGAAAGACTTATTTATAAAGTGAGAGAGAGAGACAGAGAGAGAGAGAATCTGAAGTAGACTCTGCGCTGAGCACAGAGCCCGATGTGGGGCTCCATCCCACAGCTGTGAGATTATGACCTGAGCAGAAACCAAGAGCCGGACTCTTAACCCACTGAGCCACCCAGGCACCCCAAGACTTAATTTTTAATTACAACCACCAGATTATTTCCCAATATTTAAAACAAAACAATAGTAGCAACACTATTATATATTCCAACCAAAATTGCTGGTGTGATTTACCAAAAATAAGAAGCATGAACTCTCCATTAGTCTCCATTTGAACTGATAAAAGCCTTAGAACAAATCTAATGGCCCGCATTTTGTTCCAGGCCGTTAGTCTGTCTACCTCTAAGATCAAGCGCACTAAATGTTTTATTGTGTAGTGCTAAGGGAAGTAATCCCACCACTAGAGGACCCACAACACTGAATTATTCATGGGCTTCTTATTTCAAAGTCTGTTATAACTCAGGGTGCCTCTGGGACTTAGGTACTTCATTAACACTGTGATAGGCCTTCTGCACCCCAGCTGTGGGGGGAATAATGCGTACTTAAATAGAGGTAATCGGTATTAATGCCAAACCTAGTTTATAGTTCCTGTAAAAGAAGGTATCTTGGCAAGGTCAAATGCAAATATGATGATGAACTGTTGTATAAGACACTATTTTAAGAGCTCAGGTTGTTTCAGTTTTATCATATGTCCTTGGGTAAATGTAAAGTGTTGAAATGCTTTCCAAATTGGGCATTTAGGGGATAACGGAGGGAGGGAATAAGAAATATTTCTCTGTGGGTTATTTGATGTCAAGAGTAGAAGTTCCTAATTCCTCACTTTCAGAAGTGACCTAGAATTAACAAAGTTCTAGGTGAAAATCATACATAAGGCAAGTCAATTTTATAAAAGTCCTCTACTTTTGACATAAATGTGTTCATATATTTCTGCTCTTGACACATTCTTCCCAGCTTGGAGGTGATTTTGCAGAGTGTTTTTATAATATGTCATTGACCATAGATGAGTAATTCAAATTTTAAATTGATCTGTGTTGCTTAAAGTTTTCCCATCAGCAGTCATTGTAGTTTAGTTGCTGGTTCCTCAGAGCTGGTACAATCAAGGAACCCCTGTTTATGGTCCGAGCAATGCTGAGCTCTGATTAACTGAATCCAGTTGAGGCCTGAGTGTTCGCAACATCAAATAGGTATTGAGGAAAGTTTGGACTACACTGAGCTTTCTTGCTTTGAAGTAACATTGACTATATTTGATCCATTATATGATACGTAATAATTGTCCTATAGTGGGTTCTACAGATGAAATGCCAAAAACACAGTATCAGTCTCTAAGAAGAACGGAAATATATGTGTACATTTATGCTGGACAGTTTATGCTAAGTGCATATAGGTGTGAATTTCACATTTACATGAAATGATCTCTTCTTCATTCAAGCATACAACCAGGAGGATATCCACTGTGGTCTATGCAGAGGTCTTTGCACAGTGGATGACCTTGCCTTAGTTTACCTTATGGCAGAAATGGCTTTTTTAACATTCTCCTGTATGGAAGTAGGAAAGGGCAGACATGGTAATACATAGCTATAGGAACCTTCCTTCTACTCAGGGAAGATGAGGAAGCTTGCAATTTTTCAGTGGTCTTCTGTGACAAAGAAAAATTTGTAGTCCCAGGGCGCCTGGGTGACTCAGTAGGCTAAGTGTCTGACTTCAGCTCAAATCATGATCTCAGGGATCAAGCCCTCACCCAGCAGGAAGTCTGCTTGTCCTTCTGCTCCTCTCTCTGCTTATACTCTCTCTCTCAAATAAATAAAATATTTTTTTAAAAATCTGTAGTCCCAAAGAATTCACATGATCATTTGGTGTATCAGTGATACAACATGACAATACTGATAATTAATTTTTATTGAGTTTACAGACTACTGACCAAATATTATGTATCTCATTTAATCCTCGTAACAGTCTCTGAGGTAGATCTATTATCCCCCATATCGCTGACAAGGATTCCAAACTTCAGCAAGATAAGTGATTCATCTAAGGTCACATATCCTAAGAAGCTTGAGGTAGCTTTGAACCCAGGACGTCTGGCTCCAGAGGTGTTGTTTTAACCACTGTGGTAACCTTCCATGTGGTCCCCCAATAATCTGCACCTCGGGCTGCCACACACTTCTCAGTCCCCTCCTACATGAATCCAGGCGGGTCCTGTATGATGACAAGATTCTCTCTCCAGTCTCTAAGCTGGCTCCTCCAAGCCCCTTTACAACTAGGTCTCAACCTTGACTCATAAAGACTTGAATACAACATTAGAACAGTTTCTTACAGTTCAAGGTCACATCTCTAGGATGACTCTCACCCTCTCCAAAAGTGCTTACCTAAGAAAACTTTGGGCTGCCACAGGAATTTACTGTTTCAGTCAAAACTTGAAAATAGTACCCCTGTCTCTCAGCCTCTATGGGAAGTAGGAGCCTCATTTTCCAGAGCACCGGTTAGCAAATCCAGATGGGTGTCATAGGACCAACCCCTGCTTCCTGCTTGATATAATTTTTTTCATTTCTCTGACTCTACTGAGACCCGGCTCACCACCCTACCCCTGTACCCCTTCACTCTCCCTTTGAAACATTCAATCACCTCTGTACAAATTGAAACTGAGTTCAGTTCACACTGGACTCTTGCCATAGTTCCTGCTGATTGCAATCTGTCCTCACCATTTTACTGTCCAGCTTCGAAGTGAATCCTGTTGGATTCAGCAGAAGAGAGGCAGAGTGACTTCCAAGGACTTGCAGCTCTCCACCTTGGTCTCCAGCACACTCACCCTTGGAGATCAGAACTACCATGCCAAGGAGCCACGTGGAGAGATGGGGAGAAGGAGGCCTGAGACAGCATTCAGTGCTGCTGTCAGCAACTCAGGTCATCCCATCTGAGCAGAAATAAGTTGTTCTCTCTGAGCCCTGTTCAAATTGCTGATTTGTTAGCAAACTAATTCATACTTGTTGGTATTAAGACACTAAGGTTTGAAGTGATTTGTTACACCGCAATAAATACCTGGAAGAGCCACTGCAAAATATAGGCCCTTCTCACTTTCCCAGGATGCCTATCTCTCTTTACAGCACTTAACTCTAGAAGTCTTCCTGAGTTTGCTGGCCCCACCTCAACTCATACTCACAGAAACTCAGAAGGGGCTGAGTGGAGGTCAAATCGACAAAGCACCAAGCCCAATTCCGGTCATAAAAGAAGTAAAAGTAACAAAAAAAGAAAAGTATCTAGTATTTCAAATTAAAAATTAGTACATATATAAAATTCGTTCCTTTCCCGCTTCTTAAAGGATCTTTGTTCCCAATAATATGTTGGCTGATTTGTATTCACGGGTGAGAATTTTCTTTAAAAAATCTTGGTTTTGAGTAAAAAGATACCAGTTTCTGTTACAAGCCTAAAAGTATAAAAAACTATTGGTTTTATATTTTCCATTTAAATATATTTAAGTATGTTAAACATCAGCTTACTTGTACCACTGCTAATCAACACAGGTGTTATGGTTCAATATATAAAAGACTTCATCTAGATAAGAAGAAGATAACAGGAGAGGAAGAATGAAGGGGAGTAAGTCAGAGGGGGAGACGAACCATGAGAGACGATGGACTCTGAGAAACAAACTGAGGTTTCTAGAGGAGAGGAGGGTAGGGGGATGGGTTAGCCTGGTGATGGGTATTAAAGAGGGCACATTCTGCATAGAGCACTGGGTGTTATGAACAAACAATGAATCATGGAACACTACATCAAAAACTAATGATGTAATATATGGTGATTAACATAACAATAAAAAATAAAAGATTTCTAATATTGTAAACTCAAACTTACTGGTGAAACAGAACAGAAAACATTAACGCCACAGATATTGTGGACAGTTAGTTGCAAAATGAGACCAATTGAAATAAAATTCTAATCAGGGCTTCTGAGAGTCATTACCCCAGAGGGAGAAGGGGCCTGCGTTCATATAAACGGTGACTCCTGAACTTGTTTCACATAGCACTTTGAATTGTCTGACTCCTGAGTATTTACTAGTTTGCACTGAATTCACTGGAAACTAGCTAATGCCTTTGGCAATAGCTTTGGTGTTTTACTCTCTGTTATGCTTGACAGGGAGCTTGGTTGTTCAGTCACAAATTTTATTCCTTGTGAATCTCACTGGCTCCCATTTTCTTGTGCTGCAGAATGAATGATGGGCGTCCAGGATCTGCCTCGATTTGCCTCCTGTTTGAAGTTAGTTGGTCCCCTGACCCTGTTATCAATGCCTTCACAAACCTACCTTAAGGTCAAATCTGGGATCCAGAATTTTTACAAGTGGAATGTGGAAGGTCTGCTCTGTGAGTGTATCAGAGTTGACAAAGCCCCTCAGCAACTTTCAGGCTTTAAAGACCCACTTACAAGCCTGAAGAGTTCTAATTCCAACGAATACAATAAGGAACAAATTTTTTTCTCAGCATGCTTTTTAACCATTGGACAAAAAAGGAGTGGGGGGGAGGATATGAGGAGGAAGGGGAGAAGGAGAGAGAAGACTAAATCAGCCTTTATCCCTGAAACTTAAACTGAAACTAACAAAATATTTGCAAACATAATTTGCAGGGCTCAAGAGTCCTGGATTTATCAGAATAATTTCACACTTTTGCTCATTTGGATCCCATATCAACTACTCATATTCTTTTTTTAAAGATTTTATTTATTTATTAGTGAGAGAGATGAAGATAGTGGGAGACAGCACAAGCCAGGAGGAGAGGGAGAAGCAGGCTCCCCACTGAGCAGGGAGCCCGATGCTGGCCTCGATCCCAGGACCCTGGGATCACTACCTGAGCTGAAGTCAGATGCTTAACCAACACTGAGCCACTCAGGCGCCCCCTCTACTACTCATATTCTTAACCAGTCACACCATGCATGCCAAGTTTTCTTTTAGAAACTACGGCCAAATACACATATATTAGTGTATCATGACATTTTAATTATAAGATGGCAGTTTTTAGTAATTCATAAAGTTTATAAACATTAAATATCTTCACTGCAAATATATATGTATAAAGTTATATGAATTTTATACATACATATAGATTACATATTTTAATAAAACTTCATAACAGTTTTCAGTGACTCTGATAAAATGTTAGCATGCCATCAATAGCTCTGAACTTTTATGAGATCTAAGCATGCAACACACAGGTACAGCCTAAGCAAGACCAACCTGCCTTATAAAACATTAGGACAGTTAGTGAGGACACACATGTCCCCCACAAAATGCCCCTACTTCTTTGGAAATACCCAAATATTCTGAAAAAGTGACTTCATTTCACCATATGATTTCTTCCCTAAGCCACAAGCCCTTTCCTTCTTTTGACATACAAAAGTAAGTAAAAGAAGATAGAGCCAAGGTGGTACAGGGTTTAAAAGAGTAAACTTGTAGCCTGTTATCCCAAATCTCTGTGATAAACGTATCTAGGTCTGGAGGAGGGGAAAATTCCTATAGCAAACCCTCTCTCTCTGAGATATGAATGGGTTCCTGGTCTCACCTGGCATTGCTTCTCCAATACCTGCCATTCCTTCCCCCAACCCCAGGCCTAGGGACTGATTAGAAAACAGAGCAGGTGAAGGCAAGTCCATGATTTTGGCATCTCAGTTGGCTCAATGACCAAATTCAGAGCAAAAAGTTTGAAAATTTATACTCCTGGTTATAAAGGGCCCAAGCATGAATATATTTATAACTCTGAACAAGTATAACCCACTTAGTACCAAAATAACATAAATCAATTCATAAAATGCAAATTTTATTTCCATGTTTGTCCAATAGGGATAGAAGAAACAATGAAATACAAGATAGTCTATGACCTCAAGCTCATTAAAGAAATATACAACTCCTTTACGGTAAGACAGTTACATAGGTAAGTCAGCACATTATTATTGGCATCTTCTAGGTAGGGGAGAAGACAGAAGGCTTATCTGCATTCTGAGCAGATGACTCCTAGAATATTCCTACCAGTATTCTCTAAAAATCAAAGATTGTTATTGCTACATCATCTTCATTCCCATACCAAACTTACAAAGAAAACCTGAAGCTTCCCAAATTAGTAATAAGACTTTTGGCCTTTTCAACACTGTCCTATTTACTCATATATTCAACAAATATTTACTAAATGCTTTCTGAGGTTAAAACAATAAGATACAAAGGCATGTGTGACAATTAGCTCACTCTTTAAAAAGAGATTTTATAAAATGGCTAAAACTGCCTGTCGTATTCCTAAGACAAACAGAAGAAAAATAGCAATGCAGGCAATATAAATGTATGTGTCTTTTGGAAATTGAGGAAAGATATTCCTCAATTTTCCTTTAAATTCACATGCTTCTATCACATTGAAATATGAAGTAACAAAGCAAAACATGTGAGCTGCATGTGTTACATAAAACCTTTGAACTTAAGGATCTTGCAGAGTATTAAATTCTTTTGTAGGATTAAATGCCTCCCAAGCCATTCACATTTCCAATCACAGGCTCCTAATGAGTAAGGTGAATTAATATAAGCCATTAGGCTTGCATACAGTTAGCCCAAGGCTTAGAGTATTGGATAACGCTGCCAGACAATCACCAGTTACTGAGTGACTCAACATAGACTCAAATGCGTAACTATAGATTCCATAGTCAGTGATCTTTTAACCATGATACATGGTTCTTGGTTATATACCATTTGAGGCTTCATGACACATATCCCAAATTCAAGAAGGTCAATTCCATCTCTACAAAACCATCTGACCCTTTCCATGAATCTACTGGGACTTACTATTAACTGCTTTGATAGGGCCTCCACCCTGCAGTGAGAGCAAACTTTTCAAAGAACAACCAGTCTTGCTGTCGTGGAAATCAGTTTAACAATTCCTCAAAAGATTCACCACAGAACTGCCTGTGATCTAGCAATTCCATTCCTAGGTATATACTCTAAAGAATTGAAAGCAGGGACTCAAACAGATACCTGTACACCAAAGTTCATTGCAGCATTATTCACAATAGCCAAAAGGTAGAAACAACCCAAGTGTCCATCAACAGATGAATGGATAAACAAAATGTGATATGTAAGATGGAATATCATTCAGCCATATAAAGGAATGGAATTTTGATATATGCTACAATATGTATGAATGTTGACAACACTATATAGGTGAAATAAGACACCAAAGCACAAATATTTTATGCTTCCACTTATATAAAATACCTCGAATAGGCAAATTCATAATGACAGAAAGTTTTTTAGAGGTTACAAGGCTGGAAGGAGTGGGAAATGGGGAGCTAATGCTTAATGGGTATAGAGTTTCTGTTTGTGGTGCAAAAAAACATGGAAAGAGAAAGTGGTAATGGTTACACCATGACAAGAATATAATCAATGCCACTGAACTATACGCTTAAAATGGTTAAAATGGCAACTTTTGTTATATACCCTTTACCATGATAAAAAATTAAATACAAAACCATGAGAGACTACGGACTCTGAGAAACAAACTGAGGGTTCTAGAGGGGAGGGCTGTGGGGGGATGGGTTAGCCTGGTGATGGGTATTAAAGAGGACACGTACTGCATGGAGCACTGGGTGTTATACACAAACAATGAATCGTGGAACACTACATCAAAAACTAATGATGTAATGTATGGTGATTAACATAACATAATAAAAAAAACGAATGATGTAATGTAAGGTGACTAACATAATACATTAAAATAAAAAAAATACAAAAAAAAGTAATCAGTCTTACTAGGTGACTCCTCTGTTTAAGCCTGTTTCATTAAAGTAATTAGAATGAAGACTACATTGATAACATGGTCCAAGTGTCCTGCATAGCATGGTCCTCTCTACTTCTGCAGCCTCATCAAGTACCACTCCACTTCCTCCTCTCCATTCCTTACACTCTGGCTTTCTCCAGTCCTTTGAAAGCATTATGTTCCTTCTCTTCCCAGGGCCCTGGCAAAACTTAGATCTTCTATTGGTATTATACACCCCCATTATCTTCTAAGTAACAGCCACTCAACCCTTCAAGTTTCAGCTGATTCCTCACTTTTTTGACCTGATGGGTCAAATTCTCCTATTCTGCTCATGATTTATGGAAGAAGAAGAAGGAGGTGGAGGAGGAGGAGAAAAGAAAGGAAGGAAGGAAGGAAGGAAAGAAGGAAGGAAGGAAGGAAGAAAGAAAAGAAAGAAAGAAAAAAGGAAGGAAGGAAGAAAGAAAGAAAAAAAGGAAGGAAGGAATGAAGGAAGGAAGCAAGGAAGGAAGGAAGAAAGAAAGAAAGCAAGGAAGCAAGGAAGGAAGGAAGGAAGAAAGAAAGGAAGGAAGGAAGGAAGGAAGGAAGGAAGGAAGGAAGGAAGGAAGAAAGCAAGGAAGGAAGGAAGAAAGGAAGGAAGGAAGAAAAAGAAAGGAAGGAGGGAAGGAAGGAAGGAAGGAAGGAAGGAAGGAAGG
>NW_027397077.1:35501009-35518082 GCF_003265705.2 Callorhinus ursinus | reverse complement strand
GGAAGGAAGGAAGGAAGGAAGGAAGGAAGAAAGAAAGAAAAAGGAAAGAAAGAAAGAAAGAAAGAAAGAAAGAAAGAAAGAAAGAAAGAAAGAAAGAAAGAAAGAAAGAAAGAAAAGAAAGAAAGAAAGAGAAGAAGGAAGGAAGAAAAGTTCTCCTTTATAGCATGTAATATAGTTTAGATTTATTTTTATTTATATGGTTTTTAGTAGCCAGTTTTCAAGATGGCATCCACTAATCTCTGCCTCCTTGGAGTGGTATCCTCCCCACTCATCTTGGGGTATAGTCCCCTCTCACATTGTTCCAGGGTTGATTTGTATGACAGAATATGACAGAAGTTTATATTGAGATTTGGTTTTAAAAGACTATCACTTTCATCTTGGCTATTCTTTCTCTTTCCTCTCCCTCTCATCGCTGCCTTTGAGGGAAACCATATCATGAACAGCCCTATGGAGAGGCTCACATGGTGAGTAACTGAAGCATCCTGCTCACAGCCACATAAGTGAGCATGGAGATACATATTCCAGTCATCATCAAATCTTCAGACTGCAGCCCTAAACAACTGCTTGACTGCAATCTCATAAGAGACTCTGAGCAAGAACCACCCAGCTAAGTGTCCTGCCACTTCCAGTTTCCTGACCTTTAGAAATTGAATGAGATAATACATGTCTATTGTTTCAAACTGCTAGGTGTTAGGATGATTTTTGTATATAGGAATATATAGCTAATGCAAGATTATATGAATAGTATTTCCTTATCAAGTTCAAAGGAGGCAGAAACTGTTCCTTACTGTGCTCACCAACTACATAACCAATGCCTATCACAGTGTTTGAAATATAGTAGACACTCAATAGATATTTGCTTAATGAATGAGTGAACCCCAATGACCTTACATATCTACTAGAAAGGAAGTAGAAAGTCATCATGTTTTATACTGCTTTGGATGGAATGGGTCACTTGCCAGTAAGGTCTATTAACATAACTTAATTGTAAACCATATTTCATTTGCAAACACCCCAGGGGAAAAAATAGTACTCATATTTTTAGTTAATAAATCATACAACTAGACCATCTTTTTTAAAAAAATAATAAATTTTTTGACTTCCTTAATGCAAAGAACTTTTAAAATAATACTCTAGATATATGGGCAATAATTAAATGGACAAAAAAAAAACACCAAAAAAAATGTGAGCAAATTAAAGAAGACCTGAAAAGCAAATGCTTTAGCATGACTCTTGATACTGAGCCATTAGAAAAAGAAGCCAAAGCTAGACACCTGAAGTATCAGCATCTATTTCTCTTAAAGAGTGGTGTTACCATTTTAAGAGCACTTGCTTTCCATCCAAGCAAGCGATGGATCTCCATTGGACCAACTAGCTCACTGAACACATCTTGGATCAATGGAATGTGAAAGCATACAACACATAGATAAAGAAATAAGAATGGGGCATAAAACTAGAGACTGAAGGTATCCAAGCAAAATCCCTGAAAAATTATCAAAGTAGGATTGGGACAGAATGCCTAAAGATATTAAAGAACTGTCAAATGGCAGAATTAATGGCACTCATGTGTGATATAATTTTATTCCCTCTGCTTACACACTGATTTTTATAGTGTACTTTTTCATAGGTACATAGTGTGTATAGTACTTACTCAGATCTTCATAGACAAACATCTTTATTGTGGGGAGGCACAAAGACTGGCATATGTATCTTCTCTGTCCAAATTGCTATATTCCCATGGCATGCTGTCAAAAAAGAAAATCACAGGACCAAAAAGTCATCAAACCAAGGGCTTAATACCTAACCTAATTGCAGTTTCAGCCTCCCCCAGGAATCTGAGTCTTAACTGGTCAGAAAATTTCTGATATGCTCCAAAGAAGTAATGTGTCACATGGTCCCTTTCCATTCCCCAAAGGAAGATGATGACACCCCCAAGGGAGATGATCTTGCCTGGAACAGCTGTTTCTTTTCTTTTGTTTATAACTTTCTTGCCACACCCTCCTTCCTATAAAAACTTTCCATTTCCCTCTACTTGTTAGATGTAGTGCTGGTCGATTCAGCAATCATTTAATAAAGCCAATTAGATTTTCAAATTTATTCTACTGATTTTTTTTAATAATGCCAATAAGAAAAATCAAGTTGGGACAAGATTCGAAGCATAATGTAAAGAGAGGGAAAGGATCTTTTTAGAGGGGAAAAAAAAAACTGAGATGCCAATCACCAGTTCCCCGGTGTTATTTCTCTAGTCCCTATTTTGATTACTTCCCATAGCATATGACTCTTTGAGAGTGTCTTCCTATGAAGGCAGGTGCAGAAAGCATATGTAAAGTATTAAAAGCCAGGCTGAGGGATTCAGACATAGACCAGTGAGGATTTGAAAACACTAAGGATGTTAGCAAGGATGGATCAGCTCTAGGGCAGGGAGATTATTCTGTAAGCAATATGCAACATGGGCTTTAAAAAATAGAAAAAACAAAAAGATTAGAGCAAGTAGGGCTACAAGAGGGAGAGTAAGCAACAAAAATTGTGACAACGTTAAGAAAAGGAGGGGGTAACTTACTGGAAATATGTTAGGTAAGTCATAGAATTCAATAGAAAGGTGAAGGTCCAATTTTTGGAAAGGCCCTGATCCAAAGGACATTTGGAAATCCAGGTAACTGAATTCATGGCCAGGCCGGCCTGACCAGTGACAGGAAGCAGAATCAATTATTGTCCTTCTTTGAGTCACTCTTCAGGGATGAAACTTCCATGACAGCCTGGCTTGCACGTTGACTCCTTGATCAGGAGAATAAATGCATCCTGACTTACAGTCCCTTCAAGACTTGAAGTGTTTCCCCCTTAACTTTATAAAGGAGATTGGTTACTCTTTTTTAAAGTTAAAAAGAGTACTGGGTAGACAAACATAATGGCTGCCCATATGAGAACCAGCAAAGCAGCGATTATTAAGGGAACAGGAAATTATGGAGGGTAGAGACCAAGCCCAGGGGTACTATACATGTTTTTTCTTGTTTAAACACAAGATCAGGGGTGCCTAGGTGTCTCAGTCAGTTAAGCATCTGCCTTTGGCTCAAGTCATGATCTCAGGATCCTGGGATGGAGTCCTGCATTGGGCTCCTTGTTCAGTGGGAAGCCTGCTTGTCCCTCTGCATCTCCCCCCCCCCCCCCCCCCCCCCCCCCCCCTCTCGCTTGCCCTCTCTCTCAAAAATAAATAAAAAAATTTTAAAAAAAAAAACAACTTCAAGATCAGTTTTGATACACATTCTGACAGGGGTTGTCCACAGCACTGGTGTCAGGAAAGTGCCATGCGTGCTCCTAAGTCCCCACTTTGTATGCTTAGATTACATTCATATGAACAGTTGATACAAATGCATCCGATCCTCCTGTCAGGTGCTGTCAACTGAGCTGAGTGCTCGTGCTGTCTCTTTCCCTTTCTTCCTTATCCCCTCTAGGTGGTGGGGTGTGACACTGCCCAATGTTCAGTCCTGTTAGGAATAAGCCTGCCTGGTGCATAAAGAGAGCACAGAGACTGCAGAGTTGTTCCTCGATCCGGTTTGCTCCAAGAACAAGTTCCTTTGTTGTAGAGATCAGGCAGGGTAAATGCCAAAAACACCCTTCGCCATTATTCATGGAAGAGCAACCATTCCTGAATGAGAGAAGAGACAAATGTTCTCAAACACAGCCAACACTTCCACAGTCCAAGAACTACAGATCCCAAGAGCACCTGAACATGTTCGCCAACATAGGACAACACACTGTATCTCTACATGCCTCTGGAAAGCGATCTCAAGTGAACAGGAGAGGAAGCTAGAACTTCATCTCAGACTGACTATCAAAGGAAAGGATTTCACAACAAAGTTTCCTTTGTATACAAAAAAAGATTTTTTTTTTTGAAAAAAGAATAAACAGTGTTTGTGTAAAAATAAGGGGAAAAGAAAATGTTTAGGTAAACCTTTCTGTTTTTTTTTTCTTTCAGAGAAAGAGAGACACCATGTGGATTTGAGAGAGAGCCCAACATAGCTCAGTTTACTTTAATATTCTATAAAGAAAAAAAGATTATTGCTTAAGGACCTGATAGTAAAATAAAGCACAAAGACAGATGAAGAGAAAGTTAAAGTGACCAGCACAGATGAACAAAAATCATGAACAGCATTGTGCTGTCGAGACCAATTCCTCCATCACCGTTTTCCCTCACTGTTGGCAAAAGAGTGGAAAATATAAGGAATCCTACAGGTTTATATAATTTGAAAGCAAAAAGGCGGAGAAAGTTAGAGTTCCAGGTGAGTTCCACGTTCCCAGTCTTATTGTGGAGATGTTCATGGAGACCACTGCCTCGAAAGCAGTTCTGATTCATCAGCTCCCCGTGAATCCCTGCCTCAGGGACGGGATGACAGCACCATTAGGGAATGCAGTAAAGTAAATATACTTCCAATCATGTCCCACGGAACAGATATTTTGATTTGAATCAGCACTGCAGAGAATGGAACCTGGTTTGAATCTGATCTCATCTGACATGTACAAAGATGCAAGAGCAGAAAGCAATTTAGTCTGCAGCTCCCTCTAGTCGCGCTTGGGAAATAAGTGCAGAGGGAGAGGAGCAGCCCAGAGCCTGGAGGGGAAGGGGGTGCGCAGGGAAGAGAAACAGATTGTCTTCATTGCTGAGCACGGTTGAAAATGAGCCATGTGCTTCTAGTGGAACCTGTTTTGGTGCCTCATCTGTAGCTACCAGAGGCACTGAATGCTATCTGATTTAAACACTGCCCCAAAACACTGCAAAATAAGGGAATGTGCATATATGCCAGGAGCTCCCTGACACTACTTTCCAAGAGAATTCATAGTGTGTGATACTCTGCTAGGTTGGTCAGCCTCTCCTTTCTCCCTGCTGAAGAGGCTTGCTATCTAGACCTCAAATCAGTTTGTAAATATAACACAAAGTCAAATAACATGCACACATGTGAGTAGAATCATTCATGCACTTGGAGAGAAGTACAACATCACACAAACTGTAGGGCTGAGAGATACAGCCCCCGCCTCCTATTACTGATTAAAGAATGTGGATCAGAGAGTCCATGTGGCTGTGCTAAAGTCAGACAGGTCTCTGTAGTCTAATATGGCTCCCATTACAAATTGTGGCAGCATCTAGAAGTGCTTTAAACTTGCTTGCTCTATTGAAAAATTATGCCAGAATTGAAAGGAAGAAAGGAGGGAAGGAGAGGGAGGGAAGGAAAGAGAGAGGGAGGGAGGGAGGGAGGAAGGAGGGAAGACGGAAGGAAGGAAGGAAGGAAGAGAGGGAGGGAGGAAGAGAGGGAGGGAGGGAGGAAGGACAGGAGAAGCTTTAAGAGATGTATAAGAATTTCCATATTGTATACATGCAGAGAGGCCTGCTCTAGAAAGCCAGTGGAGTTGATGTAGTTCACCACGTTTTGGGAGTTTCACTCAAGACAACGCCATCAAAGCCAATATTAAGGCACACAAGAAAACTACTCTCATTACATTAAAGTCATATGTTGCCTCTGTCAGAGTCCGAGCAGGAAAGGAATTCATCCCAAATGGTTCAAATGAGATTTTAAGGCCAAGATGACTTAGAGATGTGAGGGCAGGGTTAAGGATGATAAGGTTCCTGGAGACTAGACAAGTTCCCAGTGCTGAACTGCGAGGCCATGGGGTGATGGTACATTGGAGGAAATACTGTTACTAAAGCTCATTAGGAGATACAGCCATGGAGACTTTGCTACCTCACAGAAACTATAGTCTCAGAAGGTCTTACTTCCTGCCAGAGATGCACTGCTGAACAAGTGTATCTCAACCTCTCTCTTCCTGCCTTCTGTCTTCTGCCTCCTACTGGAAGTCAGCGGGCAAGAAAGCCTGGGTGATCCCATCCACAGACGCTCACATCAAAGTAGAGATATTGGCTTCAGTGGAACAGACTGTAGTGGAACAGCAAATAACTGGAATGTACATCATTTCTGAATTGAAATTAGTTGATTAGCCACCTTTTCTACCATCTTTAATACTCCTGCTTCCAAAAACCCTACCCACTCCAGTTTGTAGCGAGTAAATGTCCCTAAGTTTAATTATTCTGTTTTTTAATTTTTTATGTGCATTAAACTGTATCTTGCATAAAATGAACAGAAATACTTTGTTGACTGGTGGTCACAATTCCAAATGAATGGCCCATTTCTCTAATTCTAAGTGCATTAATCTTAAAAACTGTATGTAAAGTGCTATACACTAACTAGCCCAGAGTAAGTTCTAAATTAGTACTTTCATACTTTTAGTTTTTACTGTGGGCCACTGTACTTGAAGCCAATCACTTCAATCAACAAGAATTAGCACAATCAGGCATTTTCTCGGAAAGATCCTTATGCTGGTGTGCTGTCTTGGAATTAATCCACACTACCAGCTTCTTGAATGCTACAGAAGTATGTCATGTTGGGTGAAGCCCTTCCAAGGGTGGGACATGATGGACAAAATGTGCTTTTGCCACAACCCATTTGTAACGGAACAAGTGACAATGAAATGCCATGGGAGGAACCAAGAGGAGTCTGGGACTTGGTTCTCATTCAAGCTCAGTCTGACCTTAGGCAAGCCACTTAATCTCTTGAAGCCTCGGAGGACTCTTCATCCCAAAAATAAGCAATCAACCAGCTTATAAAAGGGATAAAGGGAGCACTGCTCTGGTTTTTGAAGGAGCCTAGAACATGCTTTATTCCTTCACCTGGCACTCAACATTACAAGGAGTGCAGTAGGAAAATCCCAAAACTGGATGACTGCTGAAGGCCCACTTCTAGTCTAATTTCCTCAGATATTAGTTTCTCCCAATTTTATAGGGATAGAAGAGGGAAAATACTTAATTTTGTTCTCACAAAGCATAAAATCCAGCAGTAAACTTTTATAGACTGCAGTGCAAATGGTATAATAAGTTCATTGTCCCGTAGCGTCTGCTACATAATTGTGTTCATTCCCTTTGTGTATTTTAGTAATGAGAGTATAATTGTCAGTGCTTATAATACATATAATCTCATTACTGTCACTCCCATCAGTATGCTTTCACTTCAGCCTATAAACAGTGTGTTCCACTTTCCTTCTCAGTATAACACAAATATTTCTCTTTTCCTGCATCCAGATTTCAGTCTAATTCCTGACAGTTACCATGGCTAATCATTGAGACATTGCTGCCTGCCTTGTTTTTAGTATGTTTCCTCCACCGTTCTGGCACAGTGCCAAGAAGTCATTATTACATTGGTGTTGAATTGCCATGACCACATCAGTGCCTTCCTACTAGAGGGGTTGAGACTTATTTGGAGTAGAAACTAATTTAGACAGGCAAATGACTGCATTCCTGACAGCGACTAGTTTGGAAAACTGTAAGAGTAGACACAATACCGTACCTCAATTTTATTACCTGTCAAAGGACAGATTTGGTCTCTATTATTCTTCTGGATGCCTTCCACTTCTAATAATTCTTTTTGTCTATAGAAGATCCCAATCAGGGAAACTTATCATAAACTGCTTTTTAATTATTTTCTCAATAGGTAAAGCACAGTGAACTTTTCAGGGCAGTAAAGATAACTTGACACTCTGTGCACACATGACATCATGCATTTGTCAAAACCTATAGGACTTTACCACACAAAGAGTGACCTTTATTGTATGCAAATTTTTAAGAGTCATTTAGTAGACTGGGGGAAACCTAAGGTAGAATGTAGAATGGGACAAAACAAATTGTATTCCACAGGTATAAATTACTTCAATGAAGGAAGTAGAGGAAAAGATGATGGCCTAACTAACTTTGGAAATGAGTAAATTAGGTAAAACTAAATGCAAAAGAAGCTACAAAAGCACCCTACTCTAGCTGATAAAGTTATATCACATGTGGGTATGGGTTTTCAATTCTGATGCTCCCATCTATGTAAACTGAAACTGAACAATTAATTGGATGCATGGTGGATGGTAGGGGAGAAGACAAAAATGATCCATGTGCTAATGGATCCAAGTTGGAGACATTGCTATGAATCATATTTAGCTTAATATAGATACACATGGTTTCATGCAGAAATATTTATAGATGTATACATCTATAGGTGTGTGTGTGTGTGCATTTACATCAGTTAGTATATACACATATATTTCCTTGCTCTGTCATCTGAGAGGGCTTAAAAGCAAAAACTCCCCCGTAGCAAGAATCACACCTAGTGCCCAGACCTTCATTTCTAATAATATACTCCTATAAAAAACATAAACACAATGTGGGCTTTAGTTAATAATAGGTCAGTATTGGTCCATTAATTATAAAAGACATACTTTGCTAATATAAAGTGTTAATAAGAGGAGAAGCTAGATGTCGGATTCATGGAAACACTCTGTACTATCCGTCTTCACAATTTTTTTTTGTAAGCCTTTAGCTGTTCTAAACAGTCAATAATATTATGATAACATGGTATGGTGACAGTAACTATACTTATCATGGTAAGCACTGTGTAATGTATAGAATTGCTGAATCACTATGTTGTACACCTGAAACTAATACAACATTGTATATCAACCAAACTAAAAATTTTTTTCAAAAAATTAAAATAAAAAAATAAATTTTGTTTAAAAAGTAAAGCAACCATATGCAAAAAAATCTGGCATTTGATCAAAAATTCATAATTAGGGAAAAAAACAAGAGAGAAAATGTTACAAAAGTAACATGTGAAGATACAATGCTGAGGATTACTCAACATTTGTAACAAATAAAAATCCACAAATCCGAGACTTTCTAGAAACCCAGACAAGTTAAATACAAATCAAAACAAAGATAAATACATCATAGTTAACCTGCTGAAAATCTAAAACAAGAAGAAATTGTTAAAAAAAAAAAGCCCGAGGGAAAAAGACAGTCTACCTTTAAAAGATAAACTATATCTGTGAAAGGTGACATCTCAAAATAAACAGTAGATTCAAGGAGATAACAAACAGCATAATTGAAGTGCTGAAATATGATAAATTTCAGCCTATAATTCTATACCTGACTTCAAAAATTAAAAAAATATATTTCAAACAATAAAACAAAGAATTCACCACATACCTTCATTAAAAGTAATACTAAAATTGATTCCTCAAGCAGAAGATAAAATGATCTCAGATAAAACATATACATCCAAGAAATATTAAAGAGTGGAGAAAAAGTAAAATATGTAGGTAAACATGAATGAAAATTGACTGTACAAAATATTAATAGTAAACTCTTGTGGGGTTTCATATATATGTATAATTAAAGTGCATGTCATCAATGATCCAGAAGTTGAAAGTAGAATAAAGTGTCCAAAGCATTTTCTGTTAATGGAAAGGTGGTACAGTATTAATTTGTATTACATTGTAATAAATCAATAACCCATATGGTAATCTCCAGAGTAGCGAGTTAACAAAAGGGAAAATGGAATATGAAGAATATCTAATTAGTTAAGAAATAGCTAAGAAGGAAGTGTTAAAATACCTAAGACAAGGGGGTCAAATAGAAAACAAATAATAATTTGGTACATGTAAACTCAATTATATAATTAAATTAAATTAAATGGACTAAATATCCAAAGTAACAAAAAGATTTTCAGGTTGGATTTTAAAAATCAAACAATAAGTTGCTTAAAAGAGTCACATTTAAAATGCAAATGGTATCCAACAATAATGTTACCAAAAAAATTCAAACACAAAAGAAGGCAGTAATGGAGAAAATGAGAGACAAAAAACCTAAAAGACATGAAGAAAGCATAAAACAAATTGGCAAAAGTAAGTACCTTCTTATCACTAATTAAATGTCAGTGGATAAACTCCTCAATCAGAAAACATAGATTGGCAAGATGGATATATTTAAAAAAAAAGATTCAACTATATGCTGTTTATAAGAAACCTACCTTAGATCTCAGGACGTACACTGGTTGAAAGTGAAAGAATGGAAAAAGATATCCCATGTGAATAGTAACTAAAAAAGAGCAGATGTGGCTATACTACTATCAGACAAAATAGACTTTAAATCGAAAGCTGTTACAAGAGTTAAAGAAGGAATTATATGATGATAAAAGAGTCAATTCACCAAGAAAATATAGCAATTATTAACATGTATGTGCCTAACACCAGAGCTCCAAAATAAATGAATCACACATTAACTGAAGGGAGAAATAGACATCTCTACAACAACAAATGAAGACTTCAATACCTCCATTTTAATAGTGACTAGAACATTCAGACAGATCAATGAGGAAAGAGGGGATTTGAAAAACACTAAATCTCTGTTGGACCTAACAGGCATATACAGAACACTTAATCCAACAATAGAAGAATACACATTTTCCTCAAGGGTACATCGAACACTCCCCAAAATGTTAGGAAACAAAATAACTTTTTAATAAATTTTAAAGTAATGAAATCAAACAAAACATCATTTCCAATCAGAACAGAATGAAACTAGAAATCAATGGCAGAAGAAAAACTAGAAAATCCAAAAATATGTGGAAATTAAACAACACACTCTTAAACAATAGTGGATCAAACAAGAATTGTAAGATAAATTAGAAAGTATCTTGAGGCAGATAAAATGGAAAAACATACCACAACTTATGGAATGCAGCAAAAGCAGTACCAAGAGGGAAATGAAGCTGTAAATGCTTACATTAAAAAAGAAAAAAAAAAGATCTCAAATCAACAATCTAACTTTACATCTTAGGGGACTAGGAAAATAAGAACTAAACCCAATGCTAAAAGAAGGAATACTAAATAAAATATTAAACATTAGAGCAGAGACACACAAAATAGAAAGTAGAAAAATACACAAAAATCAACAACAGCAAAAGTTGGTTTTTTGAAAAGATCAACAAAATTGACAAACTTTTAGCAGATTAATTAAGAAAAGATGACAAAAGACTCAAATAACTAAAATCAGAAATGAGAAGACATTACTACTGATTTTGCAGAAATTAAAAGGACAATAATGGATACTATGAACAACTACATGCCAACAAATTGGATAACCTAGATGAAAGGGACAAATTTCTGGAAACACACAACCTACCAAAAATGAATCATGAAAAAATAGAAAATCTGAATTGATTGACACATAACTAGTAAGGAGATAGAATGAGTAATCAAAAACTGCCCAACAAGAAAAAACCCAGTAACAGGTGGCTTCACTGTTGAATTCTACCAAATGTTTAAAGAACTAACACTAATCCTTCTCAAAATCTTCTAAAAATTAAAGTGGAAGCAGCACTTCTAAACTCATCTGTGAAGCCAGCAGTAGCCTGACACCAAAGATGGACAAAGACACAAGAAAATAAAGCTACTGATCAATACCACTGATGAATATTGACGTAAAAATCCTAACATTTTAGCAAACTGAATTCAACAGCATATCAAAAGGCTTATGCACAATGATCAAGTGGGAATGGAATGATGGTTCAAAATATAAAAGTTAAATATACCACAATAACAGAATCAAGGGAAAAATCACATGATCTACCCAATTAATGCAAAACAAGCATTTGACAAAGTTCAACATCTTCCCATGATAAAAACACTCCATTAAACTAGGAATAGAAGGAAACTACGTCAATACAATAAAAGCCCAAATATGAAAAACCCATAACTAACATCACACATGCTGAAAGACTGAAAGCTTTTCTTCTAAGATCTGGAACAAGCAAAATAACAACAACAACAACAACAACAAATGCCTGTTTTTACTACTTTTATTCAGCATACTACTAGAATTCCTAACCCAAACAATTAGGCAATAATAAGAAAAAATACATCTAAATCATAAAGAAAAGTGACACTGTCTCTGTTTAGAGATGACATGATCTTATATATAGAAAATCCTAGCAACTCCACACACACACACACACACACACACACACACACACACACACACACACACACAAAATCCAAAACCTGTTACAACTATAAATGAATTCAGCAAAATTCAGGATACAAAATCAACACATAAAAACCAGATACATTTTTATATGCTAAAAATGAACAACCCAGAAGGAAATTAACAAAATAATTTTATTTAGAATAACATGAAAAAGAATAAAACACCTAGTAATAAATTTAATCATGGAGATAAACTATCTATACACACAAAACTAAAAAAAATGCTGCTGACAGAAATTTAAAAAGACACCAATAAATGGGAAGACATTCAGCATTCATGAGTCAAGAAGACTTAATATTGTCAGGATGTCAAAGTATTTAGTACCTTAAAAGCACTACGCTAAATGAAATAAGCCATTACACATCAACAAATATTGTATGATTCCACTTATACAAGGTACCTAATGTGCTCAAATTCACAGAGATAGAAAGTAGAACAGTGGTTGCCAGGAGCTGGGAAAGAGACAATAACGAGTTAGCATTTAATATGCTTCAAGTGAGGAAGATGAACAAGTTCTGCAGATGGATGGTGGTGATGGTTGCACAATAATGTGAATGTACTTCATACCTTTCAACTGTACACCTAAAATGGTAAAAAAAAAACAGTAACTTTTATGTTATGTATATTTTACCACAATAAAAAATGAATTATGATTATGAAAAAGTAGAATGTTTGAAAATAAGAGAATAAAAATATGCCATGCAAAAAATATATAATACAAACAACAAACATTAAAACCACAATAGCTACACATTATTACTAGATAAAGTAGACTTTAAATCAAGACAAAAAATAAAGGGATTTGTTTCAAAATGATAGAATGGTCAAAACCAGGAAGTTATCACAATTCTAAATTTTATGTAACTAATAACATAGCTTCAAAATACATAAAGCAAAAAGTGACAGAACTTAGAGGAGAAATAGCCACATTCATAATCACAGTGAAAGACTAATATACATATTTCAATGACTGATAGAACTAGCAAACAAACAGACAAAAATAAATGGTATAAAAGATGTGAAAAACCCACGATGACAAAACTGACCTGACACAAAGAGAACATTATATTCAATAATAATAGAATACATATTAACGTCAAGTGTACATAAAATATTTACCAAATTAGTCAAAGGCTGAGTCACAAAACAAGCCTCAGAAAATATCTAAGTATGGAGAGTTGTCAGAGTATTTGGCACAATGGACTTAAGCTAGAATCTAATTCTAGATTCTAATCACAATGAACTTAAGCTAGAAATCAACAAGAAAACTATAACAAGAAAATGTCCAACTGCTTAGCAATTAAGCAATACACTTCTAAATAACCCATGGATTACAGAAGAAATCAAAATAAAAGTTGGAAAATGTTTTTCACGGAATGATAATAAGACATTTAAAAACATCAGGAATGCAGCTAATTGGAGCACAAATGTAAATTAACAGCTTTAAATGCATATATTGGAATTTTAAAAATGTACCCTCCCCCACCGCCTTTCAAAAAATGAGCCAAGCTTTAATTTCAAGAAGCTAGGGGATAACAGCAAATCAAATATCCCATTGATTATTGTCTTAGTCCATTTCTGCTTCTGTAATAAAATACTGATTCTGGTTAGCTCATAAACAACAGAAATTTATTTCTCACTGTTCCGGAGGCTGGCAAGTCCAAAATCATAGTGCCTACAGATTTGGTGTCTGAGGAGAGGTCCTGGTTCATAGGTGACAGTCTTTTCACTGCGTCTTCATATGGTAGAAGGAAGCAGGGAGCTCCCTCAAAGCTTTTATAAGAGCACTAGTCCCACTCATGAGAATTTTGCCCTCATAACCTAATCATCTCCCAAAGGCCCCACCTCCTAATATCATCACCTTGGGGGTTAGAATTTCAACCCATGAATTTTGGGTGTACAAAAACATTCACACAATAGTAATATTATTTGTAATTATTCTTTACAAAGACAAAAGATGTATTTACAACAGAGGGATGTGGCAGACACTGTCTGAGCTAGAGGACAACATCTAGCATCACTACTAATGAAACAAACCAATATTGTATTACTCCTGATGTAATGTAAGTGCATAACTTTACCAAATTCAGTTCTTGCCAAAATGTTTATCTGAATATAAAAAAGAGGAAATAATTCCAGATTATAAAAGATTCTACTACAGAGCCAGCCTGAATTCTTTAAAATATCTGAGTCATGAAAAATAGATTTTTTTTTTAAGTCAGTGGAATGTTCCTGATCAAGGTCAGCAAACTCCTATAGAAGACCAAATGGTAAATATTTTAGGATTTTACCTACAGTCTCTGTTACAGCTGTTCAATTTTGCCCTATAGCCCTGAAAGCATTCATGGGCAATGCATACACATATGAGCGTGGCCATGTCACTGAACTTTGATTTTATATAAATTTTGATTTTATACAAATTTCATAGAACCTTATTTTTCTTTTGATTTTTTTGCTACCATTTAAAAATGTAAAAAAAATTCTCACCTTGCAGCTCATACAAAATGAAGTAGTAGGCCATGGGGCTCCTGGGTGGCTCAGTCTGTTAAGCGGCTGCCTTCAGCTCAGGTCATGATCCCAGGCTCCTGGGATTGAGCCCTGCGTCAGGCTCCTTGCTCCATGGGGAGCCTGCTTCTCCCTCTGCCTGCCACTCTCCCTGCTTGTGCACTCATGCTCTCTCTCTGTCAAATAAATAAATAAAATTAAAAAAAAAAAGAAGTGGTAGGCCAAATTTGGTCTCTGTGCTGTAGTTTGCCAACCTGTATTCTTGATTAAAGGAATAGAGACATGAAAATGATCTGCAATGTGTGATCTTTGACTGGGTCTTGAATAAAAAGAAAAAGAAAGAAGGAAAGCAATAAAGTATACTTTTGAAACTGAGGAAATCAGAATTTGGGCAATGTGTAATATACAAAATAAGCATATTATTTTACAAGTGTTAGATAATTTGGATGTAAAAATGATATTGTGAGTATGAAGAGGATAATCTTGTTCTAGGTGCAAACTGTAGATTTGAGAGTCTAGTGACATAATGTGTATCACTTACTTCCAAATGGACTAGGGAAACAAAAAAGGTAAACAAGTGTATATATGTGTGTGTATGTATGTGTATTCATATGAGAGACAGAGGATGATGGAAGGCAGCAAGAAATGGAGATTAATAAGGCAAAACACTAATAATCAATAGCTTTAGGTGAAGAGAAGGGTGTCTGTGGTACTATTGTTTGAAACGGACTGTGGGTTTGAAATTTTCAAAATAAAAAAATAGGGGAAAATAAAATTAAATCAAAATACAATGTCTAGACTCCATTCCAGAATTCTAGATCAACTGGCTTGTTGTAAGACCCCAGACACTGTACTTTTTAAGAACTTGTACTTGCAGCATAGGTTGAGAACCACTCCTGTATGAGAAAGAAAGCTGTATTAGGTAAGAGAGATTTAGGTTTTCTCTGCCACTTACCTTCCACAACCTCCTTCAAGTTATTTACTTCACTAAGCCTTAGTTTCCAGGTCTATAAAATATGACCACTACTATCAGTGGAATTGAGTTGAAACATTCAATGTATCTAAACACATCTCACAAACTCTAGCGATATATGTACAACATTTTGGGAAACTCTATTACTTGTGTCCTGTTAAGACACTGAAAAATAAATAAACCAAAACAAATCTCTCGATGGTGTGGGTAAAAGGAAAGCGAGTTTGGAAATGACAGAAGTCACATTCTTCCAAAGTTGGGGGCAGCAGAGTTAGAGGGTGTAGTGCAACAGAATGCAGAGCTAGCCAGCACTTTTTAGTAACCACCTTGTCTCAGGCTCTGTATTAATTTTGCAAATACTTTAACTTTACAACGATTATTTCACTTAATATTCACAGCATCCCTAGGAAGTAATTGTTTCCATATTACAGATGTGAAAACTGAGTCTTAGAAAAGATAAGTGATGTTCCTGAGGCCACATAGGTGGTACACAGAAGTAGAATTTGATCTGTTCGTCCTTGTAACCTCAGGGCTCAAGCTGTTAGTCACTATGATCCATTTCTTCTCATAGTACGAAATCTCAAGTCCTTTTGATTTTATTCACTAGTAATGAGCCAATCTTCTGGGTAGCAGCCTGTCTCTAAAACTACATTCTTTAATTGTCATCATTCAGATCATAGATTATTACTCTTTTATAAGTGATAGAAAGTGCTCCATAGCAGGGAAAGAGACAACCTGCCCACACGCATGGTGATTAATGTATAGGAAAATACCTCATTGCTGTGATACTGGAGGAGGGAGTCACTCAAGTTAAACCAGAGATCAGATGCTCTACCTTCAGTTTTGTACAAATAGACAAACAACATAAGGTTTTATATTCTCTATTCATTCATTCATTCATCCACCCATCCATCCACTCATTTATTTATCTACTTTTATACATATCTGTATTTTTATTCATTCATCCATTAATTTATTTATTCACATTTATCAATTTATTTAAAATATTAATTCTTCCAATTATTCATTCAGTCTTTCAGTCAAAAAAAATAATTATGGAGGGGCACCTGGGTGGCTCAGTCGGTTAAGTGTCTGACTTCAGCTCAGGTCATGACCTCAGGGTCCTGGAATCAAGCCCTGTGTTGGGGCCCCTGCTCGGCAGCGAAGTCGAAGTCCCTCTCCTTTCCCTCTGCCCCTCCAACCTGCTCATGCTCTTGCTCTCTCTCTCCCTCCCTCTCAAATAAATAAATCTTAAAAAAATAATTATTGAATCCTCTGTGCCAGGTACATATCTAGAAGATGTGATACAGAATCAAACAAAACAGATCATTATCTCTGCCTTCATAGCACTTACCTCTATAGGCAAAAATATCAACAAAAGTAAGTATAATATATAGCAAAATAATTAGTGATTAGTGCTAAGGAGAAAAAAAAAAAACAAGGAAGTAAAATAGCAAATGTTAAACAGGACGAAGGTCATAAAAATTTAGACAGATGGCCAGAGAAGCCTCACTGAAAAGGTAACCTTGGAGATGACTTTTATCAGGGAATAAAGGGAACAAGGGAGGCAAATTAAAAAACCCTCACACATGTACGTATATGTACCTACACACATGCATATATGTGTGTACATATATATGTCAACGCATCCTCTCCTTCATTGAAAATGTGTTACTAATATATATGT
>NW_027397077.1:35425450-35500909 GCF_003265705.2 Callorhinus ursinus | reverse complement strand
GAGGAGCAATAAGAATTTGTGGACTGGCATTGGCCACACTGCAAGTAGCACTGACTTAAGGCACTGGAGGTCTGGGTAAGTTTATCAGGCTTTACAAAAGTAATTGCAGGTTTTGGGGCAGAAGAGTGACATGATCTAATTTAGCTCTTAAAAATTTCACTTTCACTTCAAAGATTTGGGTTTCCTAAGATGCAAAGAAAAGGGGTCTTCATGCCATCACCATCTCTTTCTGGAATCTCATATTAACTAGAGACACTTCCTCTGTACTCATGAGGCACAGGACTCTGAACAAGGTGTCATATTTCAAAGCCTTGCTTGCTGATGCATAGACAAGTTTGGTTAGGAAACTGAAAAATAATTGAACCAGCTCAAATCCCTAGCATCCACATGTCACCTCGATTGAATTCTCTGCCTTTGCCAATGACACCATCTCTGTATCTCATTTCTATCTGTTCTGTTAGCAAGGAACTGCATTCGAAACCAACAGTAGGTGTCTCTGGCTTTGAAAACTAGTCCGCCATCTAGAAATGTGGAGTTAATTACTTATATTAAGTGACTGAATAACCATGGGAATGTACTTTTGATGGTGCTAATACATCAGCTTTATTGTAACAAGGTTTTGTTGGTCCCTTGACAAGATACTATAATACACAAAAGGCAAATTGCAAGCTTAGAAATGTCAAAATAGCCCACCAAAGGAGCTAGAACATCTCAATGAGCTATTTTGGGGAGCTCATTGCTCTGGAAGTAAATTGGACTGCATTTTTACTGAATGTTTAGTTCTTTGAGCTCTAAATAGAGGAAATTTGACTAGTTTGCAGCACATCTTGTACCTAAAAACAAACAAAAACTTAGCACTTCTTCATTTGGCTTACCTCTACTTTTACTCTTATCCTCCAGCTAACCAAGAGTAACAGTGCTTCCCATGGAACTGTATTATGGCTACTTACCTGCCAGAAAACTCTGAATTCATCCATTATCTTTGATAATTATGGTCACTGAAAGGACACAGAACCATTTCCAGTCCCTGCTTCTCCTGAGCCCCATCTCCTGGAAGTAGCAAAAGTAGCAACCCAGAAAAATCATTCCTTAGAGAAGCTAACAGTGTGAAGGATCCCTGGATTTTAGAAGAAAAGGAAATGATCAGCTCCTTTCAGGTGGTCCATGGTAGATAGGAAAACACCTCTACTCTCCCCACCCGACTCCACTCCACCTCTGCGATTTCCATATCCTAATCTTGAGATTAGGAATTTGAGAATATGTCACGTTACATGTTGAAAGGGACTTTGTAGATGGAATTGAGGTTACAGACCTTTTTTTTAGAGAGAGACGGGAGGGGAAAAGGGAGAGGTACAGAGAGAATCTTAAGCAGGCTCCAGCACGGAGCCTGACTCAGGAGTCCATTTCACAGCCCTGAAATCAGGACCTGAGCCAAAATCAAGCGTTAAATGCTTAACTGACTAAGCCACCCAGGTGCCCCAGTTATAGATTTTAAATTAGGGAGACTATATAGATTATCCAGATGGATCCAATGTAAACATAAGGGCCCTTTAAAGTAGAAGACAGGCAGCAAAGTCCATGACAGAGATGCAATGATGGATGATGAGGCAGGAGAGATTCAAAGTGTAAGCAGGACTCCACCCGCCATTGCCAGCTTTGAGGATGGAAGAAAGTGGCCATGAACCAATGAGCCAGCTGACAGTAAAGAAACAGAGAGCTCAGTCCCATAACCACAAGGAACCAAGTTCTGCCAACAACCCAAATGTCCATAAAACACCTTTTCTTCTCCAGCCTCCAGAAAGAAATACATTTCTGGTGACACCTTGATTTTAGTCCAGTGTGCCCCATGTGGGACTTCTGACCTACAGAACTATAAGATAAGAAATTTGTGTTATTTTAAGCCACTAACTTTGTAGTAATTTGTTATAGCAGTGATAGAAAACTAACCCATGGTCTATAGGAGGCAGATACTTAGAAGATGCTCTATGACATTCAGAAAAGCATGGCACTGAAAAAGTAAGCAAGTACAATGCAGTTGCATCTTATTGCATCTTCTGTCTGTTTCCTTTTGCCAATTTAGTTATTTTGTTATATAAGTTTGGGCACAAAGGGGAAAGAAAGGGAGGGAGGGAAAAAAGTAGGGAGGGAGGGGAAGAGAGGAGAGAAGAGAGAGTGAGAGAGAGAGAAATGGGACAGAGACAGAGGGAAAGAACAATGCCTGCAAGTGTCATGGTCTTGAGATACCACCATTCCACTCAGTAAGCACACACCCCAGAGGGAACCTGAGTCTGACGTTCTCCACTGAGTCTCAGAGTCCTATGTAACCATTAGCAGGCAGTCAAGGAAAATATGGTTCATTCCAATACTTACGAAAAACCTGGCTGTTCTTGACTAAATATTGCTTACACTGTTCTCCAACAGAGCACCTTGCTAAAGAACACTAAAGGGTAATTGAATAAATTCTTGCCTTAAAACCTAACCTCAAGTAAAAGTGATTCTACTCTAAAGATAAAGGTTGAGGTAGAACAGTATCTCTTATTCACCGAAATCCTCAACAATGAACTTTAGTTTGAACAAACATTCAATTATTGCTGTTAGTCAGCGTTAAACAGAGATACAGTTGAGAGTTTCACCAGCTTCCAAGAGCAAATCTTGACCTGGAGAGATCCCCTTTCAAATTCATTCTCAGCAAACTGCTGAGCCACATGCTCTGAGGCCTGACTGGACACTGTCCTTATCCCAGGCTAGCCAGTGGCAGCTCCGTAGCATCTCCTACATTTGCTTGATCCTCCACTACTCCACCTGACTGACATTTTCCTAATGACTGGCCACATAATTGTCCAAAATGGTCTGAGCAAGCTGTGAGCTAATAAAGAATTAAAATGGATATTTAATAGAAAATTTTCAAGGAATAAAAGGCTCTAATATGCAAAGGAGAGTTCCTTTTAACTGTGAAGTCTCAGCCACTTTGACAAGCAGGAGGGGTTATTTTAGAACACTCTACAAATCATGTAATCATGATGGTTGGTGTTGAGATATGAAATCATAATGACATGGGAAAGATCTCAGAGACATTGAGAAGATTGTGACCCAACCCCTTTAATTTACTGTAGTGAAAACATAGGTTTGATTGAAAATGTTCAGATGACTCAGCAACGCATGAGTTAGTGGTTTTACCAGCAGCTCCTAGCATTCTGATGCACTCATTCATTCATCATTCACTCATTCAACAAATATTTAATAAGCACCTGCCAAGCACTGGTTTAAGTACTGAGGATTTAATCATAACACAGTGAAGTGAGATTATTTTGGACTGGAAATTAGTCATTCAATTTCACAATGTTCTTTTTAACTTGCCTTTTAATTACCTCTCTATTTCTCCATTCAATTATTTATGTATCTAACTATATTGTCTCAAACACTCCCTTCCCAGGGGTCACAATTCAGATCCTCCCACCCAGAACTTTATGTCTTTGTACTAGTCTAATTTTCATAACCTGATGTAAGCAACCCATAATGCACATTAATCTCTAGGCATCAAACAAAAATCAACAAATTATTACAGAGTACTTGGCACATAGGAGCATCAATCCAAGAGCGGGTGGTCATACAACAACACATAATATGGAGTCCCTTTCTTCAAGGAAGTTAGTCTACTTAGGAGCATAAAATAAGCATCCTTAAAATGGAGCACAGGAAGATAGAGGGACAGTTATATCCAAACAAGAAAATGCAGTTCCTATGCAAAATGAATGCTAGCTCAGAGGTTTCCCAGAAAGGATGGCTTATGACCTCAATTTTCATAATTGTTACAACTATCCCGGAATGGATATATAAGGAATTTCTGAAGAGAAAATATGAGAAAAAAACAACTGGTGAGGTAGAAAAGCCTCAGATGTATTTCAGAATAATAAATGGATGAATTTGTCTCTACAAGGAACTGAGAGATATTTTGGGGGGCGGGGGAGAAGGTATACAATTATTCTAATTTGAATTGAGAAAGCTTTCCTTACTTGGAAGTGTTAGCTAGAAAACAAACTCTTGAGTCTTGCCTCCTCTCCCTTGATACCTACTGCCTTCATCACATCTAATCTCCCCCTATGGACTCTCCCCCATGTACAGACTTCCCTCCCTCAACCTGAAAGCCTTTGCCTTGACCCTAAATGCTACTGAAGTCATATGGACATCACAAACTTTCTGTAGAACTAATAAATAACCACCTTTTGCACTTATAGGCACATTATTTCAAATGTGTGCAAATATTTTATATTTAATATGTGGAATTCACAGTATTCCTTGTCATGATTTCTTCCTCAAGCAGGTGATACCAAAGGAACTATTACCAGAATGTCAGGGTTAGGACATTGGGAGACCCTCTAAAGTTATAAGGATATTAATTGCTCTATCACCACAATGGATAGCTCTTGGTTTCAGACCTACCAAGGAGTCACTGCAGCTTCTGTGGATTTAAAAATAGTTAATTTTGCCTCAGGAAAAATGCCAGACTCAATTTATTAAAAAATCATTTAACTTCCTCAGATCCTGAGGATCATGATCCTCAAGTTAACAGGTCAATACAAGGGCCCGTCAAAGTACCTTTGAAAATAGGTACTTAAAGCCTACAAACACTGAAGTATAGAATGGTGTTGAATTTTGCACTGCTTTATTTGCCTTCTTTAAGCTTACCTACATGACTAATCTTACTGCTTTATCCCTCTAGCAGAAGATGCTGTAGCTGAAAGTCTACTCTAGGCTATAAAAATTAGCCTCTTATACTCTCTACCTAAAGCTGGTCACCCAAATGGCACTCATGAAGTTAATTGTGTAGTTCCTGATTTTCATACCTTATCAGAAGAATAGTAGGTCATTATGAGGCAAAGAGATATAAGTTGCTCAGATTTCTAAGAGGCTGAGCATAATAGATTTTAACCAAGAGGCTGAGGTACACTAGATTTTAAGATAGCTTACATTTGCTCTGGTCAACCTAGGAAAATGATTGTTTTTGAAAAAAAAAAAAGTTGTAACATTTTAAAAGATTGGGAACAGATGTTTTTATTCCTTCTCACTTGGTTTACTTCCTTTAGGCAAGGCTAGTTCAGAAATCATCCTCAGGGCAAGAGGGAATAAAAATTATAATTCCCAAAGAGTGATTTCCTAGCAATTTATATTTCCCCCTTGGGTTGGCTGGAAAACATCCCACCCAAGCTCCTCACAGGTGGGGCTTGCACGTGACCCTGTTCTTAGGACGATCTTTCTCGGCTTAATATTCTATCATCACTGTCTTGAAATTCTTAATGGCTTTTTGGTTTAATATTCTATTGTTACTGTCTTGAAGTTCTTAATGACTTTTTAGTAAGGAGACCTGATTTCATTTTGCATTGAGCCCCACAAATTATGTAGTCAATGCTGTTCATAGAAACATTACATCAGAACGGTTTTGGCTGAAAATAAACCCAACCAAATTTGGCTTAACCCATGAGAAACACTTAACCTTAAATAATAAGAAATCCCAAACTGGGTTAGCCCAGGGCTGTTATAACTCAGTATTACTAACCAGGCACACAAAAATAGTTATAAAAGTTTTTAGGTCCCTGTGTTCTGTTTTCAATCATTCTGATAAGGACCTCATGTGACAATTTCTCTCCAAGGTGGTAAACTCAAAAATATTTTAAAGGCATGACCAGCCAGCTATATAGTCAAAACAGAATTTTCTATGATGTTAGGGATGGGATACAGAACAGAGATGTAGATCTTTTATCCTATCACAAGGTTTTGAGACATATGGACCGTCTAGTTTCTTTACCACGTTCATGCACTAGTGAAGGATCTTGTATCATCTCTCAACCAAACGTGCCAATCACCAGTGAAGGTTATTTCCAACATCTCCCCTAATAACTAACAAACCTTCATATATACATTTCAGTAACAATATTTGAATTAATTACATAGTTCCCTTGATAGTGTGGATTTCTTTTAGGGGCATGTCAAGGTATAGATTAAAGTTATCTTGGGGTGCCTGGGTGGCTCAGCTAGTTAAGCGAAC
The DNA here is from genome assembly GCF_003265705.2 of Callorhinus ursinus. Lineage (NCBI taxonomy): Eukaryota > Metazoa > Chordata > Mammalia > Carnivora > Otariidae > Callorhinus > Callorhinus ursinus. The sequence continues at coordinate 35,494,866 of NW_027397077.1, read as the reverse complement.
AACTCTTTGATTTTGGTTCAGGTCATGATCTCAGGGCTGTGAGATTGAGCCCCACCTCAGGCTGGGCATGGAGCCTGCTTAAAATTTTCTCTCTCCCTCTCCCTCAGCCCTTACCCTTCCACTCGCATGCATGTTCATTCTCTCTCTTAAAGGAAAAAAAAAAGGTTATCTTACACATACACACAAACCCATAACTCTTTTTATGTTAATGTATTTTTTTAAGTAATTTACCGAGCCTACAGTATTACACATTCCTTTTAAGAGAAAAGGAAACCTACTCAGCTATTTTCATATCTCATTACCCAGAATTTGAATACCTTTTCCTTACCACCTCAGTTACAGTAACATTTACCCTGGAAACTCTGAAACACCTATCCATAAGAGAAGCATAAATAAAGTGAATATTTCAGTAGAAAAGAGGTGGAATAGCAATGGTTATAAGAATGATAACCCATAGTAACCTTGCTCTGAACTCCTTTCCCTCACTGGAAAACTATCTTACCAAAGATGACTCAAATTCAGATATTCTTGCTCTATGAAAACATACATAAGAATAAGTCTATGTATATACAAATGACAGTTATCTCACAAACTGCAGCAAGAAAATGTGTAAGTGTGTTTGAGAGAAAAGGTAGGGAAGATAGGTCATAGACAGACTCTAAAGGAGCTTGAGTGCTAGTCTTTACACTTTAGGTAATTATACCAAAGCAAAATGGCAGAGGGTTTGAGAGCACAGCATACTCAACTTGCTTATCAGTTGTGTAGCACAGAATAAGTCATTTAAGTTTCCAGATCATCAGTTTTCTCATCTACAAAGTATCTATCATAATAGTAGCTGCCAACCCAAGATGCATGTAACTACTGAATGAAACAATGAACACACCAAGCTCAGCACTGGTAAACATTCAATTAATGTGCCCCTGATGAGGTAAATGTCAGTGGTTCTAAAAACAGCCATTAATGTTGGGTGGATAAAACCAGTGCAAAAATATGCCTGTGATAGAGATTGAGTGCTAGGACTGCTATCATCTCAGTAGAAATGCTCACCTGGGGCCTGTGCTGAAGCTGTCCTGAAAGAGGAATGTGTGCCCAGGTGTGTGGTGTGCCCAGGTAGTGGGCAAATGTGTGTGGGGGTCGGTAGTGACAGGCCTTTCTTCTTAGTCACTGAATACAATATAGTGAGGTACAACTAAACTGTCATTTTCAAATTGTTCCTATGCAGTATTAGAGATTAATGGGCTAAAAAATGCCCACCTCAAAGGCTTGACTTACAGAAAATCCTAACTTTATATTTGAAACAAATTTCTCCATATACAGCAGCTAAAAAAAAAAAATTTGGATTTCCCTGATGCCGGGTGATGTTGAGCACTTTTTCATGTGTCTGTTGGCCATTTGGATGTCTTCTTTGGAAAAATGTCTGTTCATGTTTTCTGCTCATTTCTTGATTGGATTATTTGTTCTTTGGGTGTTGAGTTTGATAAGTTTATAGATTTTGGATACTAGCCCTTTATCTGACAGACAAATGAATAAAGATGTGGTATACACACACACACACACACACACACACACACAATGGAATATTATGCAGCCATCAAAAGGAATGAGATCTTGCCATTTACAATGACATGGATGGAACTGAAGGGTGTTATGCTGAGCGAAATAAGTCAATCAGAGAAAGACATGTATCATATGACCTCACTGATATGAGGAATTCTTAATCTCAGGAAACAAACTGAGGGTTGCCCGACGGGGGTGGGGTGGGAGGGATGGGGTGGCTGGGTGACAGACAGTGGGGAGGGTATGTGCTATGGTGAGCGCTGTGAATTGTGCAAGACTGTTGAATCACAGATCTGTACTTCTGAAACAAATAATGCAATATGTGTTAAGAAAAAAAAAAGAAGAAGGAGATAGCAGGAGGGGAAGAATGAAGGGGGGTAAATCGGAGGGGGAGACGAACCATGAGAGACGATGGACTCTGAAAAACAAACTGAGGGTTCTAGAGGGGTGGGGTGGGGGGATGGGTTAGCCTGATGATGGGTATTAAAGAGGGCACGTTCTGTGTGGAGCACTGGTTGTTATGCACAAACAATGAATCATGGAACAGTACATCACAAACTAATGATGTAATGTATGGTGATTAACATAACAATAAAAAATTATAAAAAAACATCAAACCATGTATAACCCTTCGTTTTTAAAATCATCCCAGCAGGTGCCTAGTTGGCTCAGTTGATAAAACATAGGATTCTTGAACTTGTAATCATGTGTTCAAGCCCCACATTCAGTGTAGAATCTACTTAAGAAAAAATAAAAAATAAAATATTTTTAAAAACATGTTTAAAAAAATAAGAAATAAAATCATCTTGGCATATCTTCCTGTGATTCCTCATACATAAGAGTTTGCCAAGGCGGGTTTTTCTATTAAAAAATCTAGTAAATAGAGGTCTATCACCAAAACAACAAAGAGATCTTAATTACAGTTATTCAAACAAGGCCACTATAATTCTCTATTTATTGCAACATGAAAAATGCTCAGAAGACCATCAATAAATTATGTCTTCCTTTTAGAAAATTCTAGACAATTCACTCATGTTTTCCAATACACTATTTGGAAGTCAGTTTCTGATTCAGGCTAATCAGACAGTGTTCTAATGAAATTTCAGACAAGATTGAACTCCAAATTCCATACTTAGAAAACATTTGGGGTCAATGCATTTCTGTGCTGGTAGAACAGTACAAAAATAAGGCCTGGGGAAAAAAGCAGCTGGCTCTACAACAGTTCAACAAGCCACACAAAACTGAAATTAAGCAGTTTATGATTTTGTTGAATTACTTTTGCCTTTCATTCTGTACCCAATATAAGGAGGACCAATAATTTTATTTGTTGGCATGGGAAAAAAAAACAACAAATGGCACTAAGTTATCAAAGATTTAACACACTCATGTTCACACACACATTTAACATATTTAAAAGCATATATACGTGGGCTTTTCTTTTTCAGTTTTTTGATCTTGTATTACCTTATGCCCAAGAGCCCTTCCTCCATTCAACTACATAAGGCTATCATCAGTACTCCTTGCTTCAAAGAAGGGAAGGACAAGCAGCAACAAAATCTCTCTTCTAAGCTTTGCCTTTTAAGAGTTGAGGTCCTGGCAGGGACCATGGATTGGAGAACACAGGATTCTCCACGTGTAGAGGGGGCTGGAAGAGAACGTACAAGGGAGAAAGGAAAGTCAAGGACCAAAGAGGTCTGTTTCATTTAGGCTGAGCCTCAGGGATGGGGGGAAATATTCCCAACATGTATAAGGAATATTTTGTAGATGTTACAACAATATGTTTTTCTGTGTTTATGAATACCAATGTCTAGGCATTGTAGATATAAACCAACCATTATGGAGATTAAGTGATTTTTGTAGTCTTTCAACTAGATGGAGTGTCCCTGGATTTGGAGGACTGGAAGACAGAGAAAAGAGGAAGGTGACTTAGATGCTGAAGGTCCCCAAGACAGTTCTTGCATTTTGTCCCCCAAGAATGAGTCTCATTGTCTTTGACTAGCCAAGTCTAAAGACAACATAAACTCAGTGACTTTGGGTGTTTCCTTAGTTGGACAATTGGACTGAGTGGTGAACGAATCAATGAATTAGTTGTTTTCAGCATTTCTTTTTGTTTCTTATACTTGAGAGAGTCCTGAGTTTACACTTACAATCTTCTGCTAATTATATGACCTTAGGTAATGATTTAAACCGTTTCCTCATTTGAAAAGTGGTGACACTACTTTTATTGGGAGGATTACATGAGAGAATATATTAAATGCACTGTGCCAGGCACACAGTGCTTATTGATAAATGGAAGTTACCATTGTGGTGATTATATTTATTATTCTTATTGAAATACTTTGGAATCAACAAAATCGCGAATTACTCAGTTTAGTCAAGTCAGAGCAGAAGATACAGCTAGAAAAAGTGCATGCAGAGTAGCTCAAATCCCAAATTGTTTACCTACAAGTTAAATTTGGTCCCAAATTCAATTTACTGTAGTCTCATTTGTTCTGGGCAATGTAGCAGGAACAGAGGATGAATAAATCCTGGGGTCTGTCCTCCAGAGTTCACACTAAGTGGGAGGGTGAGACACCTACACAGCATTAAAATAACTTTCTCTGTGTCTGTGCTAAAGGAAATGCTATTAAAAAGATAATAATAAGGGAAAAAAGTAGCTGAGAGGAGGAGGGAATCAGTGTGAGTGAGAATGCTCAGAGAAGACTTAGGGAAGATGGCAGACATGAGTTCAGCCATAAATATATTGTAGACATTCTCAATGTGAAGAAGAGGGGAAAAACTGAGCATGGAAATTTTCTGGGATATCAGTTGAGAAGCAAAGTGAAGTGATGGGTGTCCTACCCTTGCTTTTTTGACATCTACCAGTCCCTTGCAAGCACGCTGACTTTTAACTGCCAGTCCCTATGATTCTGTGCCTGGGCACTTTTTCTGCCATCATTGCAGCCAGAAACACTGAAAGATTAATACCGACCCCAAAGAAGCTCTCAACCTATCATGGCTGATGAATAAATAACCCAAATCTCTTGTCCCTCTACTTCCCAACATGTCCCCAGCAGGATTACGTGCCAGTTGCCCTAGGGATAAGTGTACTTTGGAACAAAACACCCTTTATTGGCTTCCTTTTCTGCTCTTTCTTACTTCTCCAATCCCCTACGGTTGTTACTTGAAATCATTTTCTAAATAGATGACTTGTGTTTGAATCCTTGCATGAAGTCAGACCAAGACTGGTAATATAAGGGAGTTCACAGTTCGGTTCAGCACAGATTTCTTAAACACTTTCTATGTGTCTGCACTAAGCTACACACTGTGGTTTCAGAGATGGATCAGACACACTCCCTGACTATATATGGAGTTTACAGTCTGGCTGGAAATATGAAGTACACTGAAAGTAAGGTATGTTGGTGTTGACTGTATCATAAGCTTCTTCAGGACTGGGATCATGATTGATTTAACTCAATAATTAGTATAATCCACAGCATATGGCAGGTACTCAGTTATTTAGTGAACAAAAAAGCATGGAAATAGGGCACACAGAGGTGAAGGCCCCTATGAGGTAAAAGACGCCGAGAATCATCCTCTCCCCACTTCTCGCGGTGCCAGGAGTCCAGCAGGAGTGTTTTTTTGTTTTAATGAACAAGTAAATCATACAAATTGTCAACATGGGACAGAGATCTACATCATCCACCAAGAGTGGAAAATTTATGAACCCCACAGACCAAGCCCGAAAAGAAGCCCGGAAGAGAGAATTAAAGAAGAACAAAAAACAGCGCATGATGGTACGAGCTGCAGTTTTGAAGATGAAGGATCCCAAACAGATTATCCGGGACATGGAGAAGTTGGATGAAATGGAGTTTAACCCAGTGCAGCAACCACAGTTAAATGAGAAGGTGCTGAAAGACAAGCGTAAAAAGCTGCGTGAAACCTTTGAACGTATCCTGCGACTCTATGAGAAAGAGAATCCAGATATTTACAAAGAACTGAGAAAGCTAGAAGTAGAATATGAACAGAAGAGAGCTCAACTAAGCCAATATTTTGATGCGGTCAAGAATGCTCAGCACGTGGAAGTGGAGAGTATTCCCTTGCCGGATATGCCACATGCTCCTTCCAACATCTTGATCCAGGACATTCCACTTCCTGGTGCCCAGTCACCCTCCATCCTTAAAAAAACCTCAGCCTATGGACCTCCAACACGGGCAGTTTCTATACTTCCTCTTCTTGGACATGGTGTGCCACGTTTGCCCCCTGGCAGAAAACCTCCTGGTCCCCCTCCCGGTCCACCACCTCCTCAAGTCTTGCAAATGTATGGCCGTAAAGTGGGCTTTGCCCTAGATCTTCCCCCTCGTAGGCGGGATGAAGACATCTTATATAGCCCAGAGCTTGCTCAGCGGGGTCATGATGATGATGTTTCCAGCACCAGTGAAGATGACGGGTATCCTGAGGACATGGATCAAGATAAGCATGATGACAGTAGTGATGACAGCGACACTGACAGATCAGATGGAGAAAGTGAAGGGGATGAATTTGTGCACCGTGATGATAACGAGAGAGACAACAATGAAGAAAAAAAGTCAGGTCTGAGTGTAAGATTTGCAGATACGCCTGGAAAATCAAGGAAGAAAAAGAAGAACATGAAGGAGCTGACTCCTCTTCAAGCCATGATGCTTCGAATGGCAGGTCAGGAAATCCCTGAGGAGGGACGGGAAGTAGAAGAATTTTCAGAGGATGATGACGAAGATGATTCCGATGATTCTGAAGCAGAAAAGCAATCACAAAAACAGCATAAAGAAGAATCTCTTTCTGATGGTACATCTTCTGCTTCTTCACAGCAGCAGGCCCCCCCACAGTCTGTTCCTCCTTCTCAGATCCAAGCACCTCCCATGCTAGGACCGCCGCCTCTTGGACCACCACCGGCTCTGCCCTTACGGCCCCCTGGACCACCTACAGGCCTTCCTCCTGGACCACCTCCGGGAGCTCCTCCATTCCTGAGACCACCTGGAATGCCGGGACTCCGAGGGCCTTTACCCCGACTTTTGCCTCCAGGCCCACCACCAGGCCGACCCCCTGGCTCTCCCCCAGGTCCACCTCCAGGTCTGCCTCCTGGCCCTCCTCCTCGGGGACCCCCACCAAGGCTACCTCCCCCTGCACCTCCAGGTATCCCTCCACCTCGTCCCAGCGTGATGCGCCCACCTTTGGTGCCTCCCCTTGGACCTGCCCCACCTGGGCTTTTCCCACCAGCTCCCTTGCCGAACCCGGGGGTATTAAGTGCTCCACCCAACTTGATTCAGCGACCCAAGGCGGATGGTATGAGCGCAGCCACCATTGAGAAGAAAGCCACGGCAACCATCAGTGCCAAGCCACAGATCACTAATCCCAAGGCAGAGATTACTAGATTCGTGCCCACTGCATTGAGGGTCCGTCGGGAGAATAAAGGGGCCACTGCTGCTCCCCAAAGAAAGTCGAGGATGATTCTGCTGTGCCTCTTGCCAAAGCAGCTCCCAAATCTGGTCCATCTGTTCCCGTCTCAGTGCAGACTAAGGATGATGTTTATGAAGCTTTTATGAAAGAAATGGAAGGGCTCCTGTGACAGCTTTTAATGCCACAGCAGGTTTCTGTTCGCATCAGTGGTTCGTGGGGAAAGAGGCTCTTACTAAACTTAGTGAAAGAGAGACTTTCACTGTCAGGGTATTTTTAAATTTCAGTTCAAGGAATATCCTAAAGTCTAGCCTTGTTCAGAATTTATTGCATATAAGAGAGGATTATTTCATTCAGAATAGATTGGTTATTGAAGCAGTGCTGCTAACATCCATTCCCTTTCATACCACCATTTCATCCCATTTGTTCCCCTTCTCCAGTTCTTTGGAAACTTGTGATAGGGGTGGGGAATCTTTGTTACTTACTTGTTTTGATTCTCTTCTTGTGTGCAGTGGGCACTGGAGTAGAGATTTCTGGGGGAAAAAAAAGGTTTATTTTATCCCATCTTGCCTTTTGTGTTTGAGTTATTTTAATATTTTCTTGTAAATATTTTGTAATATTTTAGTGAAATGGATCTCAGTGTCATTTCCTAATACAAAGCAAGATATGTGGGAAGAAAATGTACAATTCTTTGATTAAAATTATTTCCCACTGACCTAAACTTTGAGTGTTTCGTGGAATAAATAAATAAATGTTCTACACCAAGATAAAAAAAAAAACAAAAGCATGGAAATAATTATACAATGTATTTTAAAATGTTCTCTAAGCCTTCAAGTGCTTTACAAAAATCAGCTCATTTAATCCTCCCTGAAACCCTACTAGATAAGAACCATTTGCCCACTGAACAGAGAAAGAAATTGAGCTCAGAAAAGTTGTATCATTAGCTTTTAGGTCACCAAGCTAGGGTCTGACCCAATGTTACCTCATCCCACATTTACTGTTCTCAATAGCTATACCACCCTGGCCCTTTCTCCCTTATAGCCAAGTATGCAATATGTAATTAGGTAGAAATCCAAGAAGAGAAATCTGTCTTCATGTCATCAGGAGCAGGGCCAATAATGCAACCACAACGTAGCTACTAATTTTCTTCAAAAATTCCCTGTACTCTGACAGTCAGGATACATGCTTCATTAGTTGTAATCCTGACTTCCCTGGGGAAGACCCAACTACAAAGAAAGGAGACACTCATTCCCTCACATGATGATAGAAAAATAGAACCCAAGACATTGTGTTGAGTGTCTGATTCCATTATCTCAATTTATGGACAACAAAGAAGTCCCAGGGTGGTCATGCGAATGTCCAAGCTCACAAGAGCTCTTTCGGTACCAGTCTCCTCTAATAGGCCAAGGCAGGCAACTCCTTCAGGTAAGAAAGGCGGACTGCACTTTGGTCTCTAGTGACCACAAAGAAGGCAAAAAGATGGAGAATTCAGCCTCATGCAGCACCTCAGGAATGCTTCTCAAACTACCCAGAGGGGACAGCCAGCAGTTTTTGTTTAATCCCCAATCTGCTACAGACCAATACTTCTGTAAAATACAGGAAGTATGAATTACTAGATGTTGCTCTAAACATTTCTAAACACTTACTCTCAATTTCTGTACTCATCTTATCATGGGCCAGTAACAGTTCATGGTTTGGCTTTGGCCCTCTGATTACATATACTCTGAGCAGCATAATACAGGGGGCCAGGAAAGACAGTGGGGGGTGCACATAAGACAGCATACTGGCTCAGTTTTGCAAGGTGTGGTTTGATTTCCCTCCCTTGTTCTTCAAATACAATCCTTCCATCAGCAATGTTTCCGTGTCACCTTTGACCTCCCACTTCATATGGGACTTTAAACTGTTTCTTCCGTGCCCAATTCATTCATCAAAGTTCCCCACACCTCAGTTTATCCTGGTGCACATCTAAGCTAGGTGTGCTAGCTTAATTTTCTGCTAGAATAGGACACAAGGCAATCCTGGAGGTAGTTTCCAAAGTAGAATACTTACATCCTGTGGGGTGTGCAGAATGATCTACTGTGGAATATGTCAAGCAAATACAGTTTTTGTTTCTACTAACCTTTTCTCTCATCCTTTTAAAATGTCTAGTTTTAAGGTATTCTTTGTAATGTACTTATTATATCAGCATACTCCATATAATAAACAAACAAATGTACAGGTCTATGTCAGGGGTGCCAGCTCTTTTTTTCCCCAAATTGAAGTCCTCAATGAAAAAAAAATTTGTTGTTTTTTTTTTCTAACTTTAATGTATCCAAGATTTATTGGAATACTCTGTTTAAAATATAGATTCAAAGTTCCCTGTAGATTCTGGTTCATTGGGTCTGTGGCAGTACCTGGAATATGGACTTTTAAGAATCATCTTCCTCCAACTCAAGTGATATTGATGCAACTGCCCCAGGATCACCGTGAAACACTCTCTGCACATAAAAAAAAAAAAGGTTGTTTTGTTAGAAGAAATATATATAATTTTTGTGAGATTTTAGTTGATGGCAATTATGAGTAAGAACAGAGTGCTGATAATTCCTTTAACAGTGACATTTTAAAGTAATTCCTACACTTGAAAACAAGGTCACTGTCTCTAAAACTTGATGTTCATTAAGATTCCAAAAGTAGAAGTTAAGGGAGAGAAAGTCATTTATTCTTGAGAATGCAAACATCAAAGAGAACATGCAGTTCTTTTTGGATGAGTCCAAATGAATGTCATGTTGACTTGCAGAAAAACTATTAAAACGTGATACAAATAAAGAATCTGAAGCATGTTTTGACAGATGTGGAGCTCAGTTGACAGCAAACCAGGCCATTCCTGGCACTCTTGGGATTTGGAAAAGAGGTTTATTTTCCAGGATGGGGCATATATTTGGAAGCTTCAGCTTTGGCAATGAAAACTAGAAGAAATCCAGCTAATGGGATTGGTATGACATCCTAATAGTTTGACAGATGAGAATTCCTGCAAAAGAAAGGTCTAACAAGGAGTAGCAGACAGAGTCATCAAGAAAGGGTGTTTCTACAATAGACAACAGGCCTTCAACCATTGGGCTGAGATTAAGGGACACTCATGGACTCTTGATTGGAGTGGTGGGGACAAGGTAGTTTCTCCATACTTAGTTCATGAGATATAGGGGAGATTATCAAAGCAGGATCTCCAGTACCTCAAAGAAAGTCTCCAGATAGAAACTAGATTACAAACAAAGGAGAATCTCAGTTGCCTGACATGGAATATCCAATCAGAACAAAAAGATGGTTAACTTGATGCATATGAACTAGGATTCCTTGAAATGTTCTTTAGGAAATGTTCTTTAGGATCCTATATCCCATGATGGCCTAGATTTCTCTATGGGAGTAAACTTCATTGCTTTATCAAATATGTATGTGCCATTCATAGGGCTGTGTGCTATACTCCAGGAGAATGCCACAAAAGTCTCTGTCTTAGACCTCTTGCAGCATCCATTTTAGTGGGGAGAGAGATTTAATCAAATAACCAAACAAATACAAAACTTCAAGTATATATATATCCTATAAAGTACTCCTGGAGGAGAGTAGATAAATGTGTATGTGATGGAGTGGATTCTAGTCAGGCGATTGATGGCTAAGCTAAGATCTAAAGGTGAATAAGAGTAAGCTGGGTGAAGATCAGAGGAAAGACCATTCCAGGCAAAGGAAAACAGCATATGCAAAAGCTCAAGAGCAGAATGGAAGCTTGCATGGCTGCAACATGGGGTACAAAGTGAACAAAGTGGTTTAAGAAACTGGGTTTTGAACTTTATTCTAAGTGAAATGGGAAAGCTTGGAAACATTTTAGGCAAAGGAAATAACAAGAGGGAATTTGAGATTTGAAAATGTCCCTCTGGATTTAGTTCTGAGAACAGCTTAGAGGGAGGCACAGATGGATGAGAGTAATCAGATGGTTGTGAGAGTAGCCCTGATGCAGTACGATGGTAGTTTTGACTAAGGAAGTGGCAAAGAACATAAAACCGTAAGACAGAATTGAAGGATAAACAGAACTTGTCCCAAGAAAGTAAGGATGTCGAGCAGAAAGTCACCCACATTAAATGTTTTTCTCAATAACTTATTATCTTAGTCAAAACATTTCCATTTGAATACAGTTTAGACACATACATATAATGGATGGATGGATGGATTAAACAGATAGAGATTCAGATATCATGATGGGACAGATCCTATACCTGGCTCAAGTAAAGTGCTGCTGGTTGCATTATCCAAAAATTTCAGGGAAACAAACAAACAAATTCTTTGTTAGGAAAAAAAAAAGATTTTAACTTTTTGCTGAAAGAACTGAAATTCTTAACTTAAAATTTATCAGAAGCAAATTCCAGATTGCACTAAAATAATTATTTTATGAATTTACTGAGTGTCCTATAGTGGGCATAATACAGAGTAAAGAGGTGGAAAGCCAAAAATTAACATTGATCTCACATTAAAAAGGGAGGAGATGATGTATAACAGATAAATAGTCTCCATAATAGAAATCTATGCAGGTTTAATGTGGTCATTTCTATTCATCCTGAATTTTCCATTTGGATTGTCTCCTTCATTAAGTCAATGACAAGACATCCTCACCTTGGTGATTTCTCTCCAGCTGACTGTCCTTCTAGGTACCATGGTTGAGCTTGAGTCCCTCAAGCACTGATGATCTTGTTAGACATCCAGGGCATATACCCCTGAAGCAAACTCCCTTCATTAACTCTTTGTCTCTAGAAGAAATCAAAGTAAATGAATGATTAATTCCTTACTTGGCCTAACCTAAAACTTGAAAGTTTATCAGAAGACAGAGCAATCTGTAAATGATATATGAGTTTTGGAAAGTTCAACCTCCCTTTCTTGTTCATTTATTCAACAAATGGTGATATGAGATGGACATTATTCCAGGACAAGGATGATAAGGCAGTGCCCACATGGAGAAAGAGTGAAACAAGATATGTGAACCATTACAAAATGAAAAATTCAGCCAGTGATGTAAATAGTAAAGATGGACCACAAGGACAAACCTATGAGAATTTTCCCAAAGGGCAAATCTGACAACTTATGATTTGGTAAAATTGACTAAGCCTTCACAGGACAGGGAAGACACCATGTTTAAGTCAAATAAAATTTATAATGACACATAGACAATAAGTAGGTAAACTGATCAACATCTCTTAAGTCATCCATTTGTTTCTTTATTCCCTGAAAACTTAATAATATCACAGACCTGTACCTCTGAAACAAATTATACATTATATGTTAAAAAGAGAAGAAGAAGAAGAAGAAAAGAAGAAGAAGAAGAAGAAGAAGAAGAAGAAGAAGAAGAAGAAGAAGAAGAAGAAGATAGTAGGAAGGGAAAAATGAAGGAGGGGGGAGTCAGAGGGGGAAACAAACCATGAAAGACTATGGACTCTGAGAAACAAATTGAGGGTTCTAGAGGGGAGGGGGGTGGGGGGAGGGGTTAGCCTGGTGATGGGTATTAGAGAGGGCACATATTGAATGGATCACCGGGTGTTATATGCAAACAATGAATCATGGAACACTACATCAAAAAAAAAAATCCTCCAATGGTGTCTCATCACCACTGAAATAAAGTTCAAAGCCTGACCATGAAAAAAAAAATAATATCTAATTGATGCTGACAACTGTATGATGAACTAGGATAGGTTTTGAATGGAATAGTCATTGTGGGGGGAGAAAAGCAAACATTAAATAATCTTACAAATAACTATGTAACTTCAAAGGTGTTAAGGTCCATAAAGGAAAGTGCAGTGTGTTCCAACAAGATGGTGGCCAGATGGAAAGGGCAGGCAAGTAGGAGGACAAGTAGGAAGAAGGGGGTGGAGAATAGCAGAAGATAGAGCATACGCCAGGACCCTGAGAAGAGAGAGTGACGGGGAGAAGGTCCAGAAGGTGAAGTATAATCAAGATGAAGATAGTCATAAGATGAAGCAACAGAAAAAGGTAAGAGCAAGTGTATAAGCCTTGCAGACAAGGCTAGAGATTTTGAAGTTTTATCAGGAGAGCAAAGGAAAGCTAATAAAGAGTTTAAGTAATTTCATAACACTACTTAGATATTTCTAGCTCATATCCAGTAGAAGTTCATTAAAAGAAAAAAAGGAATACTGGAAACATTCTAATTTGAGTAAATTAAAACTATAATATCAGAGAAATTACATTTTATAATTTGCTTACAGGAAAATAAATTACAAATCAGATGCTATTCATCATTTTCTATCATCCTGCTCTACTGCCTTCTACAAATACAGTGCTATAGGTCAAATCAAAAGTTTGAACAGCCTAAAAATCAAAAACATAAGAAATAACATGTGTCGGTGAGGATGTAGAGAAAAAGGAACCTTCATGCACTCTTGGTGGAAATGCAAACTGGTGCAGGCACTGTAGAAAAGAGTACGGATGGAGGTTCCTCAAAAAGTTAAAAATAGAATTACCACATGATCCAGTAATTCCACTACTGGGTATCTACCCAAAGAATATGAAAACAGTAATTTGAAAAGACATATGCACCTTTAGGTTTATTGCAGCATTATTTACAATAGCCAAGATATGGAAGCAACCAAGTGTCTGACAATAGATGAATGGATAAAGAAGATGTGATATATAAATATATATATATATATATCACATCTTCTTTATCCATCTATATATATATATATATACACACATACATACAGTGGAATATCACTCAGCCATAAAAAAAGAATGAAATCTTGCCATTTGCAACAATATGGATAGATATAGGGTATAATGCTAAGGGTAATAAATCAGTCAGAGAAAGACAAATACCATAGGATTTCACTCACATGTGGAATTTAAGAAACAAAATGAACAAACAAAGGAAAAAAGAGAAAAGCCAAAAACCAAACTCTCAACTATAGAGAACGAATTGATGGGGGCAGTAGCGTGGGGGATGGGTGAAATAGGTGAAGGGGATTAAGAGTACACTTACCATGATGAGCACTGAGTAATGTACAGAATTATTGAATCAATATATTGTACACCTGAAACTAACATAACACTGTATATTAACTATACTACAACTACTTTTTTAAAAATTTGAACAGCCCTGTTTGTAGCAAAGACTTTATGCTTATCTAATTCATGTTTGTGCCTTTGAAAGTCTATGACTAGAGTATTCCTGAAAATAAATAAAATAGTTCAATAAAGGACAGCTATGTCTTTCTCCAGGTTTAAAAATATGTTGAGGAGTGCTTTCCTTCAAATTTCCAATACACAATGTGAAAAGAATTCTACTTATATACCACTTTCATCCTAATAATTGGGTTTTTCTAGTGGAGAATGGATTTTGGAAGAGGAAACATTGTGATCTATCAGAAAATTTGCACTTACTGCTCATAGAAAACATTTAAACATTTTAACTTGGCCAAAGAGAAGAAATAATTTTACTTTTCATTAAAGTTGTTTGTGGGGAAATACAAAATTCTCAGCCTCAAAACTGCTTTTCATTTCCCCCAACAAACCTTACCCTTGCCAAATTGTTTCACAATAATTGTAGCTTTTTGAATGGTTTTTCAGTAGCACTCAAAGATTCGTTTTCCTATGAACATTCATATTACAGTAGTTGAAAAACAACATTAGTTTGGATGGGTCTGAACATAAACCAGCCTGTGGTATAGAAATAGCATTAATTTTCTTTAATCCCCAGGAGGCAGACAAGCATTTTCATGAAATTCCCATATGCACAATTTTCCAAGTCCTTTGGATTAAGATCATTATCCTATAATAAACACTGTCCATTGCTATATAATTAAAGAACAACTTCTTCCAGCTACACTCCCCCCACGTAACACTTAGCTGAAGCTGTTGGTATCCTGCCCACATCCTCTTGGCACCTACTCTTCTCAAACTTGTAGACAGCTTCTAAATTCATGAGGCCATAACTCTAAGCCTGAGGGCTTTCCTTGGCTGAAGAAAGATGCTCAGGCTTCACAGGGAGCAGACAGAAGATCTGGGAAGTATATGACTCCAGGGAAGGCCTTCAACCAACGACACACAGGAGTTAACTGCATCCTTACCCTTCACATGGAACAACTCTGAGATGCAGTCTACACAATGTCGCAGAGGACCCACAGCAATAACTTGCTCATTAATTGACCTTGAAGTAGCTTCCCCCTCATGCCTGCCTCACTTCACCACTCCCCTAATTGTGCTTCCTGGGTTACCTCACAATTAAACTACTTACTTTCATATCATTGTTTCCAATCTTAGGTTCTATGAATTGGCCTGAGGCAAATGCATTTGCTAAATATGTTCCAAGGTATCATTTTTATTCCAAAACTGTGCTTAGTATTTATGCAAAAAAAATGACCTTTAAATTTTCATAGGTAATAATCTGGGGTTCCTGAGTGGTTCAATTTGTTAACTGTCTGACTCTTGGTTTTGGTTCAGGTCATAATTTCAGGGTCCTGAGATCAAGCCCCGTGTCAGACTCCTTGCTCAGCAGGAAGTCTTTCTGAGATTCTTTCCCTCTCCCTCTGTCCCTCCCCCACTCACACTCCCTTCTCTCAAATCAATAAATAAATCTTTAAAAAAAATTTCACAGGTAATGATCTCAAATTCAGTAAATGGCTAAATATTTTTTGGATGCCAACAATGAATGCCAGGCCCTGGGGAAAAAATTGTGAACAAGGTACCCAGCTACTGTCTTCATCAAGAGTATATCCTCAACCCAATGATAATGAATCTTAGATTTTTTTTCTAAGGGTTTTTAAAAATGGGGAAAGGTCCTGCATTTTGCCCTCTAAGATTCCACTTTAAGGTCTTATATCCCTCCATGAAAGACTAAACCAGTGGTAACTAAACTTATTTGGTACTATAAAGAAAGCCTGATAAAAATCTAATAATATTCTTTCAGAAAAATCCACATATACAGGTGCATATACATGGTACATAAAATTCCAGAGATCTCTCAGTCTTCTAAAACCCTCTGCATGAATCCTTTTAGAGATCTCTGATCCAGGTAAAAATCCATGCTGTAGGGGTGCCTGGGTGGCTCAGTTGTTAAGTGTCTGCCTTTGGCTCAGTTCATGATCCCAGGGTCCTGGGATGGAGCCCCACATTGGGCTCCCTGCTCGGTGGGGAGCCTGCTTCTCCCTCTCCCACTCCCGCTGCTTCTGTTCCCTCTCTTGCTGTGTCTCTCTCTGTCAAATAAATAAATAAAATCTTAAAAAAAAAATACATGCTGTAGACCAGGACTATCCAATGGAAATACAACCCAAGGCACATACATAATCTTAATTATCAGGTAGTCACATTTTAAATAAGCAAAAAAGAAAGAGATGAAATTAAGCCAGTATGTCCCAGTATTTAACCCAGTATGCCCCAACTATTATGATTTAAATGTAATCAATATAAAAATTATTAGTAGGCTTTTTTTACATCTTTAAAAATTTCAAGTCTTCAAATTCCAGTATGTATTTGACACAGCACATTTCAATTCAGACAAGATACATTTCAAGTGCTCAGTAACCACATAGACCTACAGGCTACCATACTGGTCAGTGCAGCTCTGAAGTAAGAAGTAATGGAAGTTTGTTATCCTGACCTTCCCCTTTTCCCTTTATAAGGTCCTTCTATCTTTAGAGCATCATCTCACTATGGAATACTTTGCAACTCCTCACCCCATCTGAAGTCAAAATTATCTATTGTCTTTCCCTTTCCTGCTATAAAATGCTTCTAGCTAGCTCTCATGTTGATAAAGATTTAAAAACCCATTCATGCTTTAGTGTAGAGTTGACAAGCTTTAGGATAGGAAATGCAAATGATCTTCCATTGAAATACCAACTCTGACCGTGATCTCATCTCCAGAGTTGAGAAAGGCTCTGAGATTCCATTTAGATTCAGTAGGAAGAAATGTTATGATCAACAGCTATACTGTCCACCGGTATACAAGTGGGTGGATAGCATATAAGTGATATATTTCCTGATAAGAGGTATTTATAACTTATCAGATGTTTCTTAAATAACCTTTAAGAAGTAGTCTTCGGTGAAGAAATTTCAGGCATGTGCACTTAGCCATCACTGTGTGCTTTAATTTCTATAATGTTTTAAGAATTTCATAGAATATACAACATGTTAAATATATCAATACGGACATGTAAGTATAGATATAGCATCTTCAGAAGGGGAATAGACAATTTATGACACAAATTAGAAAAGAATTTTGGGAAGAAAAAAAGAAACTAAAGAAAATTCTATGGCCAAGTTTTTATGCTAGCAAGAATCAGCAATACCACTGAAAACTATCTTCTGACCACCTTTTCCGGGCTGTTATGACGTGGGCTTCATCCATCCACACATTCTTTGATTTTCATGACAACTTTATAAAGTAGATTGGAGAGGGAGGAGAAATTGCTCAGTGGCCAGATGAAGACCCTGTGGAATAAGAAAGTGATTATTACTCCCAATTATAAGAGTATTTATGACCTCTGGGGACATTCCTTTCATTCTTTTCTGCCAACACTTCTACCACAGTCTCTCTTCCAGAATGGCAGACACTAACTGCCTGTGGGAAGTTATCCTGTTTACTTTGTAGGTGTCTAGAGTTAGAAACCTCTAAGTGGCCTTTTGTTCTCAAGAGCAGAATGAGGTACTTAACTTGTTCCATGGTAATTAAATCCCACTCATATTTTCCCCTTCATGTCCTAAGGGGATATATCCAAGCCTCTTCCCCTGAACTTTACAGACTATCAATAAATGAATTTTCTCTTTTACTGTATTTTTAGCCCTTTCCTAAGGTTGGGCCAATGAAAAACAGGTGGAAAGAAATGCTTTGAGGTTAAAAGACTAGAAATATTTACTTCCTGCAGAGCTAACTATATGTCACTCAACATAACAGAGAAGCAATCAGAACCCAGATGTCAGCTGGGTTCATTCAGACCTCTACAGTTGAAATAAAATTAATTGGAGCTCCATCTAATGAATGATGGGACACCTGTCTACTGTCTATAATGCTCTGGAAATTTGGGAGATGGTGTGTATATTTCTTCTAACTACCTCTCGCTGCAAATTCTTGATTCTAAGAAATTAGTTTATAGATCTCTTTACTGCAGTATTTTTGCTCCAAGACTCTCCATAATGGATATCACCCCTATTTTCTTTACTCCCCCCAATTCCACTAGCACTGGGCTATGTATATGGCAGACAAAGGATGGTAAGGCAGCAGGAGGAAGACACAGAAGTTTGTTTTACAGCAAATACCTTAGAATTGCATGCGTGACATCCCTGTTTGGTAGAATATGGTACAAAATTCCAGCAGGGATTTTGTTTGATCCTCTGTGTTTTTCGGTCCCATCTCTTCTTTCTCCACCGTCCTGATTTCTCCCTTGCTCTATGTCCTATCGTTTAAGTACCCATAAGTTTATTATGCAGGACAGTTGAATGACTTCTTTGTTTGAAGATCTCTTTACAGACCATCAGCTAGTCCTCTCACATCCTGATGAAACATCTGATCAGTCTATCATTTATCTCTCTCTAAACAGGTGAAATTCTCTCCTGGTTTCAACTGTTTAAGTAACAGAAAATTGTATTTATTTTCACCTTGTCTTTGAACAGTTTCCCCAGAAGCAATTCTTGGGATGAGGATTTATGTGCAAGTAATTTCTTAATAAATAATTTCCAGGGAAAATAAGTAAAGATTTTCCAGAGGAGCCTGGTAAGCATGTTAGGAAGGGAAGAAGCCAAACAAAAGTGAGATCTCTTGCAAAATCTCTCAAAGGCAATGTTCATCCTGATCCAACAGGGAACTTTGAATTGTGAACTGTACTTAGAGTTGTCCTCACCAGGGGGCACCCCTGAGTCACTGGCTAAGGGCTACCCAGACAACTCCCAGGCATATGAGTGCAGACTGGCTCAAGGAGCCTCAGGGAAGCCTTCCAAAGATAAGCTGTGGGTGCTGGTTGTTGGAACCAAAATCATATGGGAAAGAGTACACAAAAATGTTAAACAGGAATCCAATGGCATCTAAGTGGAATACCAACGATGCACATGACACCCTGCTTCCTAAGAAATTTTTAAGCAGTTGGAATTTTCTGCACATTTCTTGCCTCCATGTTTTCAACACACTGCCATACACAGACCTAGGTGCCACAGTACCCCACTTTCCACTTGCCCTTCCAGAAAAACTTACTAATCCAATGTCATGTAACCTCATTATCTTAATGTGTCCTAAGCAACAGGTAGCTAATTGGATTTTCAAGTCCATATACCTGGATACTAACTTGTGGTACACCCCAGGTAACATTCATACTTTGATTAATGCCTATCTCAGAAACTGTAGTCTAAGGAAATGTTCCACTAAAATGGTGTCAAATTATACACAAGGTAGTACAAAACAGAAGAAATAGTTTTGAGTAGGTAGACCCTTCTAATGAAATAAGTGAATCCTTTCTGCCCATAGCTAACCCTTAGTGGAGGTAGAAAAATTGGTAATAGCCATTTATCATGGCTCACTATATCCCAGCACAATGCTAAGATAACTGTGTATCATTTAATCCTCACAACAACCCTATGAGGTATTTGCTATCCCCATTTTATAGAGACTGAGGGAAACTGTGTCTTAAAAAGTTGAAAGAGCTTGCCACAGAGTAAGAGCTAAAGACTAGCAGACTTAGCATTCGAACCCCAAAAAGTATAAAACCAAAGACTGTTCTCCACAATTCTATCTTGCCCTCAACAAATAATTTACGTTACTCTCAAGACCACAGAACAAATCAATAACCAGATATTAGGGGTAATGGAAGAAGCAGAAGTTTGGCACTGTAAGGTGTTCATGGAAACTCTAATGGACAATTTAAATTTGAGCTCTTTAATTAAATATAAATGTGTGTCTGTGTTGTGCATTGTGTCTCGCTCACTTGTTCTCTCACTCTCTCTCACACACACATCCCTACTCTTTGCCTTCATCCCATGGGAAGGCAAGATTAACTCAGATAGAAAACTTAAGTTCAAAATAACCTTCTTAAGAACATTTTATAAGTCCCTAGTCCTCTAAACTAAGAGAAACTGAAGAAAAGAAAACAATATCCAACTTCTTATTTTTCCAAAAATCTGAATCAATGAAGAACTGTATCTCTGCAACTTACAGAAAACTCTGTGAGTACTTGCATGTTTTAAGTACCTCTCCACTGTATAAATTTTCAGGACAGAGGATTTCTCAAAAAATAAGTCCATAAAATATTATAAAGCACCAAAGAATTGAGAGGTAATGTTTGTTGCTTCTGGGCAATTGACAGCTGCAAAATGATATGTAAAAAATGAGACTTCTGAAATGATACCAAATGATATTTAATAAAATCAAATGTGATTTTAATAAAAATCACATCAGCGTTAAAGCGATTATTGCTAGTTGACCTTTTACCTCAAACTGCACTACTTTTAATAATGTTTAAAACATTTCAAAGGAAGCACTACAATATATTTTATTTTATGGCCTTTAATACTTTTCATGAAAATCTTTCATTTTGATGAATGGCAAAAGAAGAAAATATAGAGCATGATTCTGGATATTTTAATGGCATCCCCATCTGCATGAACTATGAGCCAAAATAAGTATTATGCAGTTGGAGGTTGTTGCTCGTCCATTAGAATCTTGTGATTAAGCAACCAAAAATAAATGTGAAAAAAGACTTGATGGTTTGTAAGATCCATGGAAATAGTTATTGAAGCTCAACTTCTTCTACATGAGCAAAACCTTCTGATTTCTTAAAGCTAATTAGGACTTCTCTAATATTTGCTTTCTAGAAGGAAAATATAACCTGATTTCTAAAACACTAACAGAGATATACATGGTCATGTTCCTTAATTTTAGATGTAGAAAACTATAAAGGTCTGAAAGGATGTGTGTATTAGGGGATGAGGAATAGGGAAGAGGGTAGATTTAGACCTTTTTGTATTTTAACAAACATGAGCTTGGATATATCCATCTGTGTTCCAGGTACTCAGATTGTATAACATACTTCTCTCAAATGGCACCATATTATACAGAAACCATTTATGATGCTTATGAGTTATGCAGACCAGGAGTTCAGACAGGAAACAAGAAGAATGACTGCCTCCACTCCATCTGGCTCAAGTGGATGACTTTAGGTCTGAGAGGCAGAAGTCAGCAAATTTTCTGTGAAGAGGCAGATAGTATTTTCAGTTTTGTGGGCCATAAATAGACTCTCTGTCATGACTACTCAATTCTGCTGCTATAGAGTAGAAGCAGCAATTAATAATACATAAATGAAAGCATGTGACTGTGTCTGAATAAAACTTTATTTACAAAAACAGGCAGTTGACTGGATTTGGCTCCCTGAGATCCCTGAAGACTCACTCACTGACTTGCATGTCAGGAGGTTGATGAGAGCTGTCAGCTGGTGGGGAGGGGGGTGTCAGTTCTTCTACATGTGAATCACTTCATGTAGTTATCTTCATGAATTATCTGGGATAATTCAGGCTTCCTCTCAGCATAGAGGCTGGGGATCCAAGGTTGTGAAGACTGAGAGAAAGAGAAGGAGAGAGGGTCGACCCCATGGAAGCCATATCACAGGTATCATGGGGCATGATTTCCACTGCATTCTATTCATTGAGATAGTCACAAAGTCCAACCCAGTTTCAAGGAGAGGGGAAATAAGGGACTCTCCTCTTGATGGTGAGTGCCAAATTTTGAGAAGAGTATATGGGACTAGAAATATTGCTCTGGCCATTTTGGGGAAATATAATCTTCCACTGTTTCATTCAACATACATACCAATAAATATACCTGCTGAGTCCTACACTGGACAACTGGTAGAAAAGTCGGTATCTTCCTTGAAAAAAAGACCACAAAAGGTAGAAAATACAGCTTTTCAAATAGATTTGCAAAGATAATATAGTGTATGATATTACTGAGATATGAACCAAAAACAAAACATGAGGGAACTACAAAAAAAGAAAAAATGCTGCTACACAGCTTTAAGTTGCAACATTTATACTGGGTCTAAAACAGAGGTCAGCCAACTACAGCTCATAGGACAAGCTCATAGGCCAAATCTGGCCCACTGACCATTTCATCAATAAAGATTTATTGGCACACAGACATTATTCTTCATTTAAGTGTTGCATCTGGCTGCTTTTGCACTACAACAGCAAGGGTAGGTAGATGCAACTCAAACTGGCTTGCAAAGCTGAAAATATTATATGGCCCATTAGAGAAAAAGTTTCCAACTACTGATGCGGAAGTTTGCCAAGACACAGAGGGGAAGGGAAAGGGAAGAAACATGTACAAAGGTGAAAAGTGCTGCAAAGGCTGTAGCTCACTCGAATGACATTTCCTGAATTTGTTAACTATGTCAACCAAGAACTATTCAAGGTTTTACTTCTTCAATATTCCAACATTTTACTTATGGTTATAAATGAACACTTATAACCTTGTAGAATATCTTACATTTCTGTATGCATAAGGATTCAGAGATTCCTAGAAATTCAGAAAAAAAAATGTTTAATTATATCTACCAGAGATACAGAAGGGAAATCAAAACCCATTAGCACGTCTGCTATATAAATGCCATCTTAGACAGACATCTTCTGAAAGGTTCAGATCTGATCTGAAAGGAGCTGATCTCGGGTGGGAACTGAATCACATTTCCCCTATCCATTCCCCTTGTTTTTTGACTTTTCTCTCCCACCTCTACCTTCCTTCCTTGCAAATAGCCTGAATTGTGCAGTCAGAATACACAGGTTTCCATTCTAGCTCTCCTACGTACTATAGTATAATCTTGGGCGATCTACTAAATTTCTCTATGCCTTAGTTTTTTCTTCTCTAAATTAGAAAAATAATAGCATATTCTTTAGGTATTAAGCATTCAAGTTGTAGTGCCTGGTTTTACACAAGCATGAAATAAATGTAGCTTTCCCCCCACTGCACTGCAATCCTTTGTCCTCATCAACTGCACAAAATCTAGCAGAACAGGGATTTTTTTTTCTTTCAAATCAAAAGAAAGGCAATCAGGTTAATAACTCAATGAATTTTTTCCTTTTCCATTTACTAAAACATGAATTACCTCTCTACTAAGCCTTGCCAGTTTACAGCCTGCACTGCCCATTCAGGCACTTCATGGTGCTAATACTTCTGTGTTCTGAAAATAACAAAACAATTTTAGTATGAACTCCAGCACCTGCCTTCTCTCTGACCCCGCCTCACACCATGCCCACCTTGAGCACTTCACTCCACTGCCTGGGCCTTCCCTCAGTTCCTCCAACTTATGCTCTGCCCTCTGCTCTGCTTCCTCTGTTCCTCAGTATTCACCAATTTGACCCCCAAACTCACCCTTCAAGACCCAATGCCAATAACCCTCCCTCAAAGCTGCCTTCCCTGACCTCCTCCAACCCCAAGCTAGGTAACAGCCCCTCTTGCCTCTCCTCACAGAACCTGTGATTTTGCTTTATTATACTTAACAAAATGTACTTTTGTCATGTATTTATATGTGTGTGTAATTAATGCTTGTCTCGCTCACTAGACCAGGAATTGACAAACTTCAGCCTATGGTCAAATCCGACCTAAAGACTGCTTTTCTATAGCACATGAGCTAAGATTAGTTACATTTTGAGTGGTTATGTAAGTATCTGCATAATATCCTCGATTTGCCTCTTGACTCACAAAATCTGGTCCTTTGCAGAAAAAAGTTTGTTGACTGTGCACTGGACTATACCTCTCTCTTAAAAATTTCTATATTTCAGGCATCTGGCACAGTGCTTGTCATGGAAGAAAAACAGATTAGACAGATAAGTAAATAACCAGTAAGACAAGTAAAATTTTTAAAAGCTCTAATCTTGAGCACAGTCTGTGGGCAGGACCTCATTTGTTGAAGAAACACTGATTATGTGAACAGAGAACAGTTTTATTTTTTTAAAGATTTTATTTATTTATTTGAGAGAGAGAGAGCACGAGAGGGAAGAGGGTCAGAGGGAGAAGCGGACTCCCTGCCGAGCAGGGAGCCCGATGCGGGACTCGATCCCGGGACTCCAGGATCATGACCTGAGCCGAAGGCAGTCGCCCAACCAACTGAGCCACCCAGGCGCCCCAGAGAACAGTTTTAAACCAAAGCATCGCTGATTGGTACCATCTCTGAAGTAACATACCTTGCTGATTAATGATGAAAGATAAATCTGTAAATGTTGAGGAAAATGAGATCTATGCCTCTGCTCATCTGGTTTTTAAACCTCTGCTTCCTGCTGAAATGCCTTGTCCCTCCCTCTACCAAAGCTTCACTCATTCTTCAAGACCAACCTCAGCCCCCAACTTTCCCAAAGCCGTCTAATCTAGATTTGGATGACTGAGGTCACACTCAGTCTGTTCAGATCCCTTAAGACCATGGTTCTTAAACTGGTGTTTCAGAGCCACCACCATCATCATCATCTGAGATGTTGTCCGAAATGTATAGGGGGCTCCAATCTGAGCATCACTGAATTACAAATTCCAAGGGGCGGGGGTGCAGGACAACAATCTGTGATGTAACAGAGTCCAGGTGACTCTTGCTTGTAGGCAGTAACTCCTAATTCTAGTTATATATTATGATCACCTTGACACTTTTTATTTTTTTTATTTTTTTATTTTTTTAAAGATTTTATTTATTTATTTGAGAGAGAGAGAATGAGAGATAGAGAGCATGAGAGGGAAGAGGGTCAGAGGGAGAAGCAGACTCCCCGCTGAGCAGGGAGCCCGATGTGGGACTCGATCCCGGGACTCCAGGATCATGACCTGAGCCGAAGGCAGTCGCTTAACCAACTGAGCCACCCCAGCGCCCACCTTGACACTTTTTTAAAAGTATGCCCAAGTCCTCAAAAAATAATTTGATTTAAAAGGATTGGGTAGAGCCCAGCTATGCTTATTTTTAATTTTTTTTAACATTTTACTTATTTATTTGAGAGAGAGTATATGTGAGAGAGGAAGCACAAGCAGGGGGAGCTGCAGAGGGAGAGGGAGAAGCAGACTCCCTGCTGAGCTGGGAACCTGACAGAGGGCTTGATCCCAGAACCCTGAGATCATTACCTCAGCTAAAGGCAGACACTTAACCAACTGAGCCACCCAGGTACCCCTCCCCAGCTATTATTATTTTTAAATACATACATGCATCCACACTGAGGTCCTTCTAATGAGCAAAGGGAGCTGAGAACTATTCTTACCTGTTCACAATCCAGATCACTTACTAATTTTTACTAAAATAGTCAATAGTTCAGCAGCCTTTCAGTAGAATAATACTTTTTTATAGGCATATTAGTAAATGAAATAAACAAAGAAACAAAAATACTGACCAGTATCATAATGACCATCTCATAAGAGAAAAACTGTTTAAGATACCAACAGCAACAACACCCAAAAGAGACCAACTAGAGTAAGTCTTCAGTATTGAATTATCACCTGAACTTTGCAAGCTAGAATTCACCTGATTCAAATTTTTCTAAAACTTGATGCATTCACTACTCACCAGGAACCAGAAAAGGAATAGTATTCAGCTTAGGCAAATTGTCACTTCAATAACTTAAAGAAAAACAGTATCCATCACTAATACATATCTGCCATTTTCATGAATACATTTGTCCACATGGTATTCCAGTCACTGGTTCCAACTTCCTAAAGTATTGGTTTTACAAGCATCCTCTTCATTAGGATGGAAATTTTTGCTTTTGAAAATATAACAACATTACCTCAGACTCTCTTGGGAGACTAGACAATATATTTGCCAGGAAAACCATCATTTTAATAATTCATCATGATGGACATAACTGTAAAGAATACAAATCTGGCAGGAGTTTTTTGGAACTTGAGAAATATCCTCTATTCTCTAGATGAGATCAAATCAAAGAGAATTTTTAAGTTAATCCAAGATTTGAGGCGGGGGTGTTTGGAGGGAGACCAATGGGAGTATTACCTTTCAGAGAAGTGGTAATGGACAACAGTGCATTAGCTTTAGCTTACTCTAAGCACATAATAGAGTTTTCCCTGCCAAGTGGTACACCCCCATGATCATTTAAGGAATAATCAACCTTTAAATTAACACTGCTGTTTAAAAATGAACCAGGACAACTCATAGGGAAAGTGGTAGAATGACCTCCTGATGGGCAACAGAATTTGGCCAACTCTTCCAGTGTAGTTCCTCCCCAGCACTTTGTCATCTGACAGAAGACCTTCAATGACAAGGTCACCTTTGTTCATGCTGTTTCTTCCTCTAAAAATACCATTTCTTGCTCCTAGCCCTGATCTCTTCTGATTAGTCACTCCTCCCCAGAGAACCTTTTCTCAACCAGTGTACACCAAGTCTTCTCAAACTGTTGTTATGGACCAGATTTTTCTTTCTTTGTTTTATTAAATCCATCATAGATCAATACTTTTGTGATAACTAGTAAAAATTAACTACTAGAAAAATATTTAAGAAAAGCATATAAGATGTTCAATTTTTAAAATGACATCAACAGACATAAAATGACTCTGACCAAACTGCTACAAAAATTCCTTCACATTACTCTCAGTATCTGTACTTCTCTCTGTGCTGACTAGTAAAATACAGTTTGTGAACCAAGACCAATTGGTCAACCATGTTTTAAGGAGCTAAGTTTAGATAATCCAGGTCTTTTCTTCTGTTCTTCTTTATAATCTATTGCAAACATCTTGGTAACTTCTCACACAGTCATTTGATCTCCTGAATAGGTCCTATAGTTCTAACTATAGGAAAACTCTTAAAAATAAAGTCCATGTCAGTGAAGTTTTAGTCAAAGGACTCATTATCAGGTCTCTTCAATTTTAGCAATCCAAACAAAAGAAAAAACATCTTCCTTTCCAATGTATTAACCAGACTCAGAAATATGTATATCCCACAGCAGATAAAAAGGAATGATTCATCCTCTGATTCAATAAACATCTTCTCTATTGTTCCCCAAAGCAAGTTCTGAGAACGCAAGCCCCACAAGATGCTGCACACAGACTCTTTGCAAAATACTAGGTACAAAGAACTTGCAAAGATGATGAATCATTCTCTGGGTTCAGGATGTAATGGTATTTCTGTTAGTCAAGTTTCCCCAGAGAAACAGAACCAATAGGATGTGTTTTATATATAAAGATTTATTGTAAGGAATTGGCTCATATAATTATGGTGGCTGGCAAGTCCAAAATCTACAGAGTAGGCTGGCAGGTTACAGATCCTGGGAAGAGCCAATGTTGCAGTTCAAGTATGAAAGCTGTCTGCTATAGGATTCCCTCTTGCTCAAGGGAGGTCAGTCATTTGTTCTGTTCAGGCTTTTAACTGCATGAAGCCCATACAGATTATGGAGGGCAATCTGCTTTACTCCAAGTCGGCCAATTTAAATGTTAATCCCATCCAAAAACACTTTCACAGAAACTTTCAGAGTAATGTTTGACCAAATCTCTGAACACTGCCATCCAGACAAGTTGACACACAAAATTAAGCATCATGATATCCTAATTGGAGCCATAAGTTATAAACATAAAAGACAATAATGCAAGGGAGAATGAGTTAAGGGCCAGTGAACAGAACAAACTATGGCTTCTGCCCATTGCACTAAGGATAAGGACCAAATTTTTAACGTGACCCTTCAAGGCTTGGCATTCTCTGGGACCCAGTTAGTTCCCTGAGAAGCCATGTCTAGTATCACTCTATCCCTTGCTTCCTGAACTCCTCAATGCTTTCTTTCAATGCCTCAGTCATTCTGTGTCTACTCCCATCATGGGACTTAAATCCTGTTCCTCCTTCTGGAACATTGTCCCCTGCCTCACCACCTTCCCACATCTTTTTACCTTTCACCTCCTACTCATCCTACACTCTGAGTTCAAACTTCTCAGGGAATCCCCTCTGACCTTGAACCCAAAGTCCAACTCTGGGTCAGGATACCTTGTTTTACTTTCTCATTAAACTGTGCTCCTCCTCTTCTTTGCACTAATACCAATTTGTAATTCCAGATTCATCACTGTGATTAGTTGCCAACTGTCCATCCCCCTCTACTAGACTATGTGCTCCACAAGAACTAGGACTCTTGGGTTCTGCCCACCACTGTAGCCACAGTTCCTAGCTCACCATTCTGTCCCCAGAAAAGCAGACACCCAATAAATATGTGTTGATTGAATAAATGGATGAATAAACATCAGAAACAAAATGTAAAATCTTTCATAGATGTGCATAGTTATTCAGGATGAAAAAAGGGTGGGGGGGAGAAGCAGAAAGTAAGTGAATTTGCTAGAAAAAAAGTGAAGTTTCCCCAGAACATTAAAAATAGAACTACCATATGATGCAACAATCTCATTCCTGGGTATAGAAATGACCCCTGAACAATGTAGGGGTTTGGGACCATGAGCAGATTAGTCTGCCCTGGGGCACAGAAAAAAAGTCAGGGTTTGAAAGAGCAACTAGACTTTAAAGGAACCAGCCCCTTGGTGTCTGCCAAAAAAGAGTATGGAGGTTCCTCAAAAGATTAAAAATAGAAATACCATATGGTCTAGTAATTACACTACTAAGTATCTATCCAAAGAAAAGGAAAACACTAATTCAAAAAGATATCTGCACCCCTATGATCACTGCAGCATTATTTACAATAGCCAAGACAGGGAAGCAACCTGCATGTTCATGAATAAATGAATGGATAAAGATGTGGTATAGAGATACAATGGAATGTTAGTTGGCCATAAAAAAAATGAGTTCTTGTCACCTGTGACAACATAGATGGACCTAGATTATTATGCTAAGTGAAATAAGTCAGAGAAAGACAAATACTATATGATTTCATACACAAAACAGAAAGAGACTCATAAATACAGAAAACAAGTTGGTGGTTGTCAGTGGGGAGGGAGGTTGGAGGATGGGCAAAATAAATGAAGGACATTAAGAGGCACAAACTTCCAGTTATAAAATAAGTAAGTCAGAGATGAAAAGTACAGCATAGGGAACATAGTAATATCATAATAATGTTATATGGTGACAGATGGTAGCTACATTTATCAGGATGAGCACTACATAATGTATAGAATTTTTGAATCACTATGTTGTGCGCCTTGAAGCTAATGTAACATAGTATGTCAACTATACTTCAGTAAAAATTTTTTTAAATAGTTATAATAAATTTTGTACTATGTATATTTTACCACAATAAAAATTTATTTTTTGACAACAAAAAAGAAGGAAAATCATAAGGGAAAATACATTTACAGTATCTTACTGTATTATTGAAGAAAAGAAAACATGTATTAATTGGGCCAATGCAACTCAAAACCATGTAGGTTAAGGATCAACTGTATATCCAAAGGAAATGAAAACAGGGTAGCAGCATAATTCACAGTAGCCAAGGTACAGAAGCAATCTAAGTGCCTGTCAGTGGATGGATAGGTAAAGAAGTTATGGTATACACATACAACGAAAAATCATCCAGTCCTGAGAAAGAAGAAAATCCTCATTTCTAACAACATAGATGGAACTTGAGGGCATTGTGCTGAGATAAGTAAGACAGAGAAAGACAAATACTGTATGAGGTCACATACATGTGGAATCTAAAAAAGCCAAACTTGTAAAAACAGACAGTAGAATGGTAGTTACCAGGGGCTGGTGATAGGTGAACTAGGGAGATGCTGGTGAGAGAGTACAAACAGGCAACTCCAAGAAAAGTAAGTCCTGGAGATCTAATGCAGAGCATATTGATTACAATACTGTATGATATACTTCAAAGTTGCTAAGAGACTAGAGTTTGAATGTACTCACCTCAGAAAAGAAATGATAGTTCTGTGACAAGATAGAGATGTTAACTGACACTACCAATGGTAATCATATTGCGATATGTAAATGTGTCAAAGCAACACACTGTACACCTTAAACTACACAAAATGTCAATTACATCTATAAATAAATAAGTACATACCTATATATCTATATACATAAATATCATTCCCATAAGTAGGGTCCCTTTCTCATCTGTCAGTAATATTCTATCAGCTAAGGAAGGTACCTACGTGTTTTAAAGATAAACCAACTGTGTGTCTGTCTACACTGTAGTAGAGTAAGTCTCCTAGAAAGACTTCTTTCCCATCTTTCCTTTCCCAAGCCAACATTAGGTCATAAAGTCCTTCAAAATCACTTGGCTTTGGTTTATTTTTATTTTTAATTATCTTGTTTGCATTTTGTTCACAACTTTTTTAAAAAAATTATGAATGCTCATTAATTTGAGATTAAAGATATTAATCTGAAAGGTAACTGTATAATAATACACCAACCAGAAAAAAATACAATACAACTTAATAATATTACTAGCACACTAAAAATATCAGCTATTGCCCATGTATGTCAAAAGATGACAAGGATAATAAAGCTCAAAAGTATTGTAAAATAACACACCCAGAAGAACAGCAAATGAGGCATCTTTAAAAAAAAACTACTTTCAGAATAAGAGTGTGTTGTTGCAAATTACAATATCAAGAAGGCAGTAAAAGGAACTGAATGCTCTAAAGGTTTGTAAATTAAAGCAAAAATGAGAACTTTAAGTATCGTTTATTATCCTGGTTTAACAGAGATTTGGAAAGTAAGTCACAATTACCAATCTAAGTTGTAGAAAAACATCAGCAGAATCAGACTCCAAGAAGGTACTGCTGATGGGGGGAAAAATATCCAGCAAAGACACCCAGAAAGGTTTTTTTGTTGTAGTTGTTTCTTTAAAATTGGATGTCAGGATTACAACTAATTTTATCTCCTTTTGGAGGCCTTCCTGCATTCTTCTTTTTCTTTTTCTTTATTTTTTTTAAAGATTTTATTTATTTATTTGACAGAGAGAGACACAGTGAGAGAGGGAACACAAGCAGGGGGAGAGGGAGAGGCAGGCTTCCTGCTGAGCAGGGAACCTGATGCGGGGCTCGATCCCAGGACCCTGGGATCATGACCTAAGCCGAAGGCAGATGCTTAATGACTGAGCCACCCAGGCGCCCCTGCATTCTTTTCTAAATTTGAAAAAACATGTGGAAAAATAACAAAGAAGCAATTTAAGTACAAATAGACACAACATATTTAAAGTTATGAAAAATTTCTAAGCCAATACTTTTCCAGACTGACAGAAAACACTTTCTATTCACTTTCATTTCTTCATTTGCTTACTTCACATATAGTGTCTGAGAATCCACCACATTCTCCTAGGTCCTCTGAATGCAAAAGTGCCACCAGGCTCTTCCTGTTACCTTCCCTCTGGGGCAGGAGATAAGGACACTGACTATATAGTCCAGGGAACCAGCCCTGGGATTTTGTCCTCCTGCCACTGCTCCTAAATTCTATCAGCCATAATCTCTATTAAACACACACTGTGCTTATCCATTCAGTAAACATTTACTTACTGAGTACAGCTCTGGGTCAAGTACAGTGCTAGGCACTTTGCACATGGCAATGACCAGGGGAGAGACAGTCCTTGCTTACAGGGAAATCACCAGCACACCTACAGATGAAATGTAAAAACCTAAAGGATTTTTCAAAGTTGCACTCATTTCTTCAAGCAATACTTTTGTCTCTGTTGAATATTTGTTTCCTGATGACTCTTACTAAATTAGTTCAATGGCTGAATGAGCAGTATATCAGTTAGGGTTCCATTTGCCTGAATGCAGAAAAAGCCTAAATACCGTGGCTTACCTATCTGGGCTTTATTTTTCTCACAAAGATAAAATCACAAGATAGTTCAGAACTAAGACAATAGTTCCTTGATGACTTCGGACACTCAGGCTCCCTCTATCCTTCCATCTTTCCATACTACCTTCAGTAATGGTACTTCTGTAAGAAAACATGGTATCTAGCAATATTTTTGACTAACAAAGGTAAAAATAGAAGTCATTTACTAGTTAATGTCAAGTTAAGCAGAAAAGAAATATCTGAAAGCATAACTTTAATAATAGATACCAAAAATTAGAAAAGTAATCCCTCATCCAGGATTGATGATTTAAATGGTACTTAAAGGAGATAAAATGTATTAATGAGTTGTTTATGTATGAGTAGGCACCGTAGGTACAGATAACCAATCAGGACTTTAGACCAAGTATTACAAAACAGCCACAATGATTAAAGTCACTGGGCACTCCCAATTGATAGCACCATGCAAGGGCTTTGTCTGCATTCTTTTATTCCTCGCACCACAGTTTTACCAGCCAGGGCCCTAGCGTGAAACAGACAGACAGCCAAATGAGCTTTCAGAAAGGCATCATTTACAAAAGAGGCAGCAGGGTTAAACAGGTGAACAAAGTATAGTGCAAACCTTCACCATCCCTCAGCAGAAGAGGCCAAGTGTTGAGTGATGCTCTGAGAACCCAGAGAGAGCAGGTCTGGCTGTAAAAGGGTACTAGCCAGCAGCAACAGCATGGCTTACTGATGTTGTGTTAAGTGTATACTCGCCCCCCAGCTCCCAACCTACTGACACAGAAACTGGACTAAGGCCCAGCATTCATATTTAACATTCCCTCCCGATGATTCTGATGCATGCTCAAGTTTGAAGACCACTGCAATAGATCTTCTAGCTTCAATACGGAAGACGAAGTCTAAACACCTTGAAGGTCACTTCTCCCAACCTCCTCGACGTCAGCAGTCATACTCAGGAGGACCCCTCACAGCTTAACACATCATATGGTGCTGCGTCCATCTGTAAATGTAGGAGACATGAAGGTCTGAATCCAGGCAAGCAGGTGGCACATACCACTGTGATTCTGGCCGCTGCCCTATTTTTCAGTTAACCTGAAACAGCCTAATTCAGGAGAGAACTAGTCACACTTGCTGAAGAGAGAAAAAGGGGAGTGAGCCGTAAGCAGCTCTAATCCTCTTCCCAACAAGCTTTGCGTTTTGTCATAGTTCTGGAGTGATTCTTCCCTGCTCCCTGGGGGCAAACTGGAACATGCCACTTTGCACACAGATACGATCATCCTGAGTAGAGCTTCCATTTTTAGATTCCTGGTAATCACATTGACAGACTCCTGTGGGTTAAATAATCACTTCAAAACCCTGCTTTTGCTACTGTTCCTCATGCTGTGAAGTACTTCTTACAATTCCCAGTACACCAGGATCACCTCAGGAGTTTGTTAAAACCCAGATCCCCCTACCAAGGCCTCACCTCCAAGACTAAATGTATATGCCTGGGGTAAGGCCAGAGATCTGCCATATTTAACAAGCTCCCTAGACGATTCCAGAGTATCTGTTCTAAAGACCACACTGAGCAACACTGGGTGGTCAAAGATGTAGGTTCAGGAGTGGGACAAACCAGGATCCATATTCCCAGTCTACCTCCCCAACATCTATCAACCTGGCTAAGTTATTAACTTCTTTGCACCTCTGATTCCTACCTTGTAATCTTGGGATTATTTAGAGAGGCTGTATCATATACTTGTTTGTAAAACCTAAAGAAGAAATTCATGCAAAGTTCTTAGCACAGTGCCTAGCGCATAATAATTACTCATTGAATACTAAATTTTAGCCACCATTGTTCTGGTGCTGCCAATGATGACTGTCACCATCAACTAAATTACATTGATCGGAAAAGAAGGAAGAAGACATATCTGTGCCTCTTTCTTCTGATGTATGTGGATTCTAACCTGGGTTGCCTCTATGTAATAAGTTTCTTAGAAAATCAAATTAAATTTAAAAAGGTAAAACCCCCTCCCCCATTATGTGGGTGGGCAATATAATGAAATGGTTTATTAGGGGGTTTCAGAGGAAAGGAGACAGTCAACCATGTCTCAGCTCACTGCCAGGTGGGCTGAGGATGGGAATAATGGAAGGAGAAAGAGAACAGGCATAGCTGGAACCCGCAGGATGTTCTTGGAGCTGTGGAAAGTGATAATGGCAGTGAATAAGCTTTATCAAAGTGTGAAGTACAAAGTGAACCTAAGAGATTACTCTCAAACTTTAAATTTGAAGGAAACTCTTTTGAAAATGTAAGTTTTTGACATTTTGAATGACATATCACTTCCCTCGATTATCTACCCCTTCCCAGGAACTAAATTTAAGAATATAAAAGAAATTTTATAAGGGAGAAGAAAAATGTGGAAGTATAGGATTTTTCAAAAAATATTTAATAACTTTAACTCATTTCTTGCAAAGTTATTAGACCAAGAAACTATTCTGCTTTCTTCTTCTAGACCAAAGTGACACCTTCTACCACACCAACCATTACCTCTGCACAGAAAGCTCAGAGCACTCATTCTTTTCCCTGTTCCTTCATCAGATAATAGCCTCTAAAATAAATGTAATGGCTTGTCTGGATTACTAAGTGGACAGTCACAATGTAATCCTCTACCTCAGCAGAAAATAGTGCAACCAATCTTGGACTTTTTGTTTCCTCATTTATGAGAAGAGAACTCTTTGCCTGCATTAGCTGAGAACTTGGTGATCCCTGTGTCTTTGGTCCCATATAAATATCTGGAGCCATTTCCCAAATAATCAGGCCCAACAAATTTCATTTAAAAGAAAACAATGAACTATTTGAGCCCATGAATCATCATGTCATTTGGTGGTCTACAATGATCCTGCTGTTCATATGACACTATGTGGACATAGATGAAGCAACAAGTTAATAAGGTTTATTTCAGCATTGTCACTTCCTTTAACAAGGAAGAGGGAGGGGTGAAGACTAGCTATTTTATATTCAGCCCAAGTGTCTGCTCACCCCCTTCGTGGGAACCCATCAGCAGCTTCCATGTACTGGAGAACAGTGCTGGGAGAGGTGGAGCACCTCACTGACGCTTTCTCCCTGATGAAACCATATGCACAGAACAGCTTTTGAAATAGGAGTACTTGGTTTCTCTAGAACTCATCCTCTCTAAAGGATCCTTCACTCTTGTATGTCCTCTCTTATTTCACTGTCATTTAACTTTTTGTTCATATGTTCTTGGCTCTCTCATCTGCTTTATTTAAAAATGCGAGTGTATGGGTGCTAGGTGGCTCAGTCGTTAAGCATCTGCCTTCAGCTCAGGTCATGGTCCCAGGGTCCTGGGATCGAGTCCCACATCGGGCTCCCTGCTCCGCGGGAAGCCTGTTCTCCCTCTCCCACTCCCCCTGCTTGCGTTCCTGCTCTCGCTGTGTCTCTCTCTGTCAAATAAATAAATAAAATCTTTAAAAAAAATAAAAATAAAAATAAAAATGGGAGTGTAAGAAGTGTATTAGAAAAACCTTACTTTTAACTGTAGTGCTTTAGACACTGATACATGCATAACATGCCTGTAAATAAGTAGAATAGTGAGATATTCAACCATTTTTGACCTTTAAAACCAGCAATTTCATACAGTTCAACCTAACACCTACTGTCTTCCTCTGCCTGGAAGCCTCTTCTCTATGCTTCTTTGCCAAATAACTCCCATTCTTGGTTCAGAAGTCCAGTTTAATTCATCACTTCTGAGACGAGCCTTCCCTGACTAGGTTAATTCCCTCTATGACAGGCTTGTATGATACCAACCACTGCTCCTTCACAGCTCCCATTTTAGTTATAATCTCATGTTTTTGTGTAATTATATTAATACTTCTCTCCCTCCTACAAGATGATAAATTCCATACAAACAGCATGTATTTTTTGCTCCCCACTGTTTCTCTAGCACAAAGCCTGGCACCTAGTAGGCATCAGTAAATATTTGACCGATGAATAAATGGGCCCCCTAACTAACATGTATCTGGCGTATGTGACTAGAATATTTCCTTGATATGCCAGAAAAAAAAAATTCAACTCTCCAGCTTCTCTTATAATTATACAGCTTACTAAAGGTAAGCATCCTCTCAAAGTTTAGACAGATGCAATGATTCAGTAATGCTCTATATGATGTTTTGATCTATATTTACTTATTACCTTCTTTTAGCTTCCTTTCTGCTTTAGCTTCCACTAGCAGGTCTTGTCCAATCTTAGGCACTGAGATTAATTCCCTTCTAAGCCAGGAAAGATTTAAGAGGTTCTTAACCTCAAATGACTTTGAACCTTAATGAATCTGGTGGCTGAGCTTCTGACTTGCCCATGGGTCTGATAAGTTATCGTAATCCTTTTAGTCAAATCCTACCCGCTGCCTTGGTCTTATAGTCTAGATCTCTGTGTTACTTTGGTCCCGTATTTCCAGCACTTTTCTTTTGTCCTTATCTGCATGCAATTCATTCCGGAGTGCCTATTTGTCTGCCTAGTCCCAATTCTGCCACCAGAACATCCCACCAGAACCCCCTGTCCAAAGGTCAAAATAAGAAACCCTATGGAGTGGTAGGAATTAGCCCAGTTAGGTAAATTCAGAGAGAATGGAAAAGCCTGACTTGCTCCTTTTTAACCTTGGGTAGTTCTTCAAACTTTCTGATTATAACATACTATGTCATTAAGTTACTAGGAAGATTGCATCATAAAAAAAGGTCTATGTGTCTAGCACAATGCCTGGCAATACAAAAAACACTGGTTAAATGGTCACTATTATGATTCTTCATTAATAAAAAGACACTGACTATATCAGAATATCAAAATATAAACTAAATAGCTTTCTCTCCAAAGCCTTTACTCTATTGCATCATTCATGGCACGCAGTGTCACATAAGTGACCAGACTGGGTCAATTAAGAAGCAAGCAGTCATTAAAAATACTGGTAGACAAAAATTCTTACTGGTCACTAAAATAACTATTTTGCTTCTAATTACTTTTCTGGAGTTTTCCTTTTAATTGCAACCAATTCTCAGACCTGAATCTGTAGACTGAGGCTTTTGGCAAGCATCATCAACTCCCCACTCTTTGAGGTCTCCAAATCTCCTTCAGCTCTGCAGCTTGGGGCCCATTTGTGAGCAGGCTGCTGATGCTTCTGTCAGATCAGTCACCAAAACTAATCTTTGACATAAAAATTGACCCATTTCATTTGAAAACTGCTGATCAATCTATGGGCATCAGCACATTAACTCTCAAACCATGTAGCCATACTCCTTAAGTAACTGTGCAGGCACTAATCCTACTGATCACACACTCTTTTTGCAAATGAAGGGTTCAGATCATGTTTATTTTGATTTCCACTTTCTTTCGATTATTGATTTTTCTGTATAATAGACATAATACTGCATTTTGCATCACATAAAACTCACTTATGGGAGGATTTGCAATTGACTTAGTTGACTTAGTTTCCTTTTTTTTTCTCTTTCTCATTTTTTCATGACTTGCCTTTTTTTTTCCTCTGTGTGTGTGGTTTTTCCTTTTAATTATCGATTTAGTTTTTAAGAAGTAATCCATTCAATAAGGCTTCAACATCAAAGTGTACAAAAAGTATACAATGAAAAGTCTCCCTCCCAATCCAGGTAATCACTGTTCCTCATATCTTGTGTATCATTCCAGAGATTTTTTTTATTCATAAGCTGGCCAATATACACATTTTTTCTCTCCCTTTTTTTTTACACCAACAGTAGCATATTATACCTGCTTTAATTATACCTGCTTAATTCATTTAAGTATATTTTTAGTATCTTTCCACATTAACACATACTGGCCTTCCTTATACTTTTTTATAACTGGGTATTCCCCTATGGTGGGAATATACCATAATTTATTTATTCAATGCCCTATGATGGATATTTAGACTAAGTCTAACTTTTAGTTGTCATAGTGGTGCAAATGATGCAACAAATATCACTTCGTGTGTATTTAAGAGTAATTACAGGATACATTTTAGGGGTAGACCTGCTGGGTCAAAGCATAGAGTTATACATTATAAATTTTTACATATACCACAGCCCTCCAAAGGGATGTACAATGTGTGTCAGTGTCCCTTTCTCAGTAATTCACCAACTAAATATATGAACTTTTCAAACTTTCGCCAATTTGAGAGGTGAAGAATTATATGGCAGTGTTTTCATTTACATTTTTCTTATTATGAATAAGGTGTAGCATCTTTTCAAATGTTTAAGAGCCATTTTTATTTCCTTGAATCTGACTTGTATATTTGTAAATTTTGGCCTCTTTTTAAATTGACTTGTCTTTTCACAATGGGTTTCTGAGCCTCCTTTAAATATTGGTAATATTAGCCCTTTGTAAACATGTGTTGAAAATACTCTTAAATTTGGGCGCCTGAGTGGCTCAGTTGGTTAAGCGACTGCCTTCGGCTCAGGTCATGATCCTGGAGTCCAGGGATCGAGCCCTGCATCGGGCTCCTGCTCGGCAGGGAGTCTGCTTCTCCCTCTGACCCTACCCCCTCTTGTACTCTCTCTCTTTCATTCTCTCTCTCAAATAAATAAATAAAATTTTTTAAAAAAAGAAAATACTCTTAAATTTGTGTATATATATGTGAATATATATGAATATATATATATGAATATATATATGTATATTACTTTGATTATTGTATTTTGGGGAGAAAGAGATGTTATTTTTATTTCTTGTCACCTTTTATGTAGTTTATCATCCTTTTATTCTATGGCTTCAGGATTTCAAATTCATATTAAGAAAGCCATCCCATCCCATTCCATTCTCACGTGGTTTTCTTCTAACAATTTTATAGTTTCATTTTTTTTCATTCAAAATTTTGACCCATTGGTATTTTTCACACTGTATGAAGTGTAAGTCCACATTTATTCTTCTAGATGTCTACTCAGTTATTAAATGGTCCAGCTTACCCCAGCGGTTTAAGAAGTCACTTTTCTGAGATATTAATCCCCTGGTTAATTTAAGCAAATGCAATGCTTCTAGACTTTAAATTCTACCCTACTGATATTTCAGCTCATGTGCCAGTATCACTTTCTCTCCATTATGAACCATTATTGTGTATTCTAAGGTCTGGCAATGCTAATTTTTTAAATATCATTTTGTCCAGTTTAGAAAAAGAAACCCTGCCTGTGGGAATTTTATTGAGGATCATGTCTAATTTACAGAGTAACAGAGAAGGCTTAAGTCTTAATGACTTTGTCTTTCTACTCAAGAATATGATATGCCTTTCAATTTGTTCCAGTTTTCAGCATAAAGATCTCATGCATTTCTTTTAAATTCCTTGGTATTATATCTTTTGTGTTTCCATCAGAAGTAGGGTCTTTTTTGTTGTTGTATATTTTCTAACTGGTTTGTTTCAATATGTGAAAATTATTGACTACATATATATTTTTATTTTTTTAAAGATTTTATTTATTTGAGATAGAGAGTGAGCGAGAGAGCAGGAGCAGGGGAGCAGAGGGAGAAGTAGGCTCCCCATTGAACAGGGAGCCTGACTCGGGGCTCCATCCCAGGATCCTGGGATCATGACCTGAGCCTAAGGCAGATGCCTAACTGACTGAACCACCCAGGTGCCCCATATATATATATTTTTTTAATTCCACTAACTGAATTATTGTTTCTGGTACTTGAATCTCTTACATTTCCCAAGTATATGATCATACTATCTGGAAATAAAAATATTTTTTCTCTTTATACATTTTTGTATTTCTAATTTTGTTTTTGATCTAATTATATTAGCTAGCACCTATAATGCAACATGAATTTTGCACAGCACATAGCAATAATACTAACACCAACTGATCCTGAATTCAGTGGGAAAGCTACTAGTGTTTTCTCATTAGACATCATGTTGGCTTACAGGATGGATTCTTCCTTAAAATGATATTTCATCAACTTAAAAAAATCATATACTCTTATTGATTCTATTTACTCTGAATGGAAGTTGAATTTTATCAAATGTCTTTCAGCATGGAAAATCATGATTTTTCTCTTTAGATCATGACCAACCAATGTGGTTCAATGTAATTAAACCTTGTAAGAGTAACTATTTTTTTTTTGAAGGAAGATAGGGAATTTTTATTGAGCAAAGCAGAATGAATGAAACATTTTCCATTGATCAGTAGATGCTGCTGTTCTGTTGACAATGCCTCTCCCAGTTGAATTTTTTGATGAAAAAGTTATGCATCAAACATTTCGTGCAGAGCAGTGCTGAGCCAGAATCAAAGACTCAGTGGTGGAGTAACTATTTATATATCATTATTAATTGTTTAGGAGTAGATGTTGACATCAGAGTTAGTGATCCTTTTTCTTCCCTCAACTATCTGTGTCAGATTTTGCTAACAGTTTGTATTCTCTTTTTAAAAAAAAAAATTGAAATTTTCAATCATTATTTTTCTATGTTCAACATCAACTTAAATAGTATTATAATTTTCTACTTTTAACAGTTTGGTAGAACTGCCCTGTAAAACTCTCCTGGTGCTTTTTCATGGCTTTCATCTTGATATATTTCTCTATTTCTTCTATGAAAATCATTCTGATTTTATTATATAATTTTCTGTGGGTACTTTTAGCCAATCACTTTTTTTTTAAAGATTTTATTTATTTATTTGAAAGAGAGAATGAGAGAGAGAGAGAGCATGAGAGGGGGGAGGGTCAGAGGGAGAAGTAGACTCCCTGCTGAGCAGGGAGCCCGATGTGGGACTCGATCCTGGAACTCTAGGATCATGACCTGAGCCGAAGGCAGTCACTTAACCAACTGAGCCACCCAGGCGCCCTAGCCAATCACTTTTCCTATGAAAATGTTCATTTTTTTGTGTGTTAAATTGCTACACACACACAAAACAACTTCTAGGAAAATGGATTCTTCATGGACCCCAATTCCCATTAGTTTTTTTAAACATATCTGGGCCAGATGGCTTCGTTCTCACCTACTTCACCCCTGCACTGAATGCTGCAAACAAGAACATTATTTTTTGCCTTTGAGGGTGAACAATACAAGACCCCAACGTATACCACTTTAGCATGTGGATTATTTTGAGCTGAAGATGATCAAAGCCCAACAGACTCAGGAAGAGCTGTTTACCTTCCCTTTCAGTACCTAAAATAATTTAGGTAGAGGGCCTATACCAGAAGCAAGCAAATACCAAAGATAATTTTTTGCCAGAAAGACTTATCTGCACAGAATAACAAATATTTGTTTACCAAACATTTGCTCTTTTCATCTTCCTGTCACTTGTCTTCCTCCCCTTTGAAGACCTAGATCCCTACCCCGTCTTCTTAGCTCTGGATGGCATATAAGTCTAAATTCCCTGTCTTTGGGTCTCATGTCTTTGGGGCTTCCAAACATACAAAATCTGTTTTTCTTCTGTTGATTTGTCTTATGTCAGCTTAATTATTAGACCAGCCAACGAACCAAAAAGGGAAGAAGGGAAAAGATTTCCTCCCCTACAGTTTTGACACCCAGCATGGGGCCCTCCACCGCCTGGACATTGCTTGCTCTGTGGCTGCTACAGCTGAAAGATCCTGGGTCCTCTAACAGGAGCTGGCAGAAGGTAAGCATTCTAACCACATCAGCCTCAAAGATCTCTGACTGCAAGGTCTGATGGAAGCACGAGTGGTGAGAGTTATTATCTTCTTCTAAATTCAGATGAGCAGGAGAAAATATTTGCATGAACTAATTCCTTGGGTATAGCAAGTCCACTATAGATTCGTTTTGAGTACCGTTGTTTTCTATTGGTTCCTTTTTTTCCCCCAGAGATAGTCATTGTTTTCCTTTGTCTCCATCTGTTGTGTCATTTGTCATAAGGAGGAAAAACCATCGGGTAGAACGCAGTCATATGCCCTATAAGCCTGCTGTTCAAGGCAGCCTCAGAGACTGGTAATTTCACAGTTCTCACCAGACCAGGGTCAGTTTAGACAAACTTTGCCGTGGGTCCCCTATATAAAAATTGAATGAGGTTTTCCTGTGATCTTCTTCTATGTCTTGAAAGCTTGGCTTTGTAAGGATATTCTCTCTCATCTCTGCTGTCTAGAAGGTGTACTCACCAGGATAGCCAGTTGAATAGACTGGGGTTCTGAGACACAAAGTCACAAGCAGCACTCTCTTTGTCTGGTCATGTCAGCTCTCAGGGGAGTTTGTCATAAAGTGTCCCAGTCCCTAAGGGGCCTTTGTTGTCCCAACCTTCATTGCTTTCTTAGTGCTGCCAAGGTCCCATTCCAGTAGCACCTGTCCAGTGTCACAGATTAGCTGGTCTATGACTGGAGGCATCTCACATTCCTGTGGGAAACTGGACACACCATTTTCACTACACCATGCTTACCACCTGTGATCATGGAGGCCTTTGCTTTCTTAGGGTAACTCTGGGAGAGAACTTTCTAGGTCTCATTAGAGCTGTATCTTTTGTACTCTCTTGTTGGACACCTCTTACATCCAGGGTTAAGCCATAGAAATACTAAGTTGTTTGAGTTGCTATTGAGATTAATATAAAATCTTACTTGTCAATGGCCAGATGAAGGATCCTTTGAATTGAAAAAACTTCTTTATCTGAAAAAATTTTACAGAGCTCTTTTCCTAATTGTCTTAGTGGTACCTATGGAAAGACCTAATTAAAAAAATACATACAAAGAAATATAATGGCTAGCCTGAGGGACTGCCTGAACAAGATGAAAGGACATAAATTACTACAAAAATTAAAGTCTACATCCAATGTATATTCCCTTTCCAAGAACCTGGTCCCCTTCCCTTAGCAAACTTCCTTAGTTCCCAGAACTCCTTCACCTTCCCCAGAAAATCCCTTATACATCCAGCTGCCTCCCCTGCAAGATTTACAGGGAGTGCTCTGGCCTGTTCTCTAGGCCTAACTATACAGGTTACAACTCCTCCTACTTGCTAGGGCTCTCTAATCAGGCTCTTCCAGCTTCAGGCCTTCTTAAGCAACATCATTGGTGGAGGTCCAGGGACCCCCCCCCCATTACAAAGAATTCATGACCTCTGGAAAACAATAGATCTTTTAAATTATGAAACACTTTTATCTCCACTTTCAGAAGATCCTACCAAATTTAGAGAGGAATTAGAAAGATTCATTCTTTCTAATTGTGGTCATTCACAATTCCATTCACAGGGACCTGGATTGGCCACTGAGAAATGTTTTTCCCACCCACAATTATACTGTAGCTAACAGAGGAGCCAGATGGCTCCCTAGGGAAAAACCCCCCCTCACAGAGGAAACAGGTGGCCAGAATTTCTCCCAGGCCCTCCTGCAAATGATCAGGAAATGGATCAACTGGATGGCCAATGTTCAGGGACTAAGAGAAGCAATAGTAGAAGTTCTCCCTGCTAAGGTGAATTGGTTTCGATTTGAATTGTGCACACAGAAATACGAACATCCGAAGGCCTTTGTTGAATGCTTTATACAGACCTTTCAAAGGCATACTGCATCAAACCTTGATGTTCTAGAACATAGAAATCTTTTCATTTCTCTCTTAAAGGGGAAATTTTCTCCTTGATATAGAAAGGCAAATTCAAAATATTGTGGTTGGGTGTACTAGTCAAGCTTTAAGCAATGCAACAGAAGAAGCTACCCAATTTTTTGAGGATAGCTTACAGAAATGCCAAAGAATAAAAAAGGAGGTAAAATCAACAATTCTTGATTTACAACTTTAACCTTTAGAGAAACAAAAGCATAATGCTAAGCACAACTCAAAGTCCACTCAGACCTTTTCCTATTTGCTTTCAAACATCTGCAGATATTGTAACAAATTAGGGCATTAAAATTGTCCTGCATTTAACAAAAAAGATTTAAATAGTAATTACCCTAGACTTCTGATAATGAACACACCCCAAAACTCATAGGAGAAAACTTACATTCTTTATCTTCAAGATTTAAATATTACCTTGCCTTTGAAATATAAACACCCTAGGAGATAATTAGAACACTGTCAACAATTACCTGACACTGAATTTTTTAAAAATAGGAAAAAAGAGGCTTTTTAAAATACAAACTTCTATAAAAGCTCCTTTGGCCAAACTCTGGTCCACATTCTTCATAAGATTACTTGTCAAAGGCAAATACAAATCTCCAAAGTCCCATCTCC
Source organism: Callorhinus ursinus (assembly GCF_003265705.2). Taxonomy (NCBI): domain Eukaryota; kingdom Metazoa; phylum Chordata; class Mammalia; order Carnivora; family Otariidae; genus Callorhinus; species Callorhinus ursinus. The sequence continues at coordinate 35,451,054 of NW_027397077.1, read as the reverse complement.
ATAAATAGTAAAAAGCTTTAGCCATCTGAGCAAGTACATTTACCTTAGTCCAACTGCCAAAAAAACCAAAAATGTTTGGGTCCATCTATTCTTTTATAAACTAGTTAGTTTTGTATTCCTGTATCTTACTCATGACCAAAATTTTAGAATAAAAGTTATCAGGTCTCTGTTTGCTTATATGTGCGTACATATGTTTATATGTGTCCTTATACATACGTTGTAGATGTGTGATGTATTTCTATCTCTGGACAGTATTGCCAAAATAACTTGTAAAGATCTCTACTTAATTGATTTAAAATAAGTACCTATATGAATTAAGTATTCCTAAAACTTTCAGAAATAGAATAGAAACTAACCCAAATGCTTTTCAAGTTCACATGATCTGAGAAAATATTCAGTAAATAAAAACTACTTTAAGTTTGTTGGTTTAATTACAACAGGCATGCCTTTAGAGTTATTAGCAACTAGGTATAATGCCTTTATTCTACCTGGGTTCACTAAAAGTCAAATAAGCTCAATGTTACCTGTTTAAAAATTTATCAGCAAGAAAAGTGACTTAAGATGATGATTAGCTGATTTAATGTCTCAAACATTTTATGAGTAATCTAAGTATGATTAAGAACAAGTGAAGTAAATAAATATAAGTGGGATAAAAACATTTTTTAAGATTTATTTATTTATTTATTTATTTGAGAGAGAGAGAGAGGAGGAGGAGGGGCGGAGGGAGAGAGAGAGTCCTGAAGTAGACCCCCCTCCCCCGCCGTTGCGTGTGGAGCTCATTGCAGGGCACAATCCAGAGTCCAGAGATCATGACCTGAGCTGAAACCAAGAGTTGGCTGCATAAGTGACTGAGCCACTCAGGTACCCCAAGCGGGATAAAAAATTTTAAGTAAAATTTCCAGCAATAATTATGTTTTATGATATGTCTACTTAAATAGTTTTCTAAATTTCCATGGTAACTTACACCCTTAGAGTTTTGCTAAGTTAAAATAATGATGGAAATTTAGTAAGTATCTGTATAATTTCTAAAGTAAAATATAGAAATGTTAATTACTGAATAGAGGTTTATCCACTTTTAGCTTGTTGTTACAAAAAAAAAGTATACTTTGGGAAAGTGTCTGCTTCTAGAGGTTATGAAATATATTCGTAAATTTGCCAATCTAATGCTGGCATAACAGTTCACAACTGCCTTCTTCTTAATTTTCACTAGATATTAGGGTTTTTAAGAGTTAAGAATACTAATATAATTAAAACTATTAGAAATAGAAAGATAACTCAGTATGCAAGGAAAGTAAGTTGTGTTCTTGGCTAAGAAAAGTTATGAGATGCAGAGGTTCATTTTTGTTAAGGGAAAAGAAAACAATTCTGTCTTAAAATAAAGTTGGTTATTTCAGATTGGAAAAAGGAAAATAAAAGACAAGCCATGGGGGCACCTGGGTGGCTTAGTTGGTTAAGCGTCTGCCTTCAGCTCAGGTCATGATCCCAGGGTCCTGGGATTGAGCCCGGAGTCAGGCTTCCTGCTCAGCAGGGAGTCTGCTTGTCCCCCTCCCTCTGTTGTTCCCCCTCATTTATGCATACTCTCTCTCTCTCTCTCTCAAAAATAAATAAATAAAATCTTAACAACAACAACAACAACAAAGACAAACCATGGACACAGGAAGTTGGGAAGAGAGAGAATCTTGTGTGGTCTGGTTGGCTAAAAATTGAATTATTACAAGGGTTTAAAAATACACATTAATACCAATAGTTTACTTAAAACTTAATTTTCTTTCATTTCCTAAAAGAACAAAGTTTTCTTGGACTATTTATCTTCCCTTATTAAGATACTGTGGAAGGTTTTTCTTCACCTTTTAAATAATCAGCCTAGAAAGCAAAGATTTGCGTTTTATCAAATTAATTTCCTATGCTTCATGTTATTGTTACTAACATGCCTTTACTTAAGTAAACTGAGGGTTCTCAATACTAAAATAGTTCTGCTCAAAACTATGTAACATTCTATATTTGTAAAATCTTTTGTCACTTTATTTAAATGGATAATTAAGTATTGTTTCAGAATGATCTGTCATCCTTTTTAGTCAAATGTCCAAAACCTTCTGATATTTTTAACAAACTTCCCAAAATCAAACTTCAAATGAAGACTTTTTGATCTCAAATAAGTTTGGGAATTTCCAAAGTGTCCCTGGGATATCTCAAAAAATTTGTTCTCTCTCCATATAAAAAGATGTTACATTAACTAGGATTATTTGATATGTCAAATTACAAGTGAAGCATTGTCAATAAAGTGATGCTAAACCTTCTTTGGTTACATTTGTAAGGATATATGTTCTTAATATAAGAGTTTCAGAAATTGTATGAAATTCTTAGAAATCTGATATATCCTGGTATAATTCTATATTATCTTAAAAGGTTCTGGGGCACCTGGGTGGCTCAGTCAGTTAAGCATCTGGCTTCAGCTCAAGTCATGATCCCAGGGTCCCGGTATGGAGCCCAGCATCAGGCTGCCTGCTCATGAGGGAGTCGACTTGTCCCTCTCCCTCTGCCCCTCCCCCTCACTCATGCATGCACTCTCTCTCAAAAATAAATAAATAAAATCTTTAAAAAAATGTTTTATGTCACAGAAAGAACCCAATTTGTCTTGTCAATTGCATTATAATAAACTTTCATAAGACCTGTAATCATGGTCATTTTTAACACTTTTTAAAAATTTATTTACAGAGAGTTACTATTTTATTCTGATGCTTTTGCAAATGTTTCATCTTCAGAAAGATTTGTGGAAAACACTCTGACAAGTACTCTGGAATACAAGTCTCTGGTAACTTTAAGATCATACCACTGAACTGGGTAAGAATTTGCAAAACTCTAATGAAGAAACTGACAGCTTCCTAAAACTGCTAACAAAAGATCAACAGGAATCAATTTAATGGGACTGAATAAACTGATGGAGATGACTATAATTTTTATGACTTTTTATTTGAAACCTTGTTGGTTCTTTTATCTTACGTTTTCCCAGATTTAAGAAAACCTTCTCTTTCTCCATAGCTGTCAGCAATTTGGTAATATAGATCTTTGTGAAAACAACAACAAACAACAACACAAAAAAACATTTTTTTCTCCCTATCTGATCCCTCAGATTTTGGAAACTCTTAATTGAATATTATTATTTTCATGGCAATACCATTTTTATAAGTTCATTAATAATATGTCCTCTTGTAGCAAGAAACAGTTGGAAATATTGACTATACTGCTGAGGCTTTGACTGGAATGTCATATTTGAGAGAAACATGCATAGAGTCATTTATGATCAAGCAACTTTAAAAACCTAAGGTTGACTTAATGGTGTCAATAAAGCCCATTGGAAAAACTTCAGGACCCACCTGCATCACCACCTCCTGAAATAAGTTTAACTGAACTGACCTATTGCCAGGAATAGAAGAATGGTTCAGTAAGATGGAAAAATCTACTAACTCAAGTTCTGGAGTATAAAACTTCTTGGGGGAAGTTTCAAAGGTGAGATTGAGGGGGAACAGAATACATGATCCCCAAATATGCCACTGTGATATGTGGATTATTTCAAGTTGAAGATAATCAAGGCCCAACAGACCCATTGCCTAAAAGAATATAGGTAAAGGACCCATACCAGGAGAAAACTAATACCAGAGATAACTTTTTATCAGAAAGACTTATCTGCATGTCATGGCAAATATTTTTGCTTATCAAAAATTTGTTATAATCTTTTTTGTGAATTGTCTCCCTTCCCTTTGAAGCCCTACCCTTGTGTCTTTAGCTCTGCATGGCATATAAGCCTTACTTTCCTTTCTTTGATTATGTATGATATTTTTCTCCTACTCATCTTATAACAACTTAATTATTAGACCAGCCAAAGAGCCTATAAGGAAGAAAGAAAAAGTTTTCCTCCCCTGCACCTTTCACATCATGTTTTTTACCTTGAAGAACTCTGACAACCTCTGGGCTCAGCCCAAACTGGGCTCTTTCTCCCTGCTTTTTTCTGGTTCTTCTCACATAGTATTTGCATGACCTCAGTTGCTTTTGAAAGCCCTTACAAATATTTTGGGTCTTTTTCCAGATTTGACCAAAAAACAGAGTTTGTATTTTTGTTTTACTATTTTCTTGATGTTTTTGGATAGGTTCCAGAATGAGAAAGTAGGCTACTGACTTTGGGGATCATTATCCTATCAAATCATCACTTTATTTTTCATTCTTTCTAAATATTTTGTAGTGTTTAAATAACTTTGGGCTGTTTTTAAGCTTGAAAATAATCAGAATTTTGTTTTAGGAAAAACTATAAATATCTAGGAAAGAGACTAAAATCATGAGAATGAAACTCCATTTTTAAAGAGAATATATCTAATAAAATACCTCTTACTCTCAAGTTCAGATCTCTATTATTACAAATAATGGGTACCACCAATTTAAATTGAACATCAAAAGCACACAGAAAGGGAGAGGGACAGTTCTTACTTTATAAGAAAATTAGTCTGGTTGGTTGAATACAATCCTCAACTCTTACTATTATCCTTTTTCGTACACAGCCCCCAAGCTCTCCCCATCCCCAAGAAAACTATTGCCTCCCTGGCACTGATCAATCTCCCAGACACAGCAAAGTAATCATCTACATTCTTCATTCCCTAGGCAAACCCCCAAGTAACAGAAGATCTGAAATCCAATCTCTGACCATGGAATATGAGCTAAGCTTGAGGAGATTAAAAAAAAAAAAAAAAGGAATTGTTCAGAAGAACCCAAGAAATGGGAAGGTGTTAATGTGTTTTATAAGGTAGCAGCAAGATATAAAAATTTCTTGACCAATAAAAGAGATTAGAAGCAACAATAGGAACAAATGCATTAATGAGGTTTTCTCAAATGCGTTAATCCTTTTCACAAAGGATTCACAAAGGTCAATCTCTGTTCATCCCATGTGTTTCCTGCATAGCACAAACTTGCCGGTTAATGGACCAGAATTTCATGGTTCCTCCCACTGTCTTATGGGGACAGAGGGAGGCCCAATACTTCCCAAGGAATCAAGAGGTGGAGATTGTCCTGGGCCTTGACAACTATTTCATAAAGTTGTAAAAATGGGTTGCTAGTTCTTCCACAGGTCACTGGGTTATCCTGTTTGAAAGGGACACTCAACCCACTACTTAATATTTGTTATATCAATGGGGGTAAAAACCTGGCAAGCAGAAAAAAATGTGAAAATTGGCATTGCTGCTGTTGTTTTAACCCAACAAAGTAAAAAGGCCAAGCCACAAACAAGGGAAGATGGAAGTAATTAAACATACTAAATAATGAAAACATTTTTCTTTATAAAAGAAGCGCTGTGAATTGTGTAAGACTGTTGAATCACAGACCTGTACCTCTGAAACAAATAATACATTATATGTTAAAAAAAAAAAAAAAAGAAGAAGAAGAAGAAGAAGTAGATAGCAGGAAGGGAAAAATGAAGGGGGGCGGAATTGGAGGGGGTAGATGAACCATGAAAGACTATGGACTCTGAGAAACAAACTGAGGGTTCTAGAGGGGAGGGGGGTGGGAGGATGGGTTAGCCCAGTGTTGGGTATTAAAGAGGGCACGTTCTGTGTGGAGCACTGGGTGTTATACGTAAATAATGAATCATGGAACACTACATCAAAAACTAACGATGTAATGTATGGTGATTAACATAACATAATAATAAAAAAAAGAATTTACTACAGGCATTCTTCCAAAGATCCTACTTTTCTAATATGTTGAACTGTTCTGAATAACCTAAAATTTTTGAAGATCTCTCTAACATATATGTTAAATTCTAATTGCTGTATCAAATACCAATTGTTGAAGAAAACTACTTCTTAGAGTCTCTGTTGAGACCTCATCTGATTTTGAAACCACTGTAATCAATTCTGAATTCTATATACTTTTCATTTTTACCAAGAAACTTTTCCTCTAGTCTCTGTCTCTCTTAATGGCAATAACATATTCCTAGTTTTTGAGACTGAAAACCACACAGCCATCTTCCATTTGCCCACTTTTTCCAATTAGTTCTCAAATCCTAGTGATTCTTCCTTCCTGTCACCAGTCTACTCCTGGTGCCATGAACCATGTAATGTTTCTTTAACATTTACATTTCTAGACCCTTCCTAACTAGTTTTCAAGATTCCAGCCTGGTCTAGGTATTGCCTATTTCACTTTTTTGTTCAGACCTCGTCAGTGGTTCCTATTTTCTATTGGTCAAAGCCTCAATGCTGAGGCTTGACCAAGCTCTCCATGATTTGCCCTACTTTTATTTCCAGCATTTTTTACCATGTTCTCTTACTTTTGCAATTGTATCCAGTTTCAGACACTATATGACTCCCACGAGGCTTCCCCAGTAAAGGCAATTTTATAAAAGTTACAGCAAGGGTCGTTTTGCCATGAAGCTTGCAAACCATTCTTATATATTTACTTGTATCTAGGAAGATTACAAGAAAAAGCATGGGAAAGAAAGAGCATCAAACTTTGCGTTTAAATGTTTCCTAAATTGTAAATACTAAGACACGGCAAATATGTGTGTGCATACCTGTATATACACATATACATTTATACATGCACATATATACAAATGTATATATTTCTGCATATGTATATAATAATTGGATACAACAATTTTACAAAAAAAAAGATACCCATTTTTACTACATATTTTTCCCAAAAAGTAATCAATTTTTCCTTTTTTAAATGAGAAAACAAGGCCCAAAGAGGTTAGAAGCAACTTCCCAACATTAGACCACGCAACAAGATAGACTGGATTTTTTGCCTACCCTGTCGTGTTTACTTATATGTCCCATCTGGTTAGCCTATCAATAAGAGGTTCCTCTTCTGTTCAATGAGCTTGTGTTTATGTTATCTGCTAAATAAGAAAATAGTCACAACAGATCTTTAACACAAGGAGGGTTAAATGGGGACTTGCCAAGCAGTAGATGAAGAGACACGGTCCCTGATTTTCAGCTGAGGACTCTCTTCCCCCAGGTGGATGCTACCTTCAAGTTTTGTGAATCCAGTGAAAACCAATCACAACACTTGCCATGTTCTGTCCAGTTAGAGGGGAATGAAGGATGTCAATCTGAAATCTATGAGCCTCTGGTTCTGTTGCAACCTTGGGCTGCATTTCAAAGAGAAATATATCATAATCTAGAGAATTCCCAGGGAGCCTGCTTCTCCTTCTGCCTACCATTCCCCCTGCTTGAGTGCATGCTCTCTCTCTCTAACAAATAAGTAAATCTTAGAGCATTCCATCAAAAGATACATTCATCTTGACTGGGCACAACTCTTTGCCATCACCACAAAAATTTTGTTGTTAGTCTTGAATGAAATTACGAAGACAATTCTATTCACTTCTCTCCTCCTTTTGCCCATGTTGACAATGGAGAAAAAAAGCTAGGATGAGTCTTCTTTAAGTAGATTGCCATGATTAACTTATATTATGCAACAAAAGTTAATGCTTCAAAGTGTGAGCCCTTATCATCATTCAATGTAGTTTTTCAATTGTTGAGGGAAAAGTGGGATTTCGAAAAATAAAAAAGATTGAATGGAGTATGATGCTGATTCAATTAATTCAATTACAGTGCAGTGCAATGTAAACCATATTAAATATTTAAGGGCTAAGTCACTCCAAGCAAGATCAAATACTTTCTGAGAATGTGAGCAAACTTCTTAATAATTAAGAATTTGGACTTAAATGAAAAAAGGAGGAATTCAGTAAGATGAAAAATTATGTAATCATCCAACATGCAGTCATGATACTTTCTATTTCCTGTAAGTAATTTGGAGGGAGAAGGGAATAAAGGATATGAATTAGGAGTCTGGATCACTTGGCTCCTCATATTGGATACAATGAAGAGAATAATTTGTCCCTTGTCAATAAATGTAATGTGCTGTGACTTTAAATCCCCTGTGGGAAATAACTATGTTTTATTGTTTATCTGCAGTGCAAAGACTCCCTCTGAAGACTTTATGCAACATGTCATTCAAGCAGATGAAAAATGTACTCTGCAAAAGCACTACCTGCACCTTCTTTGTAAAGAATAGTTTTTGGTGAAAGAAAACAACACAAATATTTGCCTGTTTTGGGCCCTAAGAAGAATTGACTGGGTAAGCAAATTATCCAGCTAGTCATAAACTTCCCTCAATGAAAATAAAAATACAGGAATTATTATCTCAAGAAATGTCACTACCTCAAATAAAATTTTTGAAATTCTATTTATGTTTACCCAAATGGGTCAATGATTTTAGAATTTATATTGCAAAAGAGTGGCTTAATGACTTTGCATGACTTTGGAAAGCTACCCACTGGGTACTGTTCTGGAGAATTAAGGATGCTATTGCCATTTATGACACAGCACGATGTTATAGGGGCTTGATATGAAAAGGGTGAATCTAACCAATCATATTAGGAATCCAAGACACTTACTGGGCAACAAAGAAAATGTTATTATTTCTACATATAAATTGTTAGTTACCCTATCAACTACAATTGAAATTGCCTCGAAGCACAATTCGGATACACAGAAATCCAGGGTCTAGAGTAAGCTCTCAGATTCTTTCAGCTTGGACATTGGCATGGGAAAGGGGGGTGGGTGGTCTCTAACAGTGAGAAGAAGTCATCTCACTGTGGGAGGTGCTGAACTTTAAGTCAAATGGCAGACAATTTCAAAACAACAGAATCTGGGGGAAAACAGAGAAACCACAAAGTTCTGCTTAGATTTTATTATGAAAATACTTTTCCAAGTGAGAAATTCTCACAACTAATTCACAAAATAACTCAAATAGCATATATATTTTTTAACTCCTTCAAATTGATAGTGAATATGATATATGATAACTCAAGGACTGAGTATACTCAACCAAAACCATGCATCCTCATTCATTCATTCAACCAGTATTTATTGAGTGCCTTCTATGTATTGAGCACATAAATAGTAATGAATCAAATAAAAATCCCTGTCTTCATGAAGCTTATATTCATCCTAGATAAACCAGAGTTACTGCATTTGGACTTGAGTAAATAAATGTTTCTTATTTTCAGAACTTTATTTGGTAGCAGTGACTGACACCTGATTGCTGAAGATAACATTTCCAAATATCGTCTAAGAATACTCATTCAGAAACAGCAAATGTTCACTAATCCCTCCAGTGCATTCTGAACTCATTCATATTCTACAAACCCAGCTAACAAAACATTTCCTTCTCAAACCTATAAGTTTTCTATCTATAAAAACTAGAATCAGAAGAGTGGTCAGTAAAAACAGAATAGATTTTAAAATAAAATTTCTTAAGTCAGCACAGAAAGCTTTGTCTTTGGGGTTAATAGATAATACCCTTTTTCTTACCTCATCACAATGAAAAGCTTCCCCAAATAAGAGAGAAGAAACAGAGAGAGAGAAATGGAACAAGAAATAGAAACAAGAAAAGACAGAGCTGTAGAGAGTAAGACGGAATAAACCTGGGTCAACTTATTTATAGCTATAAAAGGAACTGGGTCTGGTGTCAGACCAGGGGACATCAAAGGGGGACTATCGGGACTCTTCAACTGCAAATGACAAAGAAGCCTACCCCAAAACACTTAGGCAAAAATGCCCACTAGAGATAGTGTTTGTCTGCATTTAAGTGAGGAAACTAAATTAGGATTCCTTGAAACTTAGAGCCATTGACAGAGAAGAAAAACCTAGACATAATGAAGACAGAGAGAAGACTGGATAGAAAAGAAGGCAAGTTAAGACCATTGTATCCAGAATCAGATCTGCTACTTGTCCCAACTATGCCTTGTGTAAATTATAAGACATCTGCTCTGCATGCAGAAATTACAAACAGCAGTCACTCTGAGCAGATGAATTACACACATACCATTCTGTGGGCAGGGACAGCCATAGCTCTACCCCAGTTCTACCTACAAGCTTCTCCTTTATCCAGTTTTGGTCCTTTCTCAGAGCACCATTTTTTCATACTACCTAACATAGGGCTCTCCTTTTTACTTTCTCGGGGAAATCTATTATTTTCCTTCACAGCATTTACTCCAACCCAAAATTATGTGTTCATACATTTACCTAAAAGAACAAGCACCTTAATTTACACTTTACTATATGCAGACAATATTTCAAAAGCTTTGAGTCTGGTATCTTATTTTAGTCTCATGCCATCCCAATAAGCTATTTTTTTTCATATTTTGTATATAAAAAAGCAGAGGCATAAGGAAGTTTTGAAATGTGATGATGGTCACTCAGCTAGTCAGTGGAGGTATTAGGATTTGAACCCAGGCAGTCTAACTCAAAAGATGTTAACAATTTATGTAATAGCTGCCCCACGAGACAAGATTACATGAGAAGAGGAAATAGGTCTTGTATCTTGATCACTCTATTTGAGGCCTATAACACAGTATCTGGTACCTGCACATAAAAGGCCTCCCATGGGGCACCTTAAGGTGCTTTTATACAAAGAAGGCACTAGGGTAAAAAGCAATAATTCTATCAGTACTTTAGACTACTGATGATAAGTTCCTAACAGCACAAACACTTGGATTAAGGAACCCATTTCCCCCTGGACCCATTCTCTGCAGCAGTAAGAGCTCCAGTCTGAGCTTGAAGATTGACATACACCACCCTCCCATTTTAATCCACCAATTGATTCTTTAGAGACCATTAACAAAGGCTATTCTCAGACCTATGGCATGAAACAGGGAACAGCAAATGGTGTTTTCAAAAAATGAGATAAACATTTTAGACTTACATGTTATATGGCCTCTGTCACAACTATTAACTCTACTATAGCATGAAAGCAGCCATAGACCATATGTAAACAAATGGCTATGGCTGTGTTGCAATACAATTTTATGAATAAAAAGGGCTGAATGGCCTATGGGCTGGAGTTTGTTGACCCCTAGACATAGACCTTATGTAATTAACAACTGCCCTGGTTAAAATTTTATCTCATTCTGGTTAAAATGCCATCTCATCCTGGATAAATTTTCAACCTGTTCCATTCTATCCTCTTTGGAAAGTCCCAGAAAAAGTGTTGATAAAAGGGACTGGGAGATGCAGATAATGAAATAGCATTTGCATGAAAAATGCAATCATTTCTATGGCTTGCTCTTTGCCTGTCAAGTAAAACAATGAATATGTTGTTTTCTGAAAAGACTCAGACTTTTCTCCATTACTTTAAATAAAATATGTAATGTTCACTGTTACATTTCTTGATAAATACATTGATGCATAAAGAAATAAAGGGAATTAATATCAACTCTGTTAAATCAAACTTTGAATTTACAAAAGATCAATTAATGGTTTAAGTCTTTGAATTTACTGTTCTGTAGAAATTCCATCCTATGGATATTAATGAAATTGAGAGGTCATTTTAATTATGCATCATTTCCATAAGATTTTATTCTCTTTAAGAGTTTTAAGAGGCTGAGGGAAATAGTCAAAGGATATAATTCTGCTTATCTGCAGAAACTGTAACCTCATGGTCTCTTTCCGATTACTGTAGGATGGTGTTAGCTGCTTAGAGAGGTTTTAGATTGACATGGTGATGACCTGTCTTATTTTAAAATACTTTCTTGGCATTTCAAAAGGATTACTGTCCTGTCTTTTTTAAAAGCATTCCTGTACCAGGCTTTTATAACAGATCTAATACAGGACACCCTTTAAATTCTCTACAAAATCCACCTAAGAGATCTTATAGTAAATGTCAACACCACAACAACCAGGGTCTCTGAAGTCTAGGAGTACATACTCTCTAGGAATCCCAGGTGTATGCAGCAGTAGGTAAGAAAGCAAATGATACCCATTGAACAACATTTTAGCAGATACTCTGCCCAGAGCTTTATTAACATACTCTGCTTTGGTGTCATTAAGTGAGAATAAAATGACAATTTCTAGTTGCCTCAGATATAGAACTGATCTGGGAAATGCATATTGTCATTTTTCTTAGCATCTGTTTTTCATCAGTCTTTTATGTCCAATGAAGTTGACAACTGGCTGGTTAAATGGTTTGATAGGTAACTGTGGATCTTGACTTTCTAAAGTGTAAACAGCCTTTCCTCAGTTTACATCTGGTCAATGTTTCCAATACTCATTTATGGTTGGATTCCCAGGCTAGCCTACAAATACTATCTTAAGACAAATGTAGCTAAAGATTTGTAATTACCATGTTAAAAAAGGTAACTAGGTATTATAAAAAAAAATCTGTTCTGTTCTCTACCCTGTGTCAGGTTTTTCCACTTCTTTCTACCTTCCTGTCCTTAGAATAAACACACTACCTTTTGCTAAGATTTGGGACTTAAAATGGCTATTACGTATTTACATATTATGCTATGTGTTAGGCAGTGTGAACTATTTCATGCAACCCTGTGAGGCAGAAAATCATTAACCCCATTTCCCAGATGAAAAGTCAAACACTCAGAGAGATGTTACAACTTGAACAGTATCACACAGCTAGATGTTGGCTGAGACAGAATCCACACCATGTCTGTCTAATCTTGAAGCCTGTGCTCTTGACCGATGCTTTGCTTCTCAGTATTTTCTTTCTTTTCTTTTTTTTCCTAATTGTAGTAAAAGCACTTAACATGAGATCTACCCTCTTAAAGTTTTTAAGTGCACAATACAGTATTATTAACTATGGGTAGAATGTTGCACATCGGTTATCTAGAATTTAATCATCTTGTTTAACTGACATTTTATGCTCCTCAAACAGCAACTCCTCACTTCGCCTTCTCTCCAGCCCCTGGCAACCACCACAGATTCCCCTCTGTATTTTTCTAACAATAGCTTTCAACTTGATTCTGGGGAATTCTTTCCAATTCATCTAACCCTAGCCTTGGTACTCTTAGAAAACCTCAACCTTGCACCATCTTCCTTAATGAAGGCTCCTTCCAATGCCCCATCTGGCTCCCCAGCCTTTTCCTTCTGCTGGTCAAGGTAACAATGAAGCCAAACCTCTGGGGTTAGAATCCCAGGTCTTCCAATTGCCACCTGAGTGGCATTAGGCAAATTTCTTAACCTCTCTGGGCTTCAGTTTCCCTAACTATAAAATTAAGATAGACTTAGGTACAGCTTCCTGGAAGTAAACTCTGAAATAATAATTCGAGTGAAAATTTGAATTTATTAGGAAATGTTCTTGGGAAAACTAGTAGGGAAGTAAAGAAGTGGAGGAAGGATGAGAAGGCAATGTATAATATCAAGCAGAATCCCCTAGATGGAAACCTTAGATTGGTCCCATAGGGGAGCTGTGAATATAGTACAGGTCTTACCTTGAAGTCATTTTAATCAGGGTCAAGGGAGACAGAGTATTTATACTTCTGCATCTCTCAGTCATTGGCTCAGAGTTGTGCCAAGGAGACAAATTCCCAAATGCCCTCCATAAACATAGGCAAAGCAGGCTCCAGTAGCCTGAGGGCAGGGCTGTCAGAGAACCAAGTGCTGGTTATTGGGTCTGGAAATGCATCAGGGCTGGTCTACATGACAAGGTCTGGGCAGAGCAAAGATTTCACTTGCCATGGAAGTAATAATAGTACCTTCTCATGGAGTTATTATGAAGGTTCTTATTTGTAAAGTGCTTATAAGAGTGCCTGGCACATTGTGGGCACTATTAAGTGTATGTTACATCAAACACATAAAAAGACTACAGATGTGTGAGGCATCCTCAAAACAGCCAAGCAGATTTAAAGGAAACCCAGATTCAAAGTCTAGTGGTGCTTTTTGGTGTCTGTTTTCAATTTTTCTTTTCAGGATGATTTTTCAAGTTCTCAGGCAGGGCAGGAAGGGCTCAGCACCTCCAGGAAAGGTAAGGATAAGGACACAGTAGCATGAAGCCCTAGAGAACCAATTGCTCACTTACCAGCCCTGTTTGAGTATAACTTGAGTTAAACTAAGTAAATAAACAAATCTAAGAGTTTCAAGATCTCAACACAAAGTCAAGTGTCAAGAACTCTACAAAGGCTGAGCAAAGACTCTAAGTGGACATACAGCAATGGAGGGTAGAGTCTTTTCACCATAGGACCACCTCAACAGAAGTCCAAGGCAGCCTGAGTGGCACAGGCAGCCTAACCTCCAACTCTTCTCAAAATTTGTCCTTCCTCTGCCCTCTTGCTCTGTTCACACACTTTGTCCCAAAGTATAACTTTATTGCCAACTCTCCCAGCAATTTAGCCCTCTCCCTCCATGCCCTGTCATGAGGTTAATAGCTCTCCCTCCTTGGAGTAGCCACTGTAATTGGGGGAAGAAAAAAATGATGAAATGGGTCCAAATTGCCTACAATTACAGTGGAACTTGTCTTCACCTGCCTGCAATTATCCTTGCTTAGAGATAGTTTCTTCTTAAAGACAAGGACCATGTCTTACTCCTCATTCTATACCACCAGTATCTAGCATTATGGGAGAACCAAATAATTTTCTTTCTTAGAAAAACTTCTTGTTGAAGAAGAACATTGAAAACAAGGTCTTGTGGCGCCTGGGTGGCTCACTCGTTAAGCATCTGCCTTCGGCTCAGGTCATGATCCCAGGGTCCAGGGATTGAGCCCTGCGTTGGGCTCCCTGCTCCGTGGGAAGCCTGCTTCTCCCTCTCCCACTCCCCCTGCTTGTGTTCCCTCTCTCACTGTGTCTGTCTCTGTCAAGTGAATAAATAAAATCTTAAAAAAAAAACCAAAAACAAACCAAGGTCTTACTTTGAAAGGCACATACTTTTACTTACCCTTAGATGTATGGCTATCACCCGGGCCTCAATCTTACTCAAAACTCAAAAATGTCTGACCCCAAAGGGAGAACCACTAGCTCTGTGGAACAATTTAAACAAGGAGACCCCTCTCTCCCTCCTCCCAGGCTACCAACCCAAGTGCCAAAAATTCCCAGAGAAGTAGGTTAAGGCATTAAAGGAGTTCACAGCTATCATTCTGTGTTTCCTAGTTTCCTGAAGTGTAGCCACACCCCACTGGTGGTCCCCAAAATGATTTTAAGCAGCCTATAGGTAACCATTTTTTTTTTGGGCAATGTTTTATTTTAGTGTATATCAGAATATGTATGTGTATGTATGTGTATGTGTGTGTATATACATAAATTCAAAATTCCTTAATTTTCAAATCCATAATTTTAGGAATATGAAGAAAAAAGTATATAATAAAAATCTATTAAAATGTATTAACTGACTTATAAAGGGGGTATGGGGAAGACAAAAGTTTGATAAACATTGATAGTTACTACATTAGAGTTATAAACAGAAGACCTAGATTCCAATCCTGTAGCAAAAGAAATTAAAAGCCATATAACTGAGCAAGTCAATTAACTTGACTGAGTTTCAGTTTTTTCTTTAATAAAATAAAGCTTTGATAGTCTGTTGTTTGTTGATCCTTGTTAAATGCAAATGTCCTGTCTGGTGGCACTGGGCCCTTATCACCAATTTAATCATAGTGAAAAGGAATTTATCAGATTTGTTCTGGCATCTAGATAAGTCCTGGGGAATTCTCACAGAAGCCAGACTAGTTTGAATGTGGAGAGCCAAAAACATGAAGAATTTAGGGCCCAAATAGGACATAGAGGAGTAAGACCAAAGTCTTGTAGATATAAAGGTGGGAAAACCCTATAAAAGGTCAGGGTGAGATGAGTCAAAATGATTTTCATCCAATTTACATTTTGACTAAAAGCCACCAGAACTTTTAAGTCACTTTATTTCTCTTGATAGCAAATGTGATCCTTTAAACAAGCAAGGAAAGATAAAAAAATTTCTATTTCTGAAATTGTATTATGGTTTTGTATACTGCAACTTCAGCAGCTTACTTCTCTGAGCTTAAATTTCACTGAGAAGATTTTGATGGTATGGATGATGCTGAGCGCCAGTGTGCTGGGATTGTACCTGCTCTAAGGAGGACCTGCACTGGAGTTTCAGTGCTGGAGCCATGGTGGTTACATTCAACAATCCATACTCACCATCCAGAGGCCACCACAGCCACCTCACCACCCTCTCACCTCACTTCCACTGACCCCACATGCCACCTGTTCTCCCATGCTACCTTCACCAGACCTCCAGGAGACCATGTCTTGTATTTAGAAGCCACGTGGCCAAGGTTATGATTTCTTTATTTTATTAAATGAATGGACTCAAGAAGGAATAAAAATCCAAGATCTCCCTCTTACCAGGATCATTCAGACCAACCTGGCTCAAAGACCAGAAAAGTGCTTATGAAAAATGAGAAGGAAACACAAATGCACTGCATAGAATCATGTTTTATTGAAAGGGGGAAAACACAAAAACCCTCTAAATTCATTGAGATCCATAGTCTGGTAATTCCAGAACAAGATTAAATCTAGTAAATATCAGTGAATGGTTCCCATCAGCTGGTAAATGCTTCAGAGAAGCAGTAGATCCACTCCTAGAGATTGGTTTAAATTTTAGCTATTGAGGTTTTATATTAAAGACAACCTTTCTGTTCACTTTTGACCTACATATTTTTCAAGAAAAATGTCTACTTCAAATCAGAGGAGAAAAGAGCTCTATGATTTCTCCAAAGAGACAAGGAGAAGGTGTTGACCTTTGAGCAAATACCATGTGGAAGCTAGAGAATTCCTATTACTTCTTGAATTTACTTAGCATCTCCCTAACTTCTGGGGACCCAGAAAAGAAAAATTAGGTTAGTCAAATATTAGTGAGAAATGTTCCTCAGGGGACCCACCATCAGTCTCCCTGCTAGCAACTCTATTTTAGAAAAGCAGGATTAGTCCTGTATTGAACTAATCATGGCAATTAAGGATAGAGTGAACTCAATTACTGCAACTAGAAGAGAAGAATGCACTGTCTTTACCATCTGTTAAACATCTTCATGCCACTATTATGAAAAGACTTAGTCTTTGCCCTTAGCCTCCTGTCTAATATATAAGACAAACAGTGTTTGTGTCCATTAAATGCAGGTGAATGAGTTGTATTAATAAACAGATGGACACATATTACTTAAAAGCAGATGTTGATGATTTAGGAAGATTTGAGGCTAATTTCCTGTACATTACTATGAAGACAGATAAGACATTTTTTGAAATAAGGGAGGGCGAGTTACAGAAAGAAAAGTAAAAAGAATCCCAGAAATAGAGAAAAAGAGAAAGAGATGAGGATAGTAGTGCAGAAAGCAATAAAACTGCAAATGGCCCCATAAGCAGTTGTTTGGTTCTCTTTCTACATGTTTTTGTGTTACAAATTCCATTTCTCCTATTCTGTTTCTTTCTGGTGAATTTTCCTACTTAAAAATATTGTCTCCATCATGGTAAAAATTACATATCATAATAATAACTGGGATACAATCTGATAGAATCACAGAGTAGGCCTATTTATCATACGGCCTCAATAATCCATGCTAGTAGCCTCTTACTATCCTCAAAGCCATACACATTCCCCTTCTGGATTTCCTCCTGGTTCAGAACACATTAGGTACTACTTCAAAAATATATTTGCTGGCTTCCTCTAAATTATCAATTAACTATATCCTGTAAAACCTCATGATCCAACAGTCTCACTCCTGAGTATGTATCTGAAGGAAATGAAATCAGTGTCTCAGGGAGATATCTGCACACCCATGTTCATTGCAGCACTTTTCACAAGAGCCAAGAGAGGGAAATAACTTACATGTTTTTCAGTGGATGAATGGATAAAGAAAATATGGGGTAAACACACATACACAATTGGAATATTATTCTGCTATAAAAGAGGAGGAAATCCTGCCATTTGAAAAAACATGGATGAACCTGGAAGGCATCAGGGTAAGTGAATTAAACCAGATATAGGAAAACAAATACTATGTAATATCACTTATGTGGAATCTAAACTAACAAAAACAATTTCATAGAAACAGAGAATAGAATAGTGGTTGCCAGTCGCTGGAGGGAGGGGAATGAGGTAATGCAGGTCAGTTACAAGAAGTTCTAATAATGTACAACATGGTGACTATAATTAATAACATGGTACTATATACTTTAAAGTTGCTAAGAATAGACCTTAAGAATTCTCACCACATGGTGATTAACATAACAATAAAAAAATTAAAAAAAAAAAAAGAATTCTCACCACATACACACAAAATTAACTATGTCATGTGATGGATGTCTTAATTATCTTGATCTTGGTAATCATTCCACAATGTATATGTATGCCAAATCATTACAATGTGTACTTTAAATATATGTAATTATATTTGTCAATTATTCCTATATAAAGTTAAAAAACATTAACACTACCTTAGAAACCTCATAGCTTGATAAAAGGTGGGATACCCAGTTAAATTTGAATTTCAAATATTTTTTAATGTATGTATGTTCCAAACACTGCATAGGACAGGGAGACTACCTTTTGTTTGTCTTTGGTATGGTTTTCATTTCACTTTGTTTGTTTTTGTCAAGTCTGGAAATTCTCCTTACAAGACAAACTTCACTTTGTCCATCACAATAAACCTAGGACCTGGCGCAAAGAATGTAAGTAGTGTTTCTGAATATGAGTTGAAGACAAAAATTTATAGATTTATAAAGGATGTGTTTACTATGTTCACAACCCTCCTTCACCCTCAAATAAGAATTCTGAATTTCCTATTTCAGTTTTCTGACTTTGATGATACAGAATTGAAGAGATGTGTAAGCAGAGAAAGACCTTGGAGGAGTAGGAATGAAGGTATAAATCAGATCAGTATGTGTTGAGATTTCCTTGGAAGAGAAGAGAAAGAACAGAAAAGGAAAGAAAGAAAAGGTAGGGTAGGGGAAGGGAGGCAAACCATAAGAGACTTTTAACGATAGAGAAAAAACTGAGGACTGCTGTGAGGAGGTGGCAGGAGATTAAATGGTGACAGGGATTAAGGACGGCACTTATTGTGATGAGCACTGAGTGTTATATATAAGTGATGAATCACTAAATTCTACTCCTAAAGTCAATATTACACTGTATGTTAACTAACTAGAATTTAAATAAAAACTTGAAACAAACAAAAACATAAGTAACAAAAGGTAGGGTAGAAAGGAAAAGAGTGACAAGGACCTTGTTTTAGAACTGTTTCTTTTGCACTTCTGAACAAGTGAGGTGGAGGGAGACATTTTGGTGTGGCAACTGTTTTCCAAATGAATGAAACTCAAAGTGGCTGCAACAGGCAGAGATTTTTTAAGATGTTTGAGTTAATATGGAGATGCATTTTCTTCCTATCAATAGGTTTTGTGATAGAGAGCAGGAAAGACCAAAGGGGTCTTAACTACTTTCAGTAGAGTATGTTCCTTTGAAACTAACACCACACAGGGACTGGGCCATTAGGATTCTGCCTATATATTAGGGTTATACACAGATGCACACTATGAACTAGCAGAAAGCTAGACACGGGATTGAAAACAGGTCCTTGTCTTCCCTACCCTACAAACTACATATGTCCTTCTACATCTCCTTATGCTTGCAGATTTTTCATGGGTTCAAGAACCCATTTAAAGAAGAAACACATACTTCTGCAAGAGAAAAAAAATCTAATTATTTTTTAAAACTCATTAAGGACAAAAAGAGTTCAGAAAATGCCCATGATAATGAAAAGAATATGTTATTTGAACTATACTACTCTTTCAGATTTCTTTTATCATTCCTACCCCTCCTCCTTGTATCATCAAGCAGGCCAGATTTAGAACAAACTTTCACCTCACTTTGTCCCATGGAGGCTTCAAGTTTGCTGTCATCCTAATTAAGCTGGTGTGAAGGCAGACATTGATAGATCATTGTCTGCCTTCTTTTTTTAAATGCAGTAAGCGGCTCTTGTTCTTTCCCACCTCTCAACTACGTGTTATTATATTATTTCAGTTATAATTTACATATGCACTTTAGCATCAGCATTCAGTTCTAACACACTGATGTGACTAAAACATATATATATATATATATGTATATATATAATGGCAAGGGCATTTCTGAAAAAGTTCCCTCTTCAAGCTGGTCCTCTATAGCATGCATTTATAAGAAATAAAGCTAAAGAAAAAGAGAAGGAATGAAATTGCCTGGGGAGTTCCAGGGGACATCTGAGCCTGCCTTAGTATGGAGCCACTTATCTTTTTTACTGCTTACCTACGGCAGAGAATGGACTATAAACAGTAGGAGGATGGAGAGATAAGGTGAAAGGAGAAGCAAAGCAGTGTGGTCATAATTTCTTGTTCTGATAATCAATCCCTCCAAATGGTGGTTTCGTATAATTTGATGAATTAAAGTAAGGTGTTTTTTTTTAAGGTCATTAAAAAAAAATCTGAACAAATCAAAACAGTATGGTATTGGGTTCAATTAACTTATTACAAAGGAGCCAAGAAAATACAATGGGGAAAGACAGTCTCTTCAATAAATGGTGTTGGGAAAACTAGATGGCCACATGCAAAAGAATGAAATTGGACCAGTATCTTATACCATACACAAAAACAAACTCAGATAAAGACTTTAATGAAAGACCTGAAACCATAAGACTCCTAGAAGAAAACATAGGCAGTTATCTCTTTGACATTGGTTTTGGTGTTGAATTTTTGGATCTGACTCTCAAAGGAAAGGCAACAAAAGCAAAATAAACAAGTGGGACTGCATCAAACTAAAAACTTCTAAAAGCAAAAGAAACCATTAACAAAATGAAAAGGCAACCTAGTGAAAGAAAATATTTGCAAATCATATATGATAAAGGGTTAAAATCCAAAATATATAAAGAACTCAACTCAATAGCAAAAAGAATCCAGTTAAAAAATGGGCTGTAGCTCTAAATAGATAATTTCCTAAAGAAGACATACAAATAATAAAAAGATGTTAAATATCACTAATTATCAAGAAAATGAAATCAAAATCATAATTAGATATCACCTTGCACCTGTTAGAATGGTTATTACCAAAAAGACAAAAAAAAAAATAACCAGTGTTGGAAAGAATGTGGAGAAAAGACAACTTTCATGCATTGATGGTAGGAATATAAATTGGTGCAGCCACTATGGAAATTAGTATGGATGTTCCTCAAAAAATTAAAAATAAAACTACCATGTAAATAAGTATGAGAACATATTCCAATTTTTTAAAGCAGTAGATTATTATAATGATCTGAAGTATTGTTTGCTTTGATTATTGTATCACTTGGCTATTTCTGCATAACTGTCCTAAATTGGTTGATTTATATAATGTCTTTATCATAGAATGGGATTAGATTTTTGGTGAGTTGATCTGATCTCTGGCTACACATGAGTCTGCAGTCAGCTGTGAATTACCATATTGTTTTTATAGCTCCCTCATCCATGATGTTGTAGGGACTGTAGTGCACCTCTCTTTTGGACCAATATATGACAATTTATTGTATATATGTAAGTTATTATTTTTAGTTTTATTAAGATATAATTGATATAAATGTATACATTTAAGGCACAGGGCATAATGGTTTAACTTACAGATACTGTAAAATGATTACCACAATAAGTTTAGTTTGCATTCATCATCTCATATAGATACAATAAAAAGAGGGGTGCCTGGGTGGTTTAATAAGCTAAGTGTCTGACTCTTGATTTTGACTCAGGTCATGATCTCAGGGTTGTGAGATGGAGTGCCATATTCAGTTTGGCACTGAGTGTGGAGCCTGCTTAAAATTCTCTCTCTCCATTGAAGGGAGGAAAATGGCGGAGGACTAGGAGACCTTAGTGTGGTCTGCTCCCAGGAATTCATCTTGATAGTTATCAAGTCATTCTGAACACCTGTGAACACACCCTGAGAAAACAGCTGCAACTCTACAAATAGAAAAGCGACCACTTTTGGCAAGGTAGGAGGTGCGGAGAAGTGAATCTGAGGCAATATAAGGGGAAGATAAATGGTGGAGGGGAAGGAGCCTCTATAAACTGGGTACTAGAAAGTGATATAGTAGTGGAGCACAAAATCAGAACTTTTAGAAGTCTGCTCCTGTGAGGGACATCCCTGCCTGAAAGGTGCTCAGGTGGCAAAGCAGGGTGGAATCCTAGGTGTAACAGTGTGGTCTCAGGATCCTCAGGATCACAGAAAGAACAGGGGTGGCTGAGTAGGACAGAGTTCCCAGGATTTGGAGCAGGGAAGCCAGCTACAAACAGTGGTCCCAGGAGTGAGCTCTCAGCTTGGTGTTGCCATAAACCACAAACCACAGCACGGTCATGAGACCCTTCTCTGAGCAGGGGCCCAGCATACAGCAGAACTGCAGCAAGACTCCCCTTCATCCCCCTGGGAGGAGCAGCGCTGGTGAGAGCTGCAGGAGTCTACAGGGTTTGGAGACTCCAAGCAGCTCACTCACCTGAGATAAAAAAGCTTGGTTCCAGGCTGGGTGAGCATGGACTGCAGACAGAAACCAGGGAGGGACACCTGAGTGGCTCAGTCGGTTAGGCATCTGCCTTCAGCTGGGGTCATGATCCCAGGGTCCTGGGATGGAGTCCCACATCAGGCTCCCTGCTCAGTGGGGAGTTTGCTTCTCCCTCTCCCTCTGCCTGCTGTTCCCCCTTCTTGTACTCCCTCGTGCGTATATGCTCTTACATTCTCTCTGTCAAATAAATAAAATCTGAAAAAAAGAAAAAGAAACCAGGGAGACAAAAGCAACTGACTACTTTTCCCTGAGGGCGAACTGAGGACTGGAGGCTGCAATCTTTAAGCTCAGGGCTGGAGATCCGGTGTCACTATTTTTATATTCATCCTCTAAAACCTCGCCAAAAGCCTTCAGGGAGAAAAAGCCACACAGAGCAATCTGGAACAACTTACAGGGGGCCCAGCCCCTTAGCAAGGGCCGTACAACTCCAGCTGGGCAAAGACACCTGAGAATCAGTGCAACAGGTCGCTCCCCAGAAGACCAGCAGGAACATCAGCTAATACCAAGTTTACCAATCACACAGAAAACTCCAGCACTAGGGGAACGCAGTATATAGAATTTGAGGGTTTTTTCCTCGTGATTCTCTAATCTTTCAGTTGTTGTTGTTGTTGTTTTAAGATTTATTTATTTATTCGACAGAGAGAGAGAGAGACAGCGAGAGAGGGAGTACAAGCAAGGGGAGTGGGAGAGGGAGAAGCAGGCTTCCCACTGAGCAGGGAGCCCAATGCGGGGCTTGATCCCAGGACCCTGGGATCATGACCTGAGCCGAAGGCAGACACTCAACAACTGAGCCACCCATGCGCCCCTAATCTTTCAGTTTAAAATTTCTTTTTTCTTTTCCTTTTCAAGTAGTTTATTTTATCAACTCTTTGTCTTTTTTAATTTCCATTTTTACATTTGCATCACATATATACATATTCTTCATTTTTGGCTTCCTTTTATTGCATTCAATTTTATTTTGTATATATATGTTTTTCTTCACAATTTTGGGATCTAGTTTCTTCAAACAGACCAAAATACACAGGACCTAGTGTATAATCCTGTTCTGTCCACCTGTTTGATTATATTCTTTCTTTCTTTTTTTTTGTTTCTGATATTTTCTGATTTGTTTAGCATATATTTTTGCTGGGGTCGTGGTTGATATTTTTGTATTTTGTTCTCATTCACCTAGTCTTTTCTGGACAGAATGACAAGACAGAAAAACTCACCCCAGAGAAAAGAACAAGAGGCAGTACTAACTGCCAGAGATTTAATAAATATGGATATTAGTAAGATGTTGAAACTAGAATTCAGAAAAATGATTATAGATACTAGCTGGCTTGAAAAAAGCATAGAAGATACTAGAGAATCCCTTTCTGGAGAAATAAAAGAACTAAAAATTAATCAGGTCAAAATCAAAAAGGGTATTACTGAGATGCAATAAAAAATGGAGGCTCTAACTGCTAGGATAAACGAGGCAGAAGAGAGAACCAGTGATATAGAAGATAAAATGACGGAGAAGAAACTGAGCAAAAGAGAGATAAACAACTCCTGGACCATGAGGGGAGGATTCGAGAGATCAGCAATAGCATAAAGTGAAACAATATTAGAATAATTGGGGTCCCAGAGGAAGAGGAAAGGGGGGCAGAAGGTATATTTGAGCAAATTGTAGCTGAGAACTTTCCTAACCTGAGGAAGGAAAAAGGAATTCAAGTCCAAAAGGTACAGAGAACTCCCTCAAAATCAATAAGGTAGGTCAACATCTCAACATAGAATAGTGAAGCTTGAAAATCTCAGAGACAAAGAGAAAATCTTGAAAGCAGCAGCTTGGGACAAGAGGTCCTTAACCTACAGAAGTAGAAACATAAGGCTGGCAGCAGACCTATCCACAGAGACCTGGCAGGCCATAAAGAACTGGAATGAAATATTCAGGGTGCTAAATGAGAAAAATATGCAGCCAAGAATACTTTACCCAGCAAGGCTGTCATTCAGAACAGAGGGAGAGATAAAGACCTTCCAGGACAAACGGAAACTAAAAGAATTTGTGATCACCAAACCAGCTCTGCAAGAAATATTAAAGGGGATCCTTTAAGCAGAGAGCCCAAAAGTAACATAGACCACAAAGGAACAGAGACAATATAAAGGAACAGTGACTTTACAGGTAATACAATGGCACTAAATTCATATCTTTCAATAGTTACTCTGATGTAAATGGGCTAAATGCTCCAATTAAAAGACAGAGGGTATCAGACTGGATAAAAACCCAAGACGCATCGGGGGGGCAGAGCAAGATGGCGGAGGAGTAGGAGACCTAGATTTCGTCTGGTCTCAGGAATTCAGCTGAATAGGGATCAAACCATTCTGAACACCTACGAACTCAACAGGAGATCGAACAGGAGAGTAGCAACAACTCTCTGAACAGAGAAGCGACCACTTACTGGAAGGTAGGGCGTGCGGAGAAGTGAATCCGAGGCGATATTCGGGAGGATAGACGGCGGGGGAGGGGCCTCCGCCGGCTGCTTCTGGCAAGTGATAGAGCCGCGGAGCACAAAATCGGACCTTTTAGAAGTTGGCTCGGCAGAGGGACGTCGCTGCAGTGGCTAAGCGGGGGGTGGAATCCTCCCGGGACAGTGTGGTCTCAGGACCCTTGGGGTAACGGAGAGACCAGGGGTGCCTGAGTGCGCCAGAGCTCCCAGGTATCAGAGCGGGGAAGCCGGCTGCAGAGACGGAGCAGAGTCGCGGGCTCTCAGCTCGGGGTTGCCATAAACTGTGATCTGCGGCCCAGTCGGGGCACGGCTCCCCCAGCAGGGACCCAACAAGCAGCAGATCCGGGGAGACTCCCCTTCCTTCCTGGGGAGGAGTGGTGCGGGAACGCACTGCAGGGATCTGCTGGGTTTGGAGACTCCGTGCGGGGTCGGGTGCCAGAGAGAGCAACGCTCGATCACAGGCCGGGTGAGCACGGAGTGCGGCCGGAGACCGGGGACACGGGAGTGACTGCTTTTCTCTGGGGACACACTGAGGAGCGGGGCCCCGAGTTCTCAGCTCCTCCGGGTGGAGATTGGGAGGCCACCATTTCTGCCCTGGTCCTCCAAGGCTGTACGGAGAGCTTGCAGGGAACAAAAGCTCCTGAGAGCAAACCGGAGCAGCTTCCTTAGCCCGGACCGACAAGGGCGGGGCAATTCCGCCTCCGGCAAAGACATTTGGAAACCACAGCAACAGGCCCCTCCCCCAGAAGATCAGCACAAACAGCCAGCAAGCCAAGACCAAGTTGATCGATCAAG
>NW_027397077.1:35421028-35425350 GCF_003265705.2 Callorhinus ursinus | reverse complement strand
TTTTATCCCTTCATAGTAGTTACCCTTATTTTTGGCATATATATATAAGTTGTTCTCTCTTTAAAATTTTGGGGTACAGTTTCTTCTAACAGATCAAAATATACCCTAAATCACTAGTGTATGGCTTTGTTCTAGTCTCCTGTCTGATCACATTCTCTCCCTTTTTCCTTTTTTTTTTTCTTAAATCTTCTTTCTTTTTTCAAACAACTTATCTTACCAAGTCCTTTTATAAAATCTTTTATAATCTTCATCTTTACAGTCATCTTCCATCCATTCATTGTATCAACCCTTATTTTGTACATATATGTCTTTCGTCCTTTAAAATTTTAGGAGGCACTTTTTTCTAACAGACCAAAATGCACCCAAAATCTAGTGTGTGGCACTGATCTATGCACTAGCCTGATCATATTTGATCACATTCTGCTTTTTTTGTATTGTTCTGTTTTTGTTTTTATCCTTTTTTTTTTTCCTTTTCTTTTTCTCTTTCTTTTTTCTTTCTTTCCCTTTCTTTTCCCCTGGTTTCAGGTCTTTTCTGATTTGTATACAGTATATTTGCTGGGGACGTTGTAAACCTGTTAGCATTTTGTTCTCTCATTCATCTATTCTCCTCTGGACAAAATGACAAGACGAAAGAAATCACCTCAGCAAAAAGAACAAGAGGTAGTACCGTCAGCCAGGGACCTATTCAATACGGACATTAGTACGATGTCGGACCTAGAGTTCAGAATCATGACTTTAAAGATACTAGCTGGGCTTCAAAAAAGCGTGGAAGTTATTAGAGAAACCCTTTCTGGAGAAATAAAAGAACTAAAATCTAACCAAATCGAAATCAAAAAGGCTATTGATGAGGTGCAATCCAAAATGGGGGCACTAACTGCTAGGATAAATGAGGCAGAAGAGAGAATCAGCGATATAGAAGACCAAATGATGGAAAATAAAGAGGCTGAGAAAAAGAGAGAGAAACAATTACAGGATCACGAGGGCAGAATTCGAGAGATAAGTGATACGATAAGACGAAACAACATTAGAATAATTGGGATCCCAGAAGAAGAAGAAGGGGGGGGGGGGGGGGCAGAAGGTATATTGGAGCAAATTATAGCAGAGAACTTCCCTAATGTGGGGAAGGAAACAGGCATTAAAATCCAGGAGGCACAGAGAACCCCTCTCAAAATCAATAATAATAGGTCAACACCCCGACATCTAATAGTAAAACTTACGAGTCTCAGAGACAAAGAGAAAATCCTGAAAGCAGCTCGGGAGAAGAGATATGTAACATACAATGGTAGAAACATTAGAGTGGCAACAGACCTGTCCACAGAGACCTGGCAGGCCAGAAAGGACTGGCAAGATATCTTCAGAGCACTAAACGAGAAAAATATGCAGCCAAGAATACTATATCCAGCTAGGCTATCATTGAAAATAGAAGGAGAGATAAAAAGCTTCCAGAACAAACAAAAACTAAAGGAATTTGCAAACACGAAACCAGCCCTCCAAGAAATATTGAGAGGAGTCCTCTAAGCAAAGAGAGAACCTAAAAGCAGCAAAGAGCAGAAACGAACACAGACAACAGACAGTTAACAGTCACCTTACAGGTAATACAATGGCACTAAATTCATACCTTTCAATAGTTACCCTGAATGTAAATGGGCTCAATGCCCCAATCAAAAGACACAGGCTATCAGATTGGATTAAAAAACAAGACCCATCAATATGCTATCTGCAAGAGACTCATTTTAGACCCAAAGACACCCCCAGATTGAAAGTGAGGGGGTGGAAAACCATTTACCATGCTAATGGACACCAAAAGAAAGCTGGGGTGGCAATCCTTATATCAGACAAACTAGATTTTAAAACAAAGACTGTAATAAGAGATGAGGAAGGACACTATATCCTACTTAAAGGGTCTATCCAACAAGAAGATCTAACAATTGTAAATATCTATGCCCCGAACATGGGAGCAGCCAATTATATAAGGCAATTAATAACAAAAGCAAAGAAACACATTGACAACAATACAATAATAGTGGGGGACTTTAACACCACCCTGACTGAAATGGACAGATCATCTAAGCAAAAGATCAACAAGGAAATTAAGACTTTAAATGACACACTGGACCAAATGGACTTCACAGACATATTCAGAACATTCCATCCCAAAGCAATGGAATACACATTCTTCTCTAGTGCCCATGGAACATTCTCCAGAATTGATCACATTCTAGGTCACAAATCAGGTCTCAACCGGTACCAAAAGATTGGGATCATTCCCTGCATATTTTCAGACCACAATGCTTTGAAACTAGAACTCAACCACAAGAGGAAAGTAGGAAAGAACTCAAATACATGGAGGCTAAAGAGCATCCTACTAAAGAATGAATGGGTCAACCAAGAAATTAAAGAAGAATTAAAAAAATTCATGGAAACCAATGAAAATGAAAACACAACTGTTCAAAATCTTTGGGATACAGCAAAGGCAGTCCTGAGAGGAAAGTATATAGCAATACAAGCCTTTCTCAAGAAACAAGAAAGGTCTCAAATACACAACCTAACCCTACACCTAAAGGAGCTAGAGAAAGAACAGCAAATAAAGCCTAAATCCAGCAGGAGAAGAGAAATCATAAAGATCAGAGCAGAAATCAATGAACTAGAAACCAAAAGAACAGTAGAACAGATCAACGAAACTAGGAGCTGGTTCTTTGAAAGAATTAACAAGATTGATAAACCCCTGGCCAGACTGATCAAAAAGAAAAGAGAAATGACCCAAATCAACAAAATCATGAATGAAAGAGGAGAGATCACAACCAACACCAAAGAAATACAAACAATTATAAGAACATATTATGAGCAACTCTATGCCAGCAAATTAGATAACCTGGAAGAAATGGGTGCATTCCTAGAGATGTATCAACTACCAAAATTGAACCAGGAAGAAATAGAAAACCTGAACAGACCTATAACCACTAAGGAAATTGAAACAGTCATCAAAAATCTCCCAAGAAACAAAAGCCCAGGGCCAGACGGCTTCCCAGGGGAATTCTATCAGACATTTAAAGAAGAATTAATACCTATTCTCCTGAAACTGTTCCAAAAAATAGAAATGGAAGGGAAACTTCCAAACTCATTTTATGAGGCCAGCATTACCTTGATCCCAAAACCAGACAAAGACCCCATCAAAAAAGAGAATTACAGACCAATATCCTTGATGAACATGGATGCAAAAATTCTCACCAAATTACTAGCCAATAGGATCCAACAGTACATTAAAAGAATTATTCACCATGACCAAGTGCGATTTATTCCTGGGCTGCAAGGCTGGTTCAACATCCGCAAATCAACCAACGTGATACAATACATTAACAAAAGAAAGAGCAAGAATCATATGATCCTCTCAATAGATGCAGAAAAAGCATTTGACAAAGTACAACATCCTTTCTTGATCAAAACTCTTCAGAGTATAGGGATAGAGGGTACATACCTCAATATCATAAAAGCCATCTATGAAAAACCTACAGCGAATATCATTCTCAATGGGGAAAGACTGAGAGCTTTCCCCCTAAGGTCAGGAACGCGGCAGGGATGGCCACTCTCACCACTGCTATTCAACATAGTATTAGAAGTCCTAGCCACAGCAGTCAGTCAACAAAAAGAAATCAAAGGCATCCAAATCGGCAAAGAGGAAGTCAAACTCTCACTCTTTGCAGACGATATGATACTGTATGTGGAAAACCCAAAAGACTCCACCCCAAAACTGCTAGAACTCATACAGGAATTCAGTAAAGTAGCAGGATATAAAATCAATGCACAGAAATCAGTGGCATTCCTATACACCAACAACAAGTCAGAAGAGAGACAAATCAAGGAGTCTATCCCATTTACAATTGCACCCAAAACCATTAGATACCTAGGAATAAATCTAACCAAAGAGGCAAAGGATCTGTACTCAGAAAACTATAAAATACTCATGAAAGAAATTGAGGAAGACACAAAGAAATGGAAAAACGTTCCATGCTCATGGATTGGGAGAATCAACATTGTGAAGATGTCAATGCTACCTAGAGCAATCTACACATTCAATGCAATCCCCATCAAAATACCATCCACTTTTTTCAAAGAAATGGAACAAATAATCTTAAAATTTGTATGGAACCAGAAGAGACCCAGAATAGCCAGAGGAATACTGAAAAAGAAAAGCAAAGCTGGCGGCATCACAATTCCGGACTTCCAGCTCTATTACAAAGCTGTCATCATCAAGACAGTTTGGTACTGGCACAAAAACAGACACATAGATCAATGGAACAGAATCGAGAGCCCAGAAATGGACC